>NC_041398.2:151932899-152261232 GCF_900747795.2 Erpetoichthys calabaricus
AGCTCTGGTGTTTTGTTCAAACCCAAATCATGTAACTAAATGCCATGGCTTTCACAACCTTACTTCAAACCCACAGCACAGACACTTTTCTTCAACTTAGCTTTGTTCCATTCATCCCGTAATCTGGCCCCGCCCAATGTATCTTCCCATTTTTAACTCCTCAGTGTTCTCACTTGGCTGCTCCTGTAAGCCACATTACTTCCTTGGAGCCAAGTGCACTCCATCCAAAGCTTCTTTATGCGCATTGCTCAACCACTGGATCACAAGCTTTTTATAATGGTAGTGCATCATAGTGGGTCACACATTGACTGATGATCTTGTTCAATTCCCCAGTAGTGTGTTGTGAAGACACTTACATGGGGAAAAATTGGGTTTCAACACCAAAAACATTGAGAGACAATGTTTTAGTGGCCTTCATTTACATTAGGTGACCAGCTTATGGCACAGATAATTAATATGCAGTGTCTCTGACAGGAGCTTTTCATTTTTCCTCTGATTAATCTTTACATCTTGTTATTTCTGTAAGAATGTAACGAGCATCGTACTATCATTGTAGGTTGCTCTTAAAAATAAACAATAGCCTGTGTATCACCTTTACAGAAGGTAAAGGTTTACCAACACTCAAGCAACCACTCAGACATAAAGGGTCTTAAAACAGAAAAATTTTCCTTGACTGAGCATCCTAACATCTGTATCAGTAACCCTGATAAAATGCATTACAGTAAACCCTCGTTTACCACGGTTAATCCGTTCCAGACTCTACCGCGATAAATGAATTTCCGCGAAGTAGGATTCTTTATTTATAAATCAAATATATTTGCAGTTAGAGCATAGAAAACCTGTTTACGGCCTTCTAAATACGTTTTCAACATTATTAGAGCCCACTAGACATGAAATAACACCCTTTAGTCAAAAGTTTAAACTGTGCTCCATGACAAGACAGAGATGACAGTTCCGTCTCACAATTAAAAGAATGCAAACATATCTTCCTCTTCAAAGGAGTGCGCGTCAGGAGCAGAGAATGTCAGAGAGAGAGCGAGAGAGAGAGACAGAGAGAGAGAAAAGCAAACAATCAAAAATCAATAGGGCTGTTCGGGCTTTTAAGTATGCGAAGCACCTTCGGACAAAGCAGCTGCAAGGAAGGGAGCAATGTGAAGATAGTCTTTCAGCATTTTTTAGAGGAGCGTCCGTATCCTCTAGGCCAGTGTGCGAACAGCCCCTCTGCTCATACCCTCTCCGTCAGGAGCAGAGAATGTCAGAGAGAGTGAAGAGAGACAGAGAAAAGAAAACAATCAAAAATCAATACGTGCTGTTCAGGCTTTCAAGTATGCGAAGCACCGCATGGGAAGCATATCGTATATCATTGAGGAGTTTTATTTAATACGTAATACGTGCTCTGGTTGGGTAGCTTCTCAGCCATCTGCCAATAGCGTCCCTTGTATGAAATCAACTGGGCAAACCAACTGAGGAAGCATGTACCATAAATTAAATGACCCATTGTCCGCAGAAATCCACGAACCAGCAAAAAATCTGTGATATATATTTAGATATGCTTACATTTAAAATCCACGATGGAGTGAAGCTGCAAAAGTCCAAGCGTGATATAGTGAGGGATCACTGTAATTTAATGTAATTTAATGAATTTGAAAACTATATTTTCATCCCATTGTAAACTATTATACATATACAATTTTCGATTAAAGGCAACAAAATATTAAAGTTTAAATTTTGCAACACTAGTTTATATAAATTAGATGCATCACTGATATCTAAAGGAACTTGGACTCAAAATTAGGCAATTTTAAATTATGAATTCATATTTTGTTAAAATAAAGCAAGATACTATCAGGTATGATCAAGAGATTAAGTGTATGAGAGAAACAGGAATTTAGTTAATAAAAAATACAGAACAACACAATACAAATAAGATGTGTTACTTAAGCTTTTTCCCCAATGTAAATTAGCAACAAACTGGACTAAAAAACTAGAAACCAAAACAAAAACATTTTGAAATAAATGATAATCAAACATACATAGGATACAAAGACACAAACAACACAAAACAAAAAATAATTAATAAAAAACTAAACAGCATTAAGTGTGTCCTCATGTTCTGTTCAGGGTTGGTTGTGAGAATGTGGGTTAGTCTGGCAGGATAGATATTGTCACCCTGTGTCACTAAGCTAGATAAACAGGTTGGAAAGCGGATGGCCAGATGGAAAACCAATTTTTTTAACACTTTAATACATAATATGGTAACAATTTTATAGGAAATCCAGAACAAGACTGAAATAAATACAAAATGATAATTACCATTGAACATTTATTAATGGCTGCATTTTAAAGTGAAAAATCGCAAGTGGTTGTTTTGAAGGAAGGTTATTAAGCTTTATGTCTCCTCAATATTTGCATATTAGCTGCAAATAGAATGAGTTTCCATCACATACAGAGAGATGGAATCATTAATTATGTAAATGATCCATTTATGTAGATTAAACAAAAATGGAAAGCTATAAGCGGGGGTATTCTTTGTGAAACATTTTATTGTCTATGCATTTTATTATTGTTTAAGTTGTTTAGAAACACAATGTTTTATTGAAAGGTCCAGTTAAACAGTTCCTAGTATCTGAAATAAAAAAAACAAAAGTAGCAGCAGCTTTTCATAAAGAAAGTTCTTGAGGCAAAATATGAAAGGTTTTAATATGCAATTAAGATTCACTTTGTATTCAGCATCCATATCAGCTTTTTGCTCTGAGTCAATATTAGTGTTTTGTCACACAAATTGTATTTTTTTCTTAACAATAAATTAAAACAGCTGTTAAACACTCTACATCTGTGATCAATATGTTTGCTTTTTTGACATTTTAGCAGTCTTTATTGATATTAAATAAATTAATTGTGTCAATGTATCTCGTAATGGCTCACATTAAAATAAGATGTTTAATTGAATTTCTTACCAAAAAAATCAACATCTCGCCAATTCAGTAGGTTAAACGCACTGTAGATAATGTGCAAAGTCATATCATTAGCATATCTTTTTATATTCATTTTAAAAAATGTATGTGTAAATGAAGGTACAGGAGTTGTGTTCATATAGTTGAATCTATCTGAATTTTTGAATTAATTTCTTTTATGTATAAATGTATCCATAATGCACTGGCTTGCTGTTTTACAGTGTATTACCATTATAAACAATGTTTAATACAATAATATGAAGTGTGAAAGCACTAAAGATAAAAAAATAAATAAATAAAAATCAAAGATTAAGAAACTCAACAAATATCTCTTCCAAGTTTTTCCCAGGTCAACACACTATGCACTGTTTTGCTGCATCAATCAACTGTCATTATCTTTGTGGGATATGGCCGGCCTTTTATCCGGCTAAGGTGGAGCCCTGCTTGCAACATAGAGGTGCCCCGAGTTCCAGCAGGGCATCATGGACAGTGGAGTTTTTCATCACAGCCCTGCTGGATACCATGGGGGCCTCCAGGGGACGCTGCAGGAAGGCCCAGAGACTTTGGTTTTACCTATAACCCGGAAGTACGTCTTAGTCACGGCGACAGAGGGAATGACGTA
Source organism: Erpetoichthys calabaricus (assembly GCF_900747795.2). Classification (NCBI taxonomy): domain Eukaryota; kingdom Metazoa; phylum Chordata; class Cladistia; order Polypteriformes; family Polypteridae; genus Erpetoichthys; species Erpetoichthys calabaricus. The sequence goes on from NC_041398.2 coordinate 151,936,476, forward strand.
CTTCCGGGATGAAGAAGAGGAGTTTTCACCTGACCCAGGGTCATGAACTATATAAAGGACTGTGGGAGATCCCAGGGTTGAGCTAAGTCGGGAGGAAGGGTGGCAACGCGTCTGGGAGTGGAGGATTGGTTATTGATTATTGTTTATTGTAGTATTGTGTTTATTTATGAGTATTGTGTAGTGGAGGGTGCTTTGTGCACATTATTGTTCAAATAAATATTATATTTGGACTTTTATCTGGTGTCTGGCATCTGATCTGAGGGTTCAAGGGAGTGAGAGCGCCCACTATCTGTCACACCTTCTTATCCAGGACAGGGTCCCAGGGCAGGTGGAGCCTAAAACAGCAATCATCGAGTACAAAGGCAGGAACAACACATGAACAGGCCACCACTGCAGTGTGAACACATACACGCACACACTAGGTCAGGTTGGGGATTATGCACTGCTACAGCACCCACCATATAGCAAAAAACCTTGGTCTCCTGGTTGGCAACCGCCAAGGCAAACATGCGGTCTAGTGACACCCCCCCCAGAAATGATGATCTATCTGCCGCAGCCAGGTGTTTGGTGGACATTCCCCCCCCTTGGCCTGGTCCAGCTGCATGGGTCTTCAACAATGGGGATCCTGTGAACTGGATCACCCTCAGAGAATCATGCCACACGGCTGTAGTGCTGTAACTGATGCTCCATCACAATGCAGGTAACATACCTTATTCGGGAATCTATGAGTAACTGCTCATTCAACACAAAGTCAAACCAGCGGTACCCAAAGATTCTCCAAAGAGATATAGTACTGAAAGAGTCCATTCAGGTCACTGGATAGCATCCATGTCCTGCATCCATATAACAAAACAGGAAGCATCAGGACTCTAAAAACTTGGACCTTTGTCCTTTAGCAAAGGTATCAGGAGCACCTCACACCTCTTTCCAGTGAATTCTTGACCCCCCCCATGCTCTACCAATCTGTCTACTGGCTTCATAGGAAGAGTCACCAGAGGCATGAATTTCACTGCCAAGGTGAAATAAACCTCTTGACAAGGTTAACACTCTATCCACAGACAGACACACTGCTGATGGCTGTGCCCAAGAGGTAATTAACGGCCTAGTTCTTGGTTTTTATCCAGGACACTTGCAAGCCCAGCACTCTGACTCCTCACTCAGTCTGTCAAGAGCACCGATCAGTGCAAGTGCAAGATCACAGCATCATTGGCAAAGTCAAGATCAGTGAATCTTTCTTCACCAACAGATGCCCTACAGTTGCTGGACCTCACGACACTGCCCAACACCCAGTCCATGCAAGCATTGAACAGAGTAGGAGCAAGAACACACCCCTGACGAACCCCAGAATCAACTGGAAAAAGTGGAGAGGTTCTGCCTCCACTCTGCACAGCACTAACACTACAATGTACAGGCTAGACATGATATCCAGCAACCCTGGGGGGATCCCGCAAAGTCTCAGGATGTCCTACAGAGCAGATCAATCAAATTGACATGCTTTACAAAAATCAACAAAGGTTGCAAGGAAACTCTGCCGATATTCGCATTTACGCTCTATGAGAATCCAGGATGCTGTTGATGGTAGACTTCTTAGGCATAAAACCAGACTGTTCCGGTCGCTGGTAGGTGAGCAGTTATCACGGATCCTATTGAGTATGACCTTAGCAAGAACCTTACCTGGCACAAAAATCAGTGTTATCCCCCTGTAGTTGCCACAGTCCAGGCAATTACCTTATCCTTTCCAGATAGGGATGACAACTCCCATTTTCCAGTCAGTTAGGATGATACCTGTCTCCCAAATGGAAGCAAAGATTGCTTGCAATGCAAGGAGGACAGCCTTACCACCAGTCTAGAGAAGTTTACCCCAGATACCACAGATCCCTGCAGCCTTCTCTACTCTTAGCTGGTTCACCACCTGTGCAATCTCAGTGAGACTAGGTGGTTCACAGCTAATCAGCCTCAAGAACCGTGGACCCAGAGATGTCTTAGCCAGAGGATTAGTTTTAAACAGCTGCTCAAAGTAGCCAGCGCAGCGGGTCACAATTGCAGCATCATCTGTAAGGACTGTTCCATCCTCCACCCTGACTGCGACTCTCCGAGGAACAGATTTGGATATGCATAACACTTTGATTCCCCTGTAAGCAGAACCTGGGTCACAAGACCATAAATGGTGTGTCACTTGCTCACAGATTCATCTAACAAATGCCTCATTATTTGTCTTCAGAGCCCTTGCAGCCATCCTTCTCAGTTCCCAGTACAGACTGGAGTTGCCATCAAGTTGTGACTCCTCTAGATGCTATCCAGGGTGCCTAACGAGATGAAACACCTCCCTCTGGGAACACTTGTAACACCAAAACAACCTTCAGACATTTTCAGGGTCTTGTCACAGATGGTGTACCAAGTCACATAAAGATCAGCAGTTGCAACCAAGTCAGTGGCGTAGCGTAGTGGGGGCGGCAGGGGCGGCCCGCCCCAGGCGGCACTTTTAGGGGGTGGCAAAATTTCACAATAAATAATAATAATATCTTGTAAAAATTTGAACCATACCTAAATAAGGGGGTGGTGGAATTTTCCTCCGCCCCGGGTGGCTGACACCCACGCTACGCTACTGAACCAAGTATGCAACTTCCTCACACAAACTGCATGCAAACTCATTAGAAGCAGCCTGATCTTGGAGTCTGGCCAGATCCATTCTCCTAGTAGGAGGTAGCCTCTTGGCCCTAAGCTGGACCTTCAGAGTAGCAACAACATGTCTGTGGTCAGAATTCATTAATTGGCCCATTCTGTAGACCCTGCAGTTTTGTAAGAGTCTCCAGCATCTGCCCACAAGGATGTGACCAATCTCCTTCAACATACCACCGTTATTGGAGTACAAAGTCCAATGATGTGGCTGAGCAATCCACAGCCCCTGACCTTTTGCAAAGTCATGGAAAATGGAGCCACTTTCGCTACGGTCACAAGAACCACGGGTACCAACACAATCCTCATAGCCAGCCCTGTCAGTGCCAGTGGCTGTATTGAAATCACCTATTACCAGAGGAGTGTCACCTCATGGCCACCCATCAACTACCATGCTTACTGAGACATCACTCACCGGGCTTGGAGCATAAACTGAGACAACAGACAAGGCACCTAGAGAGTGCCTTAATCTGAGTCTCATAATACGCTCATTGAAAGGTGTGACATTGGACACCATCGGAAGGAGCCGATCCGCCACAGCAACAGCTACACCCAGAGTATGTCAGCCATCAGAGCAACCAGACTAATAAAAGGTGTGCCGACCTACAGAGATCTGGCCAGTCCCAGGTCTGCGCATCTCAAAGAGTGCTGCAAAGGAAGATGATCATCATGCTGGAGAGACAAGACATTCCAAGACAAGACGTACCCAGATTGGCTGCCTCAAATTGGGACCCAAGTGCTGCCGTGCAGTGGCCGATGCTAATAATGTTTCAGTAGGGCTTCTAATATGTTTTGTCTTACCTTCATATGTGAATTGGGGTTCTAGATTTAAATTAAGGCGAGAAAACAATCTTTTTAAGTATAGCAAAAATACATTTTTATATTTAACACAAAAGTCTGGATACAACATATTTGAAAACAGAAACATCAAACAGAATCTGCTGTTCTAAGTTCAACCTGGGGTTTCTAATTTTCCCAAAGGATTTTCTTTCTGAATGATTTTGCAAGCTTTTTTATTAACACATTTTTTCACCTGACATTACAACTACCATATTCACAATATTCTCTCTTCTACTTACACAACCCTTTTAATGAATGACACCATGTGCTATAATAAGAAAAAGAATCTTGTTTAACAGTTTTTTCAATCTGAAATTTTGCTAAAGCAAGGACATTTCTAAACACAGTTACTGCTAATCCTTGTTCATCGGTAACCATTTAATGTAATTAAGAAATACAGCAATACTTTAGCCAGTTGTTTACCAGCTATGAAGAGGTCTAATGTGGCTTTGGACAGATGAAGCAGTAAGCAATGTTTAAGCTTTCAAATCAATAACCAGTGTTGTGAGAGCTCTGCACAGAAATGGTTTCTTGCCAGCAAATATGTGAAGTATTTGTCTTCTTCTCTTCAGAATTTAAATGTCAGCAGTTTGTTTTTGAAGCAAGCCTTCAATCTCCTTCAAGTAGAGCCAGCAATGTGCCTGGAGTAGAAAACACATGAACATGGACTAAAATGGGGGTATACATTTTTCACCTTCACTACTTCTTTGCTTTAAAGTCAGGACATGCATTCTACTACATAGATCACGGATGATTTCCAAGAGTACATCAAATCTTGTCTCAATTATGCTAATAGAAACCAATAAAGTTAGGTGGATGTCAGATGTCGGGGTCTTGTTCACGAGTGAGGGAAGAATGGAGCGGGAGGTTGACAGATGGATCGGTGTGGCATCCGCAGTAATGTGGGCTCTGCAACGGTCCGTCATGGTGAAGAGAGAGCTGAGCCAAAAGGCAAGGCTGTCTAGCTTTGGCCACAAGCTTTGGGTAATGACCGAAAGAGCAAGATCGCGGATACAAGCGGCCGAAATAAGTTTTCTCTGCAGGGTGGCTGGACTTTCCCTTATAGACAGAGTCAGTTCAGTTATCTGGGAGTGACTTCTGAATAGAGTCGCTGCTCCACCAAATTGAGAGGAGTCAGTTGAGGTGGTTCGGGCATCTGGTTAGGATGCCCCCTGGATGCCTCTCTGGGGGGTTGTTCCGGACATGTCCCACTGGGAGAAGGCCACGGGGCAGACCCAGGACACGCTGGAGGGATTATATCTTCCAGCAGGCCTGGGAACGCCTTGGGGTCCTCCCAGAGGAGCTGGAGGAGGTGGCCGGGGAGAGGGAGATCTGGGCTTCCCTGCTTATGCTGCTGCACACACAACCTGACCTCGGATAAGTGGTGGATAATGGATGGATGAAATGATGAATATCAGATTGCTCTTGTGATAAGCATTAAAAGACAAGGACCCAAAACAACAGTTCAGGTCTGGTATTGTTATGAGTGCCTGTTGATCTCAAAAAAGTCAGTATAAATTTAATTTCCCCTGATAAATAAGTTCTCATAACATGAAATTTAGAAGGAAAACTGTGAATAGGCCCTTAGTTGTTGTCTAATCAAACAGGATGAAAAAACTCCAGTTTATTGTCCACTGTGAAACTCTGGAGATAGGGGAATGGGAAGAGATCATTCTAGGTTTTGGATGTGGGTAATAAGTGTCACGCACGCACACTTCAGAGACAGTCGACAAAACCCATGGTGAGTAGACGGTCACAAGACAAAGGGCTACAAAAGGTCACTAACCTCTCTCTCTTTTTCTGCAGAAGCAAACATGAAAAATAAACAGCTGTACTGCGAAGCCAAAATGGCTGACTTGTCCTTCCGTCCCTTCTCGATGACGTCACGAACAAGTCAGAGCCAAGACGTCACTTCCCCCCTTTAATTTCCTGTAGCCATTTTGAGGTTCTGTATAAATACCCCACTAATTTCAATGTCATTTTGTCAAATGCTTGGTTGAACCTTTATGTTTCAGCATTATTTTGACCTGTCCATTGGACATTATATGGGGCGGTTCCCCAAAACCTTATCTGACTGGATTTCGAATTTTCTTTCTATTACATAAGTTATATGGGAAGAGGAGAATGTATGTACCACTAAAAACCTACATATTGTTAATAATACCCACATGGTCCTTCAATTGACAAGTAATGTTACATACCCTATCATGGTACACAGCTATTTTTGCCTCTGTTACTTAAGTTAATAATATGCCTATAGGTTACAATACAGCTGTAAATAACAAATAAAAATTGGACTACAGCTGATGTTTGCTCATTACAATGATGATTTCATACCTGCACAGACTACAACCATATTTCTTGTAAATCACTAAAAAGTTTCAACATACTGTGCAGGTTAAACTGTTTGAGTCTCAACTTTAACACCAGGACTGTCCAAATGTGAACATCTATAAGTCAATCACCTATGTGTCTTGCATATAGGAAATAATTCCAGCCAAAAATATCTGAGAGGTTGAACCCTCATATATGCTCATTTTCTATTATTACAGAGAAGTCAGAGTCAGCTCTCTGGAAAAAGTCAATACGAGCACAACATTAAAACCACTGACAGGTGATGTTAATAAAACTGATAATCTTGTTACAATTGCATCTGTCAAGGGGTAGAATATCATAGGCAGCAAGTGACCAGTCAGCTCTTGAAGGTGATATTTTGGAAGCAGGAAAAATAACAAGAGTTATTTTATAAGTAACAAGCTGGTTAAGTTTGCAGATGATACCAAGATAGGTGGATTAGCAGATAATTTGGAATCCGTTATATCATTACAGAAGGACCTGGATAGCATACAGGCTTGGGCAGATTTGTGGCAGATGAAATTTAATGTCAGTAAATGTAAAGTATTGCACATTGGAAGTAAAAATGTTAGGTTTGAATACACAATGGGCGGTCGGAAAATCGAGAGTACACCTTATGAGAAGGATTTAGGAGTCATAGTGGACTCTAAGCTATCGACTTCCTGACAGTGTTCAGAAGCCATTAAGAAGGCTAACAGAATGTTAGGATATATAGCGCGATGTGTGGAGTACAAGTCCAAGGAGGTTATGCTCAACCTTTATAATGCACTGGTGAGGCCTCATCTTGAGTACTGTGTGCAGTTTTGGTCTCCAGGCTACAAAAAGGACATAGCAGCGCTAGAAAAGGTCCAGAGAAGAGTGACTAGGCTGATTCCAGGGCTACAGGGGTTGAATTATGAGGAAAGATTAAAAGAGCTGAGCCTTTACAGTTTAAGCAAAAGAAAATTAAGAGGTGACATGATTGAAGTGTTTAAAATTATGAAGGGAATTAGTGCAGTGGATCGAGACTGTTATTTTAAAATGAGTTCATCAAGAACACGGGGACACAGTTGGAAATTTGTTAAGGGTAAATTTCGCACAAACATTAGGAAGTTTTCTTTACACAAAGAACGATAGAAACTTGGAATAAGCTACCAAGTAGTGTGGTAGACAGTAAGACGTTAGGGTCTTTCAAAACTCGACTTGATGTTTTCTTGGAAGAAATAAGTGGATAGTACTGGCGAGCTTTGTTGGGCTGAATGGCCTGTTCTCGTCTAGAGTGTTCTAAAGAGTAAGGATATGAGTGACTTTGACAATGCGATCGAACATCTGAGAAATGTGCTTGAAAACCAAGTTTGGTCCATGAAGTTGTTTTGGTCGCATGATGGGATCTTACAAGGTATTATGCAGTTAATTGTCATGTTGAGACTGATTGGTGATAATTGGACCTATGTTATTTATGAATCCCAGTTCCATTTTACTACAATAAGAAGCTTTAAGAGTGCCTTGCTTTCTGTAATTAAAAATTGAAAGCTTTTTTACACCTTACCTCATAGCTCTTACTAGACAAACTACAGTCTTTACACTCTTCCATTAGTGATTGCCTCTGCTTGTTACCTAATATTCGTTTCTACAAGACAGACACTCAAACAATGATACAAACTGCACAATATTTACACATAGGAAAAACACACTAAAAAGGCAGTTATGGATAGGACCTCAATTGCAAAAGGTTTTGAAAAAACAGAACCTCTTTCTTTGCCTTCTTCATATATGATTACTACACATACTGTATTATTTCTAAATAGTGAATTGAACAAAATTTGTACATATTGGATTAATTCTTTTTGAAATACACAGACTGATTTTTATCATTTATCAGCATTATTTTAGATTATTTCTAAAAGCAGAATAATATTTTTCTTAAGAAATTAGTGTCTAAGAAGGAAACTTGTTTTTCTTCAACAGATTTATGACACAACAGTGCCATCTACTGAGGAAATTACAGTTTTATCATTTATGTTTATTTATTTTATCATGAACTGCTTAAAAAGTAAGGAGTCAAATTTCAAATTCAGCTATTGTCAGGTATACTTTTATGTCTCCCACATACTAGTAACTGTCATATAATACCAGCAAAAGACAATGAACAGAATAACACAGTAAAGAATGCTATACAAAACTAAAGTGATTAAGTACAACATAAGATGATAGGTTGTTAAGTAACATTATGATTAAAGGATTAATGGTGAATTTATGTCAAGGTAATTTAATAAGATGCACTGTGGTAAATATACTTTGCCACTAATACAATAAACTTCCAGAACCAGATTTCCCTTTATCTGCTTCTCATGATATTGATGCATGTGTACTAATACATATTATACATTTTTTAAGATTAAAAGCTCTGTTCACAAATAACAAACTTGTTTACAAAGCTACTGTTGTTTGTAGTATGTTAGTATTATGAATGTATTTATTCATGTATCCTAAAAAAATGCAAAAAAATAACTGATTTAAATATAAATTCTGCAGGGATAATAAACTTAACATAAATTGGACACCACCATAATTGAGTGTCAGCATTAAATATGAACAACCATTTGTGTATGGATCAGTACTTGTATAACAATCTTAAAACAATATTCACAACATTGTTGATTGTTCATTACCTTTACAAGGCAGTAATATATTTACAATGTTTTTATTGCTGCGGTGGGTTGGCACCCTGCCCGGGATTGGTTCCCTGCCTTGTGCCCTGTGTTGGCTGGGATTGGTTCCAGCAGACCCCCGTGACCCTGTGTTCGGATTCAGCGGGTTGGAAAATGGATGGATGGATGGATGGATGGATGTTTTTATTGATGAAAAAAGTTAACTTAAATTAATACTAAGTAATTGATTCAACTGTGTTATTTAAAATTCTAAAATTATTAGGTGAATCTTTTCCATTTACATTAGTGCCTTTGGGCCAATATTAAAAAAATTCTCATCATGGCTAATAATAAATTAATATGTCTGGTACAGTAATAAAGTGGCTAGAACTGCTGCCTTAGAGCTCCAGAGACTCTAGTTTGATTCATGGCCCTATTTCTGTAAGAACAATGCATGTTTCCTCACTGCCTCTCTGGGTTTTCTCTGTCTACTAGGATGACTAGAGACTTACAATTTATCTAATGAGAGTGATTGTGGCTGTGTGAGTGTGAACACAAGCTCACATCCACAGTCACTCACATTAGGTCAATTGAGAGTTATCTACTGGCCTGACATGCATAAACTGGGAGGAACCCTGAACACACTGAAAAAAACTAACACAAATACAAATATAATGTTCAAATGTGACACAATTATATTAATTGTACACTGCTCAAAAAATTAAGGGAATACTTAATCATCACAGTCTAACACCAAGTAAGTTAAGCTTCCGGAATATGAATCTGTCCAGTTAAGAAGAATAACAGATTTAAAATAAACTTCACCTGCTTTGGTGTAAATGAAAGTGACAACAGGTGCACTGGAGAAGCAACAACAAGACAACCCACAAGAAGGGAATAGTTTTGCAGGTGGTGTCAATCATTCAGACAATCATTCTGTCTTTATCCTTCCTGACTGATTCTTCTCCACTTTTGTGTTTTGCTAGTGTCCTTGTCACTACTGGTAGCATGAGGCGGAACCTGCAGCCGATTCAGGTTGAACAGGTAGTCCAGCTCTTCCAGGATGGCACATACATACGTGCCATCGCCAGAAGGTTTGCTAGGTCCCCCAGAGCAGTCTCAAGAGCATGTAGGAGTTACCAGAAGACGGGCTGTTACATGCAGAGAGCTAGACAGGGTCATAGAAGGGCATCAACCCAGCAGCAGGACCAGTATCTGCTCCTTTGTGTGAGGAGGAACAGGAGCAGCACTGCCATAACACTACAAAATTACCTCCAGCTGGCTACTGGACAAAACACTAGAAAAACAGTGGAGAAACAGACCTCCAGCTGGGAATCTGTCAGAAACAGACTCCATTCTCTAGTTAGAACTGTGCTCACAGCCCATCACCGTTCACCTTGATTGGCATCTGCCGGAGAATACCATAATTGGCATCTCTGCCACTAGACCTGTGTTCTCATCACAGATGAGAGCAGGTTCACAATGAGCCCATGTGACAGACGTGAAAGAGTCTGGAGACACTGTGATCAATGTTATGTAGCCTGCAACATCATCCAGCATGACTGGTTTGGTGGTGGATCAGTGATGTTCTGGGGAGACATTTCCTTGGAGGGTCACACAGACCTCCATGTGCTAGGCAACAGTAACCTGGCCAAGATTAAACCCTCAGACCCATTGTCAGACCTTACGCTGGTGCAGTGGGTCCTGGGTTCTTCCTGGTGCAGGACAATGCCCGGCCTCATATGGCCAGAGTGTGTAGGCAATGATGCCATTGACTGACCCATGCGTTCCCTAGAAGTGAATCCAATTGAGATCCTCTGGGACGTTATGTATCAACACATATGACACCACCAAGTAGCACCACAGACTGTCCAGGAGCTCACTGGTGCCCTGTTCCAGGTCTGAGATCCCCGCTGTCTCATCAGGAGCATGCCCAGACTTTTTCGGGAGTGCATACAGGGACGTGGGGGCCATACACACTACTGAGTCACATTATGAGTTGCCGTGATGAAATTCACACAAATTGGTTCAGCCCATGATTTCAATTTTTGACTTAGATTTTCGGTGTGATGTTAAATTAACCCCTCAATGGGCTGGTGATTTTGGTTTCAACTGATCATTTCTTCTCATAGAATTACACAGTATTATTCAGTAAAGTATGGACCACTGGGGAGTGTACAGCCACCCTAGCCCCGACACAGACAGACTGAGACACAATTCCCACACAGTACACCTTTATTTACACGTGGGGGCACTTCCTTTGCTCCCCACAAGAGCACAATGTCCAGAGCAAACAGCGCAGTATAAATCAATAAAGCACTGTCCTTTTAGCCTCCACTCCTCCTCATAGGCTTTGTCCTACATCCTCCTGACTTTAGCCATTGAGTAGTGGCAACTGGCCTCTTTTATAGGGCTCCCGGATAGACTCCTGGTGCTCAATGACCTTCTTCCGGCAGCACATCTTTGTATGGTGAAAGTGCTGCCAAACAGGGCCCTGTAAACATCCAGGTGCCTCCTGGTGGTGGCCACGGGCCCCAGCAGGGTTGTGCTTCCATGCTTCAAACCAGTGGGCCCGCTGTAAGCCAAAGGAGATGCCCTCTATTGGTCCGGGAGAGAAACTGTCCTAAAAATACTCTCTCACCCAGTCCTTCCATTGTTAGAGTGTCCCAGCAGGGTAAAGGCCCCAGGTGTCCGCCACAAAATATTTTCCACTTGAATATTTTATTCTTCGAGCTTTGATGTGTGATTTAACTGTTCATTTTTTTGAGCAGTGTATTTTATAATTATTATTTGTAAGATGTGTATTTAGAGCATTCTTAACAAACATCAAAATTCAACCAATCACTATCTTGACAAATAGGTTTGAGTATTTTATATTTGAGTCCCAACACATAACCAAAAAATGGTTGTCATCAAATTTTCTTTATCCACTGTGTATCTGGTGGGGTGAATTGTCTACTTTCCTAACCCTCACGTAAGTCATCAAGCATTCTATTCTCACTTCCCATTTATCTGTTACACCTGACCCTGAATTCTTCCTCCCATTAGTGAACCTTAACTACAACTGTTATCCTGAATTCAGGCTTAGTTCTTTTGCTACCCTTAAACAGTCCCACAGTCATATCCAAGCAAGCCCAGCAATTACTCCTTAAGTAAGGGGCAATACGTCTTTGGCTATAAAAACATTTAAATATTACTAGTGGCCCTTGGTATTTCTGTACTCCTGAGAAGCCCCTAAAAGACCAGGTATTCATCACAGTTCCCAAACTGCCTACTGTTTCTAAGTTAGGGATCATATGCTGTCCCTAACAATTGGACGGGTGCCTAAAGACAACCTGCCAGTCTCCTACAAAGGAATTCTAACATTCTGATGAGGGCTGCAGACAACTCCCTGGCTACGACACTTTACTTATTTTACATGAACCCCAGTCTAATTTAAATTTCAGAGTAACAAATTTGACAGGGACTACTACACCAAAACAGACATTGTTATCACCCTATGGCTGGCTGAGCCACTCTCATTCAGTGTGGATCTCTCTCATGGTGGTTTCCTGGGAAATGCCAGTCTACCTAATGCCATCGTGTTGTTGCTCCTTGCAAAAGTTTGTCAGCCAAACACCCCTCCACACAATATACTGTACATTACAGTATATAAAAACGTTTATAGATTGCATATTTGTGACACATCTTACTTTGAATGATTAGTATTAACAATGTTTCAACTCTTCTTTTAAATTTGTTTTCTCTCATTTTATCATTGGTAGTTCAATGAGAAGAGTTTTAAATGAATTAAAATAGAGTGCTACACTATAGATGAAATGAATACAGACAATGATAAGTAAAACCATATGTAACCCATGTTCCCTCTAAGTGAATGTGTGTGCTCTCTCGCAAAACTTTTTATGCTTTAATGCACAACATTTTTCCAGAAGTACACAAACAAGCAAATCAAAAAATTCATGCCAACTGCCACCTGCCAAAGGTTTACAAAGTACGGATGGCACAGTGATTGTAGCAAGAGGGTTATTTGTGCCAAATGTAATTTGTGAAATGTACTTTACAAAGCTATGCAATTCAGTTCAGAGAGAGAGAGACTGCCAGGGAGATTGACAAATGACAGCTGTAAGTCAGGTTAGGGAGATAGATAGAAACATGTGAAGGAAACAAGCAGGTGTAAAGGCGATCCCTGACACAGACAGACGTATGACACAGGCTCAAAGCACACAGGGCTTTTATCCCCAAACCCGTGGAAACATCTTCCCCGTTCCCACAAGCACAACAACACAGTCCCAACACCAAAACACAATTCTTTCTCTTCTCTTCTCTCTCTTTCTTTCTGTTTCTTTCTCCTCCAGCACTCCTCCTGGCAAGCTTTGTCTCCCTCCTCCTGACTCTGGCTCCCGGATTAGTGGCTGCTGGCTTAATAAGCCTCCGGGAAATCCTTCAGGTGCTTGATTGCTCTTTTCCGGCTGCACTTCCGGGTCCCCAACAGGGCTGAAGAGAACTCCATCTCCCATGGTGCCCTGCGGGTATCCGAGGCACCACTGCCATCCAGGGGGGCTGCCATCTAGCGTCCTGGGGGAGGTATTGTACAGCCCATGCCTGTTCCCCCGGACCATATGCAGAAGAGACGTCCCGGCCTGGCAAGGGCCCCAGCCGTCCGCCACACAGGTTATTTTAAAAGGTGCCGATGTCTGCTTGACCAATATGGTTAAAAAACCCAGAGTCTGTGAAGGTATTAAAAACCAGCCAATTTTTCTGGTAGTCGCCAATATCTGACATTAATTCTATGAATATGTAATTATGTGAGTGCACCCTGCTGGATACAATGATCCTCTCCCGTGAATTAATTATTAATATTTGGCATACCTTGAAAGCCATAGGGGACTTCTTTGAAAAGTGACGTTAAAGTTACCCAATTCGTTTCTTCTCACTTAGAAATAATGCTGTCATTACAAGCCAAAAATACTCACAGTGACTTTTCTGCATCAAGGGTCAGTTTGGCACAGAACCAGATGTTGTGCAAAATAATAAGCTCCCATCAGTAATTTAATAGGTTATTGAAATGTTTATAACAATGCTCATCTTTGTCTTTTTGAGCAAATTTTTTTTTCAATTTTCCATTATATGCTAAATGTAGTTTCTCATCTACAAAAATATTGTTTTTTGTACCTGGATTGTCTTCAATCCAGGTGTTGTAACTTTGTTTCTGGCTGATGTGAAACTGCAGTGTTCTTGGTTTACTCTAGTGTGTGTGCGCGTGTGCGTGTGTGTGTGCATGTGTGTGTGTGTGTGTGTGTGTGCGTGTGTGTGTGTGTGTGTGTGTATGTGCATGTGCAACCTAAACTTTCCACTTTAACAATGGGGCTTCAGCCCAAATCCTTTATTATCTACATTAAATTAAGGGCTGCCTTTTTTAATTGTGTGTTTGCACATAAAATTGACCTTTTCCTAGTAAGGTCTATACAATTCAATCCAATGAAGAGGTATGAAAAGTCCAGTTCCATATACTAAAAAGTAGTCATAGTAATTATTTAAAAAAAAGAAGAAAGTATCAACACAAGACATTATGCTGATGACACTGACTGGCAACTTCATCTTAACCCACTACTAAAGAGAAACACTCAACAGTATTAGATAGATAGATAGATAGTTAGATAGATAGATACTTTATTAATCCCAAGGGGAAATTCACATACTCCAGCAGCAGCATACTGATACAAAAAAACAATATTAAATTAAAGAGTAATAAAAATGTAGGTAAAAAAACAGACAATAACTTTGTATAATGTTAACGTTTACCCCCCCCGGGTGGAATTGAAGAGTCGAATAGTTTGGGGGAGGAATGATCTCCTCAGTCTGTCAGTGGAGCAGGACGGTGACAGCAGTCTGTCGCTGAAGCTGCTCCTCTGTCTGGAGATGATACTGTTTAGTGGATGCAATGGATTCTCCATAATTGATAGGAGCCTGCTCAGCGCCCGTCGCTCTGCCACGGATGTCAAACTGTCCAACTCCATGCCTACAATAGAGCCTGCCTTCCTCACCAGTTTATCCAGGCGTGAGGCGTCCTTCTTCTTTATGCTGCCTCCCCAGCACACCACTGCGTAGAAGAGGGCAATCGCCACAACCGTCTGATAGAACATCTGCAGCATCTTATTGCAGATGTTGAAGGACACCAGTCTTCTAAGGAAGTATAGCTGGCTCTGTCCTCTCTTGCACAGAGAATCAGTATTGGCAGTCCAGTCCAATTTATCATCCAGCTGCACTCCCAGGTATTTATAGGTCTGTACCCTCTGCACACAGTCACCTCTGGTGATCACGAGGTCCAGGAGGGGCCTGGGCCTCCTAAAATCCACCACCAGCAAATTGGTTTTACTGGTGTAGGTAGTTTGAGTCGCACCATTTAACAAAGTCCTTGATGAGATTCCTATACTCCTCCTCTTTCCCACTCCTGATGCAGCCCACGATAGCAGTGTCGTCAGCGAATTTTTGCTTGTGGCAGGACTCCGAGTTGTATCGGAAGTCCGATGTATATAGGCTGAACAGGACCGGAGAAAGTACAGTCCCCTGCGGCGCTCATGTGTTGCTGACCACAATGTCAGACCTGCAGTTCCCGAGATGCACATACTGAGGTCTGTTAGTAAGATAGTCAATATTATAATAATATTATATTACATCTGAAAAAAGCCACTACAGAAGCCTTATGTGTGTGCTCCTTCCACAACCTTGTAAAAGAAACCAGAATAATGCTCATTTTAAAGAAACAATGAATCCTGTTTTGGAAATAACAGGAATTTAGAAAATCTTGTTTGTAGTAATAGGGTGTTGTACCGTGTTAGCCATTATGAATGTAGAGAAAAGCCAAGCAAAATGACACCTTTTATTGGCTAACTAAAAGATTACAATATGCAAGCTTTCGAGGCAACTCAGGCCCCTTCTTCTTGATTACATCTTGCCTGAAGAAGGGGCCTGAGTTGCCTCGAAAGCTTGCATATTGTAATCTTTTTAGTTAGCCAATAAAAAGTGTCATTTTGCTTGGCTTTTCTCGAAAATCTTGTTTGAAATTTTTACTGGCCTTGTAATGTCTAGCAAATATCTAGCTGAATGGCAGTTAATCCTGCTACCGAACAACCTCAGACACTTGTGATCAAGTTGTGAAGTATGTATAGCCAGTGTATTCTGTCTGTGTTATTGTGGCCTGTCATTTATCACCAAAAAATCCCTGAAATTCTAAACTTGAACTTGAATATCAGTTTAGACAGTTTTCACAGCCAATACATTTTCTGGGCATCAGATATTTGGCCATATTCTGTCAGGGAGTATCTGATTAATGCACTAACAACCCATTGTTTTATTGTTTTTTTTTGTTTTTTTTTAGCAGCTAAAGGTTCATGAACTATTAATAGTGAAGTGAGTTAATTTTAATATTAGGGAAGTCTGCACATACAAAGGCACATTCTGATATGGCCCACCAGAATTTTCATGCCAAAATGCCAGTGAATGTTTTATTAAAATTAGTATATATTTGAATAAATTCAGACATATATGTTGGTACTGTAGGATTTTGAATTGATAATTAACCAATAAGACACCCACTCCAGTATGGCAAATTAATTCAGGTAATAGTATGTAGGAGCTCTGTTTGACATTCTGGCCAGGACATCAGATATATGAAGAGATCTGTACAATTTATAAACCAGGTTTTTACACTTTCACTTTCTCTGTTGTAATTCGAAACGTGACCAAAGACTTGCTTTAACAAATAACCCAGACATGCTTATTGAAATAAGAAAAATAGCACAATTTATTTATAACATAAGGATCATAGAAGATGGATATATGCATATATATAGATACTAGCCATCCCCCACGGCTTCACCTGTGTATTAGTGAAACAGGACAGTGAGGAGGGCCCCGCCCAGCTCTCTACTCCTGACGTCACACTTCCCCCTCCCTCGGCCCGTAGCCTTTGTCTCAGATTAGCGCGAATATATCACTCCTGCAAGTGAACTATGATTCTTAGCACAATAGAGAGAAGTCGCAAAATCAACTGGAATGTTCAAGCAAATTATAGAAAAAAAAAGATCTAAATCTGTTAAGTAGTTCTCTCGTTTGCTAATTTAGTGGAGTTACGCCCCGAGGCAGACACTTGAGTGAGGAGGGCCCCACCCCCTTCACCGCAGACCAATGAGTCTCACTCATATTTACAATAATAAATCGGTACCGCAAGCGAACTAGTTCAAGTTCAAGTTCAAAGTTTATTGTCATGTGCACAGTAAGGAAACATGTTTCCCTGTACAATGAAATTCTTTCTTTGCTGTCCACACCAAATGACAAAACCAACATATAAAGATAAACATAAATAATAAGTAGCAGATAGATAATAAGTAACAGGGGCAGCATAAAGTATAAAAACAGAATAGAAATATAAAGTGTTATGTGCAGATAGGTGTGTGATGGACAAGTCAAATACAGTTGTGTGAGGTACATAGAATGAGATGAACCATGGTTATAAACTCCAGTCAGTTATTTATGAGTCTAATGGCCTTGGGAAAGAAAGAGTTCTTTAGCCTGGAAGTCCTGCATTTCGTACTTCTATACCTCCTGCCTGAGGGTAGAAGTGTGAACATTTCATGTTGGGGGTGGGTGGGGTCCCTGAGGATTGAGGCAGTTCTCCTGTGGACTCTGCAGTTGTAGATGCTCTGCAGAGAGGGCAGTGGGGTCCTGGTGATCTTCTCGACAGTCTTTACCACTCTCTGCAGGCGTTTATGGTCCACTGCAGTGATGAGAAAGTCGCAAAATCAACAGAATGTTCAAGCACATTATAGAAAAAAACCCAATCTAAATCCATTAAGTAGTTCTCTTGTGAAAAGCGAACAGACATACAAACGGGTCTAAAACACTAAGAAATTTTGCGCTTGGACCACAAAATTTTTAAAACCGTTTCTTAGCGAGAACCTATGGGCCAAGGGTAACCTACATTCTGAATTTCAAGTCCCAAGTCCTTATGGTTCGGGAGGTTTCTTGATGAGTGAGTCAGTGGTATTTGGCTTTTATATATATATATATATATATAGATATACAGATAAAAGACACAAACAACACACTGCATAAAATAACACAAGCTTAGAAAAGTAGTAGCTGGAGAACTTTCCTCTCTTATAGGAAAATACACGTAACTTATGAACGATGAATTTTCAATTCATGAAGTTAAGATGGATAAGTTCTCTGGCTGGTTATGAAATTTCTACTGCTGGCAAGGGGCATTCATTTGCTCACAGCAGCTAACATTTGCCATGGCTCAAGGAGCAACGCCCCCCACCACACTGAGTTCTCTATCTTAGTATGGGTGTGTGTGAGTTTGTGCATGTGTGAGGTGCTGCTTTGCCCTTTCCTTTTGGATTTAGGGTGAGAAACTTACAATAGCCAGAACTTATCCTTCACAAGATTATCTTTAGTTACTGTACAGTTAACATCAATACCACAGTACATTTTCGGGCTTTTTCCTAACTATGAAATTGCAGTTAATAGTTCTCAGAATCAATTTCTCTTATGGCTTGAAGTGAACGATACTTGGTTCCTTTTCTTGTCGGCTTTCTCCAGACAAGTGGGAGGATTTTTTATTGCACATTCTTTTCCTTGTCCTTTTTGCCTTTGGTTGCAAAATCTTGTTGTAGGTGGGACTGCAGTTTTCAAAGGTTTTTTGAAGGTTTTACACAAAGTGTCCTTGGATGCTAGTAAAGTTACACCTGCTAAGTCAACTGGTGACACTGGTCAACAAGCATTTTGCTACTGGGAGTCTTTCACCTTTACTTTAACAGGTTTCACTTGCTGACTTCAAATCTGAAAACCGTTCTCACCCAGCACGTCCCATTTTTTAGTTATGTTGTTCCAGGTCTTGCCCAACTAGGGTGACTGGACAGTAAAGGCAGATAACCATTTTGATAAATACCGGTAATTCCACTGGGGATGCCATTGAGATAAAAGAATTCACCACACGTTACTAACAGCTGTGAGTTGTTTACCTTGTCATTATTAATTTAATTTAAAAATTATAAATTTTTAAGTAGCAGGAAAAATATTTGTTACTGATTACCAGGTCTTATATGACTCTAAAGCATAATGACACAACTCAGACATGACCGTGCAGTAGGTAGAGGTTTTACTGTTAAACACAACATTGCATTTCAGGACATTTTGTTTGTTAGATTCACCATTACTTTAAAAATTTTGTCAAGGCGATGGACAGAAACGGCGATGCTTTTCAGCATTTAAGAAAAGTAAAGCCAAATTTAAGGAAGGTGTTTTTGTTGTTCCTGAAATTTGTGAACTGATGCTTGACGATGAGTTCAAAAGGAAACTGAAGCCCACTGAATCAGCAGCATGGGAAGCATTTGTGCAGGTTGTCCAGAATTTTATTGGCAGTCACAGAGCAGAGAATAATGCTGAGCTTGTGGAGAACCTGCTGAAAGCATATCAGCTTATGGGAGCCAGAATGTCACTGAGGATGCATTTTTTACATTCTCATCTCGATTCTTTTTCACCAAATCCGGGTGATGTCAGCGATGAGTATAGGGAAAGATTTCATCAAGATATAAAGGTGATGGGAAAATGATATTGGGGAAAATTCACTCCGCGTATGATGGGTGACTACTGTTGGTTCTTGTAAAGAGAGACGGATGTGCAGTACAAGTGCAAAAGCAAGTACCTCCAACATTTTTGGGCCTGCTGACCTCACTTTTGTATTGAGATAAATTGACATAAATATGCTTTAATGTGTCTCTGGTATTGTCTTCTGCTTTGTTTTCAGAGATAAACACATCAAAACAATTTTGATGGGACATAGTCCCAACTCCAGATATCATATTGATACAGTTATGTCCATAAATATTTGGACAGAGACAACTTTTTTCTAATTTTGGTTCTGTACATTACCACAATGAATTTTAAATGAATTTTAAATGAAACAACTCAGATGCAGTTGAAGTACAGACTTTCAGCTTTAATTCAGTGGGGTGAACAAAACGATTGCATAAAAATGTGAGGCAACTAAAGAATTTTTTTAACACAATCCCAAATAACAAGCCTTGAGAATGAACCTTATTGAAGAAGAAAGAGAGAAACTGACTGATTCTGATTCTCCTTTATCAGACCGTGCATAAAAGAAATGGAGTACAACCCATTTTAAAGAGCTTCATTATGAAAAACTGGAGCATGACCATACCAGAAGGGAGCTGTGCCCAAAAGCTCTGTTACACAATACCACATTTTTAAAGTGTATGGAATAAGATGGACTTCAGAGTAGTAAAAGGATGAATAGATAATTGGTGGGGATTGACCAGATTCATTCAGTTCAATAGGAAAACAGGAAGGGGAATCACAGGAGGAGAGATCCAGTCCCAAAGTAAATGGAGAATGTAAGTGTGATAATGGAACATCATATTTTGCACAGATAAGTCCCGATCAGGTCTATCACGGAACAATGTGGAGTCTTTAAATGAGCTAGACTCAATAAAAAATTAATGGGTAAATGGAAAGCATTATTTGTTAGAAACAAAAAAAAATACATTTCTGGTCAGTAGTCAGTTTTGCAAGTTCAGAGTGTCATGAGACATGCAACTCTGCTTTTAGACTCTAATGCCAACGCAGTGTTGTGATTTGTTTCTAAATTAATTTCAAAATGACTTTTTAAAAATTTAGTTATATGTAATCAGTGTTTTTCTTTTTAACATAAACTACAACCAAAAATGTTGTTAATGAAAATTATAATAATGCAGCGAAGTAAAACTAAAATGTAAAGGAAAAATGCGTGAAAGCTAAAACTAAAAGAAAATGAGAAAATAAAAAATTAAAATGAAACTAGTTTAGGATAAATAGTACTTAGTTAAGGTAACTAATGACTAGCTAATGTAATAGGTGGCTTTATTTTTAAAAAGATTTTCCCTTTAAGTGTGTAATACCTATGTAGCAAAAATGATCCTTTGATGTTATTTTGATGACATTCATGCTGAATTTGACTAAGCACAGTCTTTAAAATGTACAGTATTTATTTTTGTTTATCCAAATAACTCTTGCAACAGCTGCCTACATGGTTTGTTTCCCTTTTTAACAATGATGTAATTTGCGCGCCTGCTGCCTTCCTTGGATGTGGTAGCCGTTTCTCAGGCTCCTTTAACCGCCACCTTATCGTGGTGGAGGGGTTTGCGTGTCCCAATGATCCTAGGAGCTCTGTTGTCCGGGGCTTTATGCCCCTGGTAGGGCCACCCAAGGCAAACTGGTCCTAGGTGAGGGATGAGACAAAGAGCGGTTAAACAAAACCTCCTATGATGGAAAACAATTTTGGACGGCGTTTTCCCTTGCCTGGACGCAGGTCACCGGGGCCCCACTCTGGAGCCAGGCCTGGAGGTGGGGCTCGATGGCGAGCGCCTGGTGGCCGGGCCTGCACCCATGGGGCTCAGCCGGGCACAGCTCGAAGAGGCAACGTGGGTCCCCCTTCCCATGGGCTCACCACCTATGGGAGGGGCCAAGGAGGTCGGGTGCAGTGTGAGTTGGGTGGTGGCCGAAGGTGGGGACCTTGGCGGTCCGATCCTCGGCTACAGAAGCTGGCTCTTGGGACGTGGAATGTCACCTCTCTGAAGGGGAAGGAGCCTGAGCTAGTGCGCAAAGTTGAGAGGTTCCGGCTAGATATAGTCGGACTCACCTCGACGCACAGCTTGTACTCTGGAACCAATCTCCTTGAGAGGGGCTGGACTCTCTACCACTCTGGAGTTGCCCCCGGTGAGAGGCGCCGAGCGGGTGTGGGTATACTTATTGCCCCCCGACTTGGAGCCTGTACATTGGGGTTTACCCCGGTGGACGAGAAGGTAGCCTCCCTTCACCTTCGGGTGGGGGGACGGGTCCTAACTGTTGTTTGTGCGTATGCACCGAACAGCAGTTCAGAGTACCCACCCTTTTTGGAGTCCCTGGATGGGTTGCTAGAGGGCATACCTTCTGGGGACTCCCTCGTTCTGCTGGGAGACTTCAATGCTCACATGGGCAATGACAGTGAGACCTGGAAGGGCGTGATTGGGAGGAATGGCCCCCCCGATCTGAACCCGAGCGGTGTTTTGTTATTGGACTTCTGTGCTCGTCACGGATTGTCCATAATGAACACCATGTTCAAGCATAGGGGTGTTCATATGTGCACTTGGCACCAGGACACCCTAGGCCTCAGTTCGATGATCGACTTTGTGGTCGTGTCGTCGGACTTGCGGCCACATGTCTTGGACACTCGCGTGAAGAGAGGGGCGGAGCTGTCAACTGATCACCACCTGGTGGTGAGTTGGCTTCGATGGTGGGGGAGGATGCCGGTTAGGCGTGGTAGGCCCAAACGTGTTGTGAGGGTCTGCTGGGAACGTCTGGCAGAGCCCCCTGTCAGAAGTAGCTTCAACTCCCACCTCCGGCAGAACTTCGACCACATCCCGAGGGAGGTGGGGGACATTGAGTCCGAATGGGCCATGTTCCGTGCCTCTATTGTTGAGGCAGCTGACCGGAGCTGTGGCCGTAAGGTGGTCGGTGCCTGTCGTGGCGGCAATCCCCGAACCCGTTGGTGGACACC
Organism: Erpetoichthys calabaricus; assembly: GCF_900747795.2. Classification (NCBI taxonomy): domain Eukaryota; kingdom Metazoa; phylum Chordata; class Cladistia; order Polypteriformes; family Polypteridae; genus Erpetoichthys; species Erpetoichthys calabaricus. The sequence continues at coordinate 151,958,574 of NC_041398.2, forward strand.
GGCGGTGAAGGATGCCATCAAGCTGAAGAAGGAGTCCTACGGGACCCTTTTGTCCTGTGGGACCCTGGAGGCAGCTGATAGGTACCGGCAGGCCAAGCGGAATGCGGCTTTGGTGGTTGCTGAGGCAAAAACTCGGGCATGGGGGGAGTTTGGGGAGGCCATGGAGAACGACTTTCGGACGGCTTCGAAGAGATTCTGGTCCACCATCCGGCATCTCAGGAAGGGGAAGCAGTGCAGTGTCAACACTGTATATGGTGGGGATGGTGCGCTGCTGACCTCGACTCGGGACGTTGTGGGTCGGTGGGGGGAGTACTTCGAAAACCTCCTCAATCCCATTAACATGCCTTCCAATGAGGAAGCAGAGCCTGGGGACTCAGAGGTGGGCTCCCCCATCTCTGGGACTGAGGTCACCGAGGTGGTCAAAAAACTCCTTGGTGGCAGGGCCCCGGGGGTGGATGAGATACGCCCGGAGTTCCTCAAGGCTCTGGATGTTGTAGGACTGTCTTGGTTGACACGCCTCTGCAACATCGCATGGACATCAGGGACAGTGCCTCTGGATTGGCAGACCGGGGTGGTAGTCCCCCTCTTTAAGAAGGGGCATCGGAGGGTGTGTTCCAACTACAGAGGGATCACACTCCTCAGCCTCCCTGGAAAAGTCTATTCAGGGGTCCTAGAGAGGAGGGTCCGTCGGATAGTCGAGCTTCGGATTCAGGAGGAACAGTGTGGTTTTCGTCCTGGTCGCGGAACAGTGGACCAGCTCTATACCCTTAGCAGGGTCCTGGAGGGTGCATGGGAGTTTGCCCAACCAGTCTATATGTGTTTTGTGGACTTGGAAAAGGCATTCGACCGTGTCCCTCGGGGAATCCTGTGGGGGGTACTCCGAGAATATGGGGTACCGGCCCCCCTGATAAGGGCTGTTCGGTCCCTGTACGATCGGTGCCAGAGCCTGGTCCACATTGCCGGCAGTAAGTCGAACCCGTTTCCAGTGAGAGTTGGACTCCGCCAGGGCTGCCCTTTGTCACCGATTCTGTTCATAACTTTTATGGACAGAATTTCTAGGCGCAGCCAGGGCATTGAGGGGGTCCGGTTTGGTGGGCTCAGGATTGGGTCACTGCTTTTTGCAGATGATGTTGTCCTGTTTGCTTCATCAGGCCGTGATCTTCAGCTCTCTCTGGATCGGTTCGCAGCCGAGTGTGAAGCGGCTGGGATGAGAATCAGCACCTCCAAATCCGAGACCATGGTCCTCAGCCGGAAAAGGGTGGAGTGCCCTCTCAGGGTTGGTAGCGAGATCCTGCCCTAAGTGGAGGAGTTCAAGTATCTCGGGGTCTTGTTCACGAGTGAGGGAAGAATGGAGTGTGAGATCGACAGGCGGATCGGTGCGGCATCCGCAGTAAGCGGGCTCTGCATCGGTCTGTCGTGGTGAAAAAGGAGCTGAGCCGCAAGGCGAAGCTCTCAATTTACCAGTCGATCTATGTTCCTACCCTCACCTATGGTCATGAACTATGGGTAGTGACCGAAAGAACGAGATCGCGAATACAAGCGGCTGAAATGAGTTTCCTCCGCAGGGTGTCTGGGCTTTCCCTTAAAGATAGGGTGAGAAGCTCAGTCATCCGGGAGGGGCTCAGAGTAGAGCCGCTGCTCCTCCGCATCGAGAGGAGTCAGATGAGGTGGCTCGGGCATCTGATGAGGATGCCTCCTGGACGCCTCCCTGGTGAGGTGTTCCGGGCACGTCTAACCGGGAGGAGGCCCCGGGGAAGACCCAGGACACGTTGGAGGGACTATGTCTCTTGACTGGCCTGGGAACGCCTTGGGATTCTCCTGGAAGAGCTAGAAGAAGTGGCCGGGGAGAGGGAAGTCTGGGCATCTCTGCTCAAGCTGCTGCCCCCGCGACCTGACCTCGGATAAGCGGGAGACAATGGATGGATGGATGGACAATGATGTATTTAATGGTGTGTGGTACAATCACAAGAATTGTACTGTAGGTTGTTCATTGTTGTTCTACTTTGTTATTTAAAAATAACATATTAACTATGGTTTGAGTTTTAAAAATGTCTAATGTTAACATGATTTCAAAGCATTTTATGTGCTGCTGCACTTTATTTGCAAAACTGTATACTCTTCTACTCACTGAAGTCCTTACTGTCTAAAATTACGCTTTATAATGATAATTAAAGATTACACTCCCATTAGGGGTCTTAGCGGATCTTCTTTTTCCATACAGTATCTTCCTGTCCTCTGCATCTTTTTCTGTAACACCCATCATCTTCATGTCCTCTCTCACCACATTCATAAACCTTGTCTTAGGCCTTCCTCTTTTCCTGTTACCTGCCAGCTCCATCCTTAACATCCTTCCCCCAATATACCCAGCATTTCTCCTCTGCACATGTCCAAACCAGCGCATCTCAGTTCTCTGACTTTGTCTCCCAACCATGCAAACTGAGCTGACCCTGTAATGTACTCATTTCTAATCTTGTCCATCCTTGACACACCCAATGCAAATCTTAACATCTTTAACTCTGCCACCTCCAGCTCTGTCTACTGTTTTTTGGTCAGTGCCACTGTCTCCAACCCATATAAAATAGCTGGTCTCACTACTGTCTTGTAGACATTCCCTTTCACTCCTGACACTCTTCTCCATGCATTTTACCCTGCCTGCACACCCTTCTTTACCTCTCTTCCACACTCCGCATTACTATGTACTGTTGATCCCAAGTATTTAAACTCCTCCACCTTTTCCATCTCTACTCCCTGCATCTTCACTATTCCTGTGACCTCCCTCTCATTCACAAACATGTATTCTGTCTTGTTCCTACTGACCTTCATTCTTCTCCTCTCTAGAGCATATCTCAACCTCTCCAGGGGCCTCATGTATAAACGGTGCGTACGCACAGAAATGTTGCATACAAATGTTTCCACGCTCAAATCGCGATGTATAAAACCTAAATTTGGCGTAAAGCTACGCACATTTCCACGGTACCTTATACCCTGGCGTACGCAATTTCTCCACTTGGTTTTGCAGACTGGCGGCACCCAGCGTCAAAGCAGTGCTACTGTTCCTGTGTGGTCACCCTTTCTTTCTTAGATCCACATTCCTGACGCGGCTTTATAAATACACTGAAACTAACTGCATATTGTTTATTAGTGTAATGCATCTGATTGTAATTAACCTGCAGCAATATAATGGTCCAGGGAATAGCCATAATATTCCAATTACCATAACTGCTTTAGCGTTGTTACTCTCACTGCATCTTCTTCTTCTTTCAGCTGCTCCCGTTAAGGGTTGCCACAGCAGATCATCTTTTTCGATATTACTCTCACTACACCACTCAGAGTATTTATATCACTGCATCTGAGTGGGGAATCACAGCAGCAGCTGATTGGAAAGAGAATTATCGGTATACAGCATGAAGCAGACGCTGCCTCAGCCATGGCAAAATGCTTCAGAGACTTCCCTGTACAGACTTCGCGGTTTAGAAAAAGTTTCATCCCAAGAACTATAAACGCACTCAATCAGTCCATCAAGTGCTCCTTGTAGAACTGTTTGTACTTATAAGTACAATTACCTCACTGTAAACTTGCACTACAGTTATAATATTGCACAACCTGCGCCACTTTATACAGCGTGTATTTACATATGATGACAATATCATTTTTAAGATGAAATGCAGCAAAATATGTTGATTATATTATACAGATAAAACTTTAACTTCATTTAAATAATCTGTATTGTTAATAATTAAACATGTGAGGACACGGTACCGCAGCGCTAGCTAGTTCAGGGATTGTTACTGCATTGCATTGTATTCTTGCTGGTGAAGACGCGACACTGGAAGGATAGACGAATAGAATAATTAAACATGTACTACGAAGATATTTCAATGTTCCTTAAAAGTTTTGAAGAATCGGCGTTCTAAGCTTACAAATGGCTTCACGTTTATTACAGAGCTGATTGTGTGGCGATTGGGTATTTGGAGAAAGAAAAGTAAGGACAGGAATTGGAGGTTAGTACGTTTGAAAGAGACAGTACTTCTGTAATAAATTATTTCATCGAAGATAGCACATAGCACAGCAAGCCTCTTCCGTGAGACATGAACAAGCACTGCGCCACTGTGTTCCCATGTTTAATAACATGCTTTCATTCCAATCATCATGAAAAAGATATCACGTATACATCTCAGTATTTTAATTATTCAGAGAGTTGTAATATCACGAATGTAATAGATTATGTGTCCTGTCGGAGAAAGAGAAAGCCCGTTTAAGAAGTAGGTAGTGATTCACACACACAGAGCACATAGAAGATCAAATACAGAACAAAGCATTTAACGTGCTACTTTAGTTACAATGGGATTTGAGAAACTAGTAAATTAAACGATTTTAAGATGAAGTTTATGATGTTCTACTTTAATGGCAAAATAAACTACGTGATTAAAGTGGAAATTTCGAGATTAAAGTTGACATTTCGTGCTTTTTTCCCACTGTGTGCCTATTTTTTTTGTCTGTACCCTAATAAGCTTTCATATGACACTCAGATGGTGGGCTATGACTCGTCTTTTCACAGCGACTTTGATATGTGATTTCTTTTTTATTTCAGGGACTGTGCGACTTTGTGAAGTTGAGTTTTCGAGTTTCTCCGACACTCTGTCACTCGATCAACTTCCTTTTGTTGATTATACCACTGTTTAAACCAACAAATAATATGTTTTTCCTTTGCCTCCACTTGGTATTCGCTGAAATTCTTATATTTTCCCCCGTGCTTTTCCCATTGTCTTTTCACAGAAGGCTATTTATATTGATTTGCATATTCAAAGAGGCATAATTCTGGGAGGAGTTGGGGCGGGACAGAAGGCGCGTGCACGTGCGTTACCTTTCACGCTGATCGGGATTTATGTAGCGGAAGAACGTGGAAGTTTGCGCACGTACAGATTCCTGCATCTGGATTTTTCGGTGCGTACGCACATTCTCGCTTTTGTGCTTACGCCATGTTATAGTGTGAGTTCTACATACGGCGTTATACATGAGGCCCCAGGTCTCCTCGACCTGCTTCCTACTCTTGCTATAGATCACAATGTCATCATAGTCCACTGGCACTCCTTTCTAATCTTGTCTGTCAACCTGTCCATCACCATTGCAAATAAGAAAGGGCTCAGAGCTGATCCGTGATGTAACCACACCTCTACCTTGAATGTATCAATCACTCCCGTTCTTCTGTCAGACCTCACCACTGTCACACTTCCCTCGTACATATCCTGTACCATTCTTACATACTTCTCTGCCACTCCTGACTTCCTCATACAGTACCACAACTCTTCTCCAGGCACCCTGTCATATGCTTTCTCTAAGTCCACAAAGACACAATGCAACTCCTTCTGGCCTTCTCTATATTTCTCTATCAATACCCTTAGAGCAAACATCGCATCTGTAGTGCTCTTTCCTGTCTTGAAATGATACTGCTGCTCACTAATCATCACCTCCCTTCTTAATCTAGCTTCCACTACTCTTTACCATAACTTCATGCTGTGGCTCATCTATTTTATTCCTGTGTAGTTACTACACCTCTGCACATCTCCCTTATTCTTAAAAGTTGGTACCAGTACACTTCTCCATTTCTCAATCTTTAACATTTATTTGTAAACTGACAGTTGTGCAAATAAGGTTTTCTACTAGGTTTATGCACATAAAACAATTTTTATGCAAAATCAAATTTTTAGTGATTGACAAATATGGATATAGTGAGAGTATTAGAAACAAACTTGATCTCTTAGGTTTAAAAGTGAAGGCGGGGTTAATCTTTGACTCTCACCTAAACTTTAAATCACATATTAACCACTTTATTAGGACTGCATTTTTTCACTTAAAGAATATAACAAAAGTTAGACATCTTATAACATTACAAGACACTGAAAAATTAGTTCACGCTTTTGTTTTTAGTTGACTAGATAATTGTAATGCAATCCTAATAGGACTACCTATTAATCTGTTGCAAATAGTGCAGAATGTAGCAGCCAGAATCTTAACTAGAAAAATAGAACTCTGAGCAGATCTCGCCAGTTTTAGCGTTGTAACATTTGTTACCCGTTTTATTTAAAATTAACTTTAAAATACACTAATGGCGTATAAAGCCTTAAATAATCTCATCCATTGCTATATTTTGGAATGTCTGTCCCCCTACACTCCAAGTTGTAACCTCAGATCTTCTAATGGTGGTCTGTTTATAATTTCAAGAGCCAAACTCAAAAGATGTGGTGAGGCAATCTTTTGTTGTTAATGCACCTAAAATCTGGAATAATTTGGCAATAGAAATTTGGTAGGCTAATTCTGTGGAACCCATTATTTGGCTTTTTTGTAGCTACACTTTAGTTGTACTCCTAATAGACTATATAAGCATAAGATTATCATATTCTTCAAAGATTTACAATCTTTATTTTAATAATATCTACTTTTCTCTGCTGTCTTTTTTGGTTCTTCTGTGGTGGTGATTTGCAACACCACCACCTGATGTGGGCACCATGCAGCCACCTGTGATGTTGGAATGAAGGCGGGTGCCTCAGCTGTCCACGAGACCAACTTCATTAAATACTGTCATATAATAGATACAAAAAACAGTTTTATTCTGAGTTCAGGGCCATGACTGCTTTTGGATAAAAGCTGTTTTTAAGGTGGTTTGTCCTAGTTTTCTTAGTTCTGTATCTCTTTACCGAAGGCAAAAGCTGGAAGAGGCAATGACCGGGATATGATGAATCCTGTGAAATATCTATTACTTTTTTGCGGCATCGGGAGTAGTAGATTTGTTCCAGAGTGGGGAGGGTACAACCAATTGTTCTCTCCGCTGTCCTGATGACCCTGTGGAACGCTTTCCTTTCTGAGGAAGTGCAGCTGCCGTACCACACACACAGTCCATACGTGAGCACACTCTCGATGGAACAGTGATAAAAGGCAAGGAGCAGATTTTTGGGGAGATGGTTCTTTCTGAGGATTCTCAGAAAATACAGTCTCTGCTGCGCCTTCTTCAGCAGCTCCTTGGTGTTGGCGCTCCAGGTCAGGTCATCCTCTAGCTCAATGCCCAGAAACCTGAACCCTGCGACCCTCTCCACACAAGCCCCACCAATGATGAGTGGCTGGATGTCAGTTTTGTTTTTTCTAAAGTCAATAACAAGCTCCTTCATTTTTGCGGTGTTGAAGAGCAGGTTATTGACTCTGCACCACTCTGACAGTCTCTCCACCTCATCCCTGTATGCCAGCTCAACCTCCTTGCCTGAGATGAGTCCGACCACCGTCGTGTCATCCGCGAACTTTATGACCTTGTTGCTATGGTGAGTGGGGACACAGTTATATGTAGAGGGTGTAGAGGAGCAGGTTGAGAACACAACCCTGCGGCGTCCCGGTGTTGAGGCTGAGAACAGTGGGGGTGTGGGGACCCAGTCTGACCCTCTGGGAGCGACCAGACAGGAAATCCAGTATAGTATAGTGTTAATCGCCAAGCTGAAGTCCACAAAGAGCAGTCTGGCATAACTCCCCTGCTGCTCCAGGTGGGTCAGGGCAGCATGAAGGGCTGTGGCCACAGCATCCTCCGTGGATCTCTTTGCTTTGTAAGCAAATTGAAATGTGTCCAGGTCAGCTGGCAAGTAGGTAATAATATGACTCCGCACCAGTTTCTCAAAGCACTTCATGATGTGAGTGCCACTGGGCGGAAATCATTCAGACTGTTTGTGATGGATTTTTTCAGCAGCAGAACAATGATTGAGGACTTGAGGCAGGATGGGACAGTGGCTTGGGACAGGGACTGGTTGAAAATCCTAGTGAAGATTCCGGCCAGTTGATCCACACAGTCTTTCAGCACCCATCCAGCCACACCATCAGTTCCTGCAGCCTTCCTCGGGTTCACCTTCCTCATCACCTGCCTCACCTCACACTCTTCCACCATGAGTATGTTGCTGTTGTGAGCAGGCGGCTGTGATGGAGCTGCTGTTGGTGTCGCCTCAAAGCGGGCAAAGAAGATGTTCAGCTCCTCTGCCAGAGAAGCGTCTCCCACAGCGGCTGAGGTGAAGCTGGATTTGTAGCCGGTGATGTGCTGGACACCCTGCCACACCTGCCTGATGTTGTTGCTCCTCAGATGGTCCTCTGTCCTCCTTCTGTACACTGCCTTGGCCTCTCGGATACCTCTCTTCAGGCTCGCTCTGGCTACACTGTAAAGAGCCCCATCCCCAGACCTAAAAGCAGTATTCCTGGCTTTAAGCAGACTCTGGACATCCCTCATCATCCAGGGCTTCCTGTTAGGATAAATCCTTATGCATCTGTCCCTGGTGACGTTGACCGTGCAGAACCTGATGTAATCCAGGACTGCCGTAGTGTGGTTCTCCAAGTCTTGGTGATCGAAAACCTCCCAATCGGTTCTCTGGAAGTAGTCCTGCAAGAGTTGGGAGGCCTCCTCGGGCCATATGGTAATAGTCCTGGTCATAGTGGAAGTTTGTTTCCTGAGGGGGGTATATGCAGGGATCAGAAGCAAGCACATTGATCGGACTGGCCAAGGTATGCAAAAGCCCCAGAGCCAAGCTAGCATTAGCATCTGGTGCTATATACACAGCAGTTAGAAATATGGTGTTGAATTCACAGGGGGGCTGGGGGGTTATATGGGTCTGCATTTAATTGTCATAAACTCCATGTCTGGAGAGCAGTGTCTGGTGAATATGGTGGAATTCATGCACCAGCTATTGTTCACATAAATGCACAGCCCCCCTCCTTTTTTCTTACCAGGGCTCTCTGTCCTGTCTTGCCGGTGTGTTGTGTAGCCTGCTATCTCGATCGCTGTGTCCGGTATGAGTGGATTAAGCCACGTCTCCGTGATCAGCAGGATGCAGCAGTCCCTGATGATCTTTTCTGTTGCAATCCGCAGCTTCCACTCGTCCAGCTTGTTTGCCAGCGACCTCACATTTGAGGAGAAAATGCTTGGAAGCGGTGGTTTGTGTGGCTGCTTCCTTAGCCTCGCTAGCACACCACCTCTTCACCCCCATTGTTTACGTTCTTTGCGCCACCGCCAGCTCCTCAAAGCTGGGATTGTAATCCACGGAAGGCCTGGTGTTCATGCGATGTCATTCAGAATGTTGTGGATGCAGAGAAATTCGGATGTCGAGCAACTCTCGCTCCGTAAGCCAATTGATAAAATATCCTGCCAGCTATACGTGTATTTATCCAGGCAGGGTGGAAAAACCAAAACTCTGAGTCGAAGAGCACACAGTCGCAGCATCTAAGTGCGCCACCATTTGTATTGAAATGTATTGTATTGAAATTATATGAAGCCTGTAAACAAAGAGGAATGAATTAAGAACATATATATTAGTTAGAGTGCCCGGTGGGGGCTAGGTGGTCTTTTGGCCTTGGTCTTTTTTTTTGGCTTAACTGGAGTTTTTTTTTGTTTATTCTGTCCTCCTGGCCATCTGACCTTATCATCGGACTCAACTTTAGAGTCTTACATCATAATATTATATATAAGGACACAACTCTTCTACTTGACATTTATCTGTCTTTTAAAATTGTATAGATTTATTTGTTTTTTGTTACTTATCCTTTAATATTTTTGACTGATCTTATTTGTTTTTGTTTTCTTGTAACCGTCTATTTGACATCTTGTAAAACACTTTGAGCTACATTATTTGTATGAAAATGTGGTGTATAAATAAATGTTGTTGTTGTTAAATAAAGAACATAGTGGCTGTTAAAACTCATATTTTATGTATCATTTTGTGCCGCTTGCAATAAAAATATGTGTTCTGCTTCCATTACTTTATGTCTCATTCAAGTGGAAGGGATTATAATTTGCTTTGCAATTAAGGATGGATACCTTTTTCTAGAGGTGTACAGTAATAATTATAAGTTGAAGTCAATCAGACTGCTGTGTACTTTCTTTAAAATTTCTTACAAATGTTTTTCATATCTCATAGACATATACACACTAAAATTGTTTGAAATTTAAATGTCATACGCTGTAATAAACAGTACATTACTTATATACAGTACATACATGTATAGGGAGTATTTCAGCACCTGTTTGCAGATAAACATCCAGAGGACCGAGCTGGGTGTAACACAGTTACTAACACCAGAGGAATAACCTCACAAACAGATTTGTTATCACATCTGCTTTACCCATGGAAAACCTGCACTTCCCACCTCAATGTAGGACAAAGTAGGCATTGCCCATTCTTCAAAGCTTCTTAGTGACAGACAAGGCCTGTTAAGATGGCATATTTAAAAGGGAAGCAGACATCCACCTTTACCTTCTCCCAACTACATTCCATAAAGTGGCTGAACTCTTTGTACCAGGATCAGCCTGTGTTTCATCTGATAACAAAGTATAAATCAGAGTTGAACCAACACCTTTGCAGATTTCCCTTTCAGGCTAGAAGGTGCCAAATAGATACTAAGTCCAAAAAAGAGCTATAATTCAATAGGTGACAATTGTGATGGACAAAATAACTCACTTATGAGAAGACAATGGTTCTGTAACTGGAAGTGACTTTATTCCAATCATGAGAGATTACACCTTCATCCAAAAACTATTTGCATTCAGTTCTCTGGGGAACACTGCTCTCACTCTGCAAAATGACCTCTTGCACTCTTTCAAACTTCCTCTCTCTGAAACCTGATGAAGGCTGAGATCCACCCTGCCAAGCCAAGTTGTGCCAGTAACTGAGCCCTGTTTGAGAAAACTGAGAAGCTGCCATTACTTTAAAAAGGAAACTTCAGCATATAAATTCTTGTGCCAAAAAGAGTATTGCTTTTCCCTATGAAGCTGTAGACAATACATAAAGAGCCTAACTGAGAAAAGCACAGAACACAACAAACAAAGGACTACATCACAAGAAGAAAGAGTGCACTCCAAAGCAATAAGAATCCTCCAATTTAACAAGGAGCAGCAACAACAACAAACAGCTCCAGACAACCTTAAAGACTTTATATTGTTAATATTGGAAAGGCAGCTTTAAAACATAGGAGAAGGCAGACTTGCAGTTCACTGTAGTCACTGTGGTGTGTCGGTTAGAACACAGGAACTAATTCATCCATTGCAGGAACATTGCTTTAATATTGAAATGCCAGAAATACACATGAGGTAGAACAACTGTACAGGTAGATTTAGGTAAGTGAGTGTGTGGTTCTAACAAGGCAAAAAACAAAATAGAACATTTAGTACAGGTAGATTTAAATGTTGTTTCACTATACAGTAGATACACTTCCAATAGATGTCACTGTAGCTACACACTATCAACGTTAGGTATTTGCAATTACAAACTCAATGCGTCAGCGTAACAGGTTTACATCCATATTAATACACAACATCTCTTAAAGATTTAATGCAATATCCCAATAATTAAACAGGCGGGGTCTATATTAAACAGAGTTCAGTAATCCCTCACTTATCGCGGGAGATAGGTTCCAAGGCCGACCGCGATAACTGAATTTCCGCAAAGTAGGGACACCATATTTATTTAATTATTTAACGTGTATTTGGACATTTTTAAACCCTCCCTGTATTGTTTACAACCCACCCTTTACTCTATTAATAACAGGGACAACTGCTAAGCAATATGAAATCGGTAGATAAGTTTACACTTACTGTATAGCGAAGTACACGTAGCTATATATGACGTGATGATGGTGATGAATATGCTGCACAGTAAAAATGATGACGATGAAGGTGATAATCCCCTGAATGCAGTAGCAAGAGCACGTTAATGCTGAATGAGTGAGATGAGACTTCCTGGTTAATGCAGCACTCCGTCGCTGAGCCAATCAGCAGCACACAGGAACTTAACTGCGTGCTCTGATTGGGTAGCTTCTCAGCCATCCGCCAATAGCATCTCTTGTATGAAATCAACTGGGCAAACCAACTGAGGAAGCAAATACCAGAAGTAAAAAGACCCATTGTCCGCAGAAACCCGCGAAGCAGCGAAAAATCCGCGTTATATATTTAGATATGCTTACATATAAAATATGCAAAGTCGTGAATCCGCGAAAAGTGAACCGCGAAGAAAAAAAAGATTCTTGAATTTCTTAGAGTGTAGCTCTTATTACGATAATAAGTTGTTTATTACTTCCATCAGAAAAAAAAATGCCTTAATTTACTAAGATATTGCCTGCTTACTGCTTGTATCATGGCAATAACTTATTATGGAGATGTATAGCATGATATCACTCTATATAACAAGTTCATGTTAAACATAACAGTTGTAGCGGGGCTACATAGTAATAGTGTATTTGATGTATGTGCTGAGTGCGTCTTTGTTTCCATCGTCCCGTTTACTGTTCGTTATGTGTATGTCAGTGAATGTCGTCCCCGTAAATGCACAGGGGACGGATGAGGGAGAGAGACCGCAGCCCCAGGATGGAAAGCACCTGTTCACATTCAGTTACATCCAGTTCATTACTATTTAAACGATCAGGAGGGAAAGAGGAGGAGAGAGGAGGAAGGAGAAAGACGGAGATTTCACTTAACGACAACCTACCATCATTTCCTGCTATTTTTCACATTGCGCCTGGTGCCCTGTTTGTTTCTCATTCCGCCGGATTCACGACAGTTCAATCATCGCCAGAAAACCCGGGGTTGGACTTCATTATCCACCATACGAGGAAACACTGTGAGTTTGTTCCATTTATTCGGGAGATTCAAACGCAACCACTTTTTCTTGATCAGTCATCTGTATTCAGGACAGTAACATACCCAAACTCAAGTTCACATTCATTGTCATTTCAGTATTCATTCATTATTGTTATCTGTGTTTTTTGTTTGTTATACGTTACAAGGGCAAGGAAGGGTTTGTTATTGTATATATGGTGTTTTCACGTTGCTGCTTTGGTGGAGGGATATACATATATATTTTTTTTTTCTACGGGGGAATTTGCATCATTGGTTTTGTTATTGTGTTTCATTTAATATATTTATACACCTGTTTTACATATCTGCTTTTGTGTGCTTGTGTTTAACTGTCGATTGTGGGGAAAATATTATTTGTTAGAGGTACGGCTTGGTATATGCAGATTTGCCTCAGTAATTAATCCAGACCACAGGTCTTGGTAGTGTAGCTGCCAGCTGGGTAAGGGGTCGGCTGTTACATAGTTAAGTAAATCAGGTTATTTAGTACTGATGATTTTATATGGGCAGTGTGATGGCACACAGAGAGATCATGTCACACAGTACCATAAACACGTTTCACTGCTAGCCTAGTCAGGGTCTGTATGGAATTTTCATGTTCTACCCATGTGTACATGGTCTAGGTGTGGAAAACTGTAAAATATTATCTGCTTTATAAATGGGTTTTGAAAGTGTGTCATTAAGCACTCTCGATTAGATAGATAGATAGATAGATAGATAGATAGATAGATAGATAGATAGATAGATAGATAGATAGATAGATAGATAGATAGATAGATAGATAGATAGATACTTTATTAATCCCAATGGGAAATTCACATTAATAAAATATATAAATTACTATATGTATTGTGGAGTAAATTACATCTGCCCAGTTTAGTGTCTCAGAGAGCTACCCAAGTGGATGGGATGCTGGTGCTTTGTGAGGCTCAATCACGTACACATATCATTGCAGAAAAAAAATCAGCTTCCAATCCAGTAAAAAAAAAAAATCTATGAATAAAGTTGTTTAGTTTTTATCTAGTCATTTACTATAGAAAATATTTTGAAACATGGTGACCTAATAGTGCAGTGCCTAGCATTCTTACTTGAGAGGCTTAACATAGTTCTTAGGCTTTGTTTGTTGATTTGTTTGTATGGGATGATTGCAGTGCATGAATGATTCTGCCCTGAAGCCGATGATACAGACGTTGGAATTGCATATTTTCCAAAACATTTTTGTCAGCATATTTCCATGCATGCATGTAACAAGTAGAACAATGCCTGTAAAGACGCACTGTAATACTTACAAAACACATGTAGCAGTAAGGGACTAGCAATATAGAGACACACCTTTGTTAAAATGTTAAACACTTATTGATCATGTGAATGATGTGAGGTGTTGATATAACAGATGTGCAGTATTTAATATAAATGTGCTTGAAATGCACTATATTTGTGAGAAAACTTTCACCTATATTTCTGTTATTACTGTTATTAATACAGTTCAAGTAGTGACTTTAACAGCTTTTTTTTAAAAATAACAAAACTAAGAATTCCATGAGAAAAACACACTTTTAAAGTTTGAAAATAGGTAGATGACATAAGCATCAGCAAATATTAAAAATAAAAATAAAATAAAAAAAGCATATTTGTGCGGTAGTCTTACAGAAAGGGAATCACATAACTGGAAATGAAAATGTTTTTGAAATTAAATAACCATTTTTCTTAAACATATTACAGGTTAAAGTAAAAACAGAACATATTAGATATTTGATTTCATCGTTTGATGACACTGGAAACCTTGGACTGTCACATTATCATGAAACAACTCAGCACTGTCACAAATAGTCAAATTGTATGTTTCATGTATTCATCTATTAAGATAAGTGGTATGGAACATGAATGATATACAGTTTGACAACTATGTAGAAAACTGTATTTCTAGACTTGCTCAATGTGTCCATGGTAATATTTTTGGTGAGTAAAACAAAACTAATAAAATGTGACAAAAACTAAAACTTAAAGGGTAAGTTTGACGTTTTTTTCAAGTCAAAGTTTCTTGTACACAGGCATGGTATATGTTAGTATGCCAAATGAAACTGAGTTTTAGAATGAAGCATCTTTTATAAATTTAAAAAATACCTAACCTATTCTGGCATTATTAAATGGAAGTCTTGAAGCAGGAATCCAAATGTGAAAACAACGCCTTAAAACTTACCAAATACATCTATTTTGAAGCAACAAAGGTCTCAATTCAAGAAAATATGCTTTCCACATTTCTGAGGCATGTTTGTGACAACAAGTAAGCTAGGTATAATAAATTTAATCGTAAATTGCCGATACTATTTTCTTCAGGGTGGAATATGCTTTCTGTTCTCTTGTCTGAAGGCAGTGGCTGTCATAGGTGGAGGTTTGTCATTTACCTCAGGCAAACCACCAAATTGCCAGATTTCCATAGATTCAGGCTGTGTATTATCCTACTCTTGTCTCTGCAATTTTGTTTCTTCAATAGTTATGTTCTGCCAGGGCGTGTAACAAATTATACTCTAAACTAAAATATCTCAATTGTCTTATATGGTGGCATATTTGTCAGTATAGCCTGAATCTTTTTGAGTACACGTCTGCTATGATTCAAAATGAGTGACAATGCTGGTGGCACATGCATTCTCAAATTGTATTATTTTCTTATGCCAGGGGAACTAAAATCATATTTGTTTATAGGCAATGCTGGCAGACATTTTGATTTACATACAGACAGTTATTTAATATGGAAGAGTATTAGGGCCACAGACAAAAAAAAAAAAAAAAATAGGGACAAAGTGAAGAAAGAAAAAGGTCGTGATTAAAGGTGAAATTTCGACTTTAATCTGGAAATTGTCACTTTCATCTTGCAATTTATTTTGTTATTAAAGATGAAATTTCAACTTCTTGTAGTTTATTTCGTCATTAAAGTTTGAAAATTCAATGTTAATCTTATAGTTTGTTTTGTCATTAAAGTAGAACCTTGGAAACTTCATCTTAAAATCAAAGTTTAATTTATTACAGTTTCTCAAAGTTTAGTTTCTAAAACTAGATATAAACTTTGAACACTGAGTGTTGAAAACTTTATAGGAATATTGTAAAATCTTCATTATACATGTTTAATTATTTCTTCCATCATCCAGGGTCACACCCATCCCTGCAAGCCTCAAGCGAGAGGCAGGAACAACCCCTGGATGAGGCGCCAGCTGATCGCAATGTGAATAATAATAATAATTCATTACATTTATATAGAGCTTTTCTCAATACTCAAAGCGCTATCCACACAGGGAGAAACCAGGAAGCGAACCCACAATCTTCCACAGTCTCCTTATTGCAAAGCAGCAGCACTACCACTGCACCACCTGTGAGGATACAAGCACCCACATACACTAGTATCAATTTAGCATCACTAAATACCCTAACCTGCATGTCTTTGGAAGGAAACTGGAAGTCAAACCGGTGCCAAAGACATCTGTAACAGGTGTCTGGTCACACTTACAGGTAATCTAACTTAGACACCATTTAAATATCCGACTACGCCACCCAGTTTTATTAAGAGACTGGGAACTCATGAAATTTACCAATAATAGCACACAGGTTTCTTTAAATTGGGCGGTGAGTAAATACACAATGAAAGACACAACAGTAATTTCAGAAAAAGCAACAGTAAGTTCTAATACACAAGACAATATAAGGTACATTAAAAAGATAAACGAACATAACAAAATCTAAACATATCAGGAATGAATTTCCTTTTTTTAAAAGGAAAATACACAGTCCACACTCTAAAAGTCCATTAAAAACAAGAATTGGAGGATACAACCTTTAGTGGTGCAGAGTCCAGTTTGCGCACTGTGTTACCCCAACACTTAATTGTTCAACTGTCCATGGATGCACTCTGTTCATCGGACACTCGTTTCCCAACAGAAGTTGTGTCAAATCGTTGAATCCCTGTCAGCGTCTCTTCATCATTCCTTTTTTTCCATTCTGGGCTCCTTGTGTTGCTGTGACCTAGGCACGCCTCATTTCTCGTCTGCCAGCTTTGCTTGGTCCTTTCATGTGGCTTCCCTCTCTCGCTGGACCCACAACTGGCGTCTCCTTGTGGAGCTGTCTCTTCCACCCTGGAAGTAAGTGTTGCCATCCTTGTGCCTCACGTCATGCCAGCCAGGTACCCTCGTCTGCCTGCGAGCCCCTGTGCTCTGTCCGAGTGTCTTGGCAGCGTTCTCAGTGGACCGTCCCTCTCTGCCTTCTGTTGCCCAGGAGTTTAAATCTCCTTTAGTCCCTGCCGTTGTCAGTCCTGGACAATCAGTTTAATCAATGGCACATCTAAATTTCATGGGTTTAACAATTAATGAAAACACAAGTTAACAAAATGTATTGTTACCAACCATTAATGACTACAGATCTGCTGATTAGAAACCAATATTGTCAAACATGTTAATTTCAGGTAAATACAGACATCCTCCAAGGAAGGAGCAGTTCTGTTATCACAACTTGGTATTGTTTGTAATCTCAACCAGCCAAAGTGACTCCTTTGCAATACAGCAAATACCTACATCCTGCAGACAGCCTTTTAACTTGTCACCCCCCAGTCCCAACAATGGGTGCCTAATGGAACCACCCAGTGCACAAAAAATGTCCCCTTCTGACACATCCACCAGGAAAACATGCAAACTCCAGGCAGGAAACACATGGGATGTGACCCCCTGTTGTGGGGTACAAAATCTGTAGATTTTTTTGTACATATTTTCATTTTATTTTGTTCAAGACAAAACAACAGATAAACTTAATACTTGCATGGACAGTTAAGATCAAAGGCAATCTGTTTTCCTAAATCACAATACCATTTGTTTGAAATGACCAGCAATTCAGGAGTCTGATGCTGTTCATTTTCAAATAATATTGCATTAGTGCGACGATGTTTTCTGATTGGCAATATTTAGGTCATAAAATGATTTCTTCAAAATGTCACATATACAGTAATCCCTCCTCCATCGCGGGGGTTGCGTTCCAGAGCCACCCGCGAAATAGGAAAATCCGCGAAGTAGAAACCATATGTTTATATGGTTATTTTTAGAATGTCATGCTTGGGTCACAGATTTGCGCAGAAACACAGGAGGTTGTAGAGAGACAGGAGCTTTATTCAAACACTGCAAACAAACATTTGTCTCTTTTTCAAAAGTTTAAACTGTGCTCCATGACAAGACAGAGATGACAGTTCTGTCTCACAATTAAAAGAATGCAAACATATGTTCCTTTTCAAAGGAGTGCAAAGCAAGCAGTCAAAAAAAAAATCAATAGGGCTTTTTGGCTTTTAAGTATGCGAAGCACCGCCGGTACAAAGCTGTTGAAGGCGGCAGCTCACACCCCCTCTGTCAGGAGCAGGAAGAGAGAGAGAGAGAGAGAGAGATAGCGAGAGACAGATAAAAAAAATCAATACGTGCCCTTTGAGCTTTTAAGTATGCGAAGCACAGTGCAGCATGTCCTTCAGGAAGCAGCTGCACACAGCCCCCCTGCTCACACCCCCCCTACGTCAGTGCAAGAGAGAGAGAGAGAGAAAGTAAGCCGGGTAGCTTCTCAGCCATCTGCTAATAGCGTCCCTTGTATGAAATCAACTGGGCAAACCAACTGAGGAAGCATGTACCAGAAATTAAAAGACCCATTGTCCGCAGAAACCCGCGAAGCAGCGAAAAATCCGCGATATATATTTAAATATGCTTACATATAAAATCCGCGATGGAGTGAAGCCGCGAAAGGCGAAGCGCGATATAGCGAGGGATCACTGTATTTCTCTTTCTTTTTTGCCCGTGCACCAGAAGGTATGAGCTTATTCAGTGCAATAGCATGCAGGTGGCCAGTTGCTGTGTGCTATAACAAGCTTGATTTGGCGGCAATCAACGCACATATACTGTACAAGGCATGCACGGAGGCCACTGAGAAAAGAAGAGTGTTCTTTGCTCACCTTGCAGAGGAACTTAGTTGTCGCTTCTTACAAGAAAAGGCGATGGATAAAGCAATAGAGGATGCAACATCGACAAGCTTCTGTTCCAAGACAGCCGCTTCCCCCAGGAAAGCAAAGTCAGTCAGTCAGTGTCAGGTGCCCCTTCAATGTAATAGGAACCACAGCATAGAGAGAAGTGTGTGCATTGCAACACGTACACATATCGTAATTGTAGGAAGGACGGTCTTTGAATGTGTGGAAACTGTTAACATTTGAATCTGATCATTGCATATAGTGCGGAACTGTGCTATTCTTTCCTCTGCACGTCCTGGAGTACAAAAGAAACAGTACCATGCACCAAAAACTGGAGACTGCTTGGGCAAGATCAAAAAAAAAAATGCAGTTACTGATTACAAGTGCAAAAAGTCATGTGAATGAATATGAATAATATGAATAACGTTGCATCAGTGCCACAATGTTTCCGAAATGTACTTTACAGGTCATAAAATGAGTTATTCCAAATATCATATATACCTATGTCTCTGTTTTTTTTTCAGTGCGGCTTTGACATCATGGACCATAAGATGCATACTAATTCAGCGTGAGCAGGAACACTCAATAAAACTGAATAAAAAAAAATTCAAGTGACGGTGAGATACGAAGAATGCAGATTCACCAGTGTTTGTGTGTCAGCTTTTATCCCTCCAGATCAGAGAATTTCCAGTTCCATTGTCTCAAAACACCATTCACATCTACAGTTATTCCCAGTTTCAGATAAAAAGTAACTGCATCAGATCTGGGGTGGCGGGTGGGTAGTGTATCGTGATCGTGACAGAGAATAAAAGTGAAAAAAAAAATGCTAACTTTTACAAGTGGTATAAATTTACACTGGCTGTTACAGACACAAATCAAATGTATGTTTTTATTGTATAATATTAACAATAAGAGTAGTTCACTACTCTAAACGGTAAATTTGCAGGGGAGATGATTTTGAACTCATGACCTCTGGATTATAAGTCGGCAGATCTAACCGCTGCACCACAGAAGCTGGCGTATTATGCTTGCACCTTTTGTGAAAGTGTTTATTTGATACTTGGCCATCACCCTTCACACATTTTGTCATTTATTACTAAAACATGAAAAACGTTTCTGTTTTAACTATGTGTTTACATAGATTGTTGTAGACACAAAACACACACCAAATTATTTCCCTGTACAATTCTGGGTAGCTCACTCCCAAATAATCAATCAAGGCAGGGACTGGGAGAACTTCTTGCCCGTTCTGAGGCAGTGGGGGGATAATATAGCAGGCTGATTGCTGCTTGGGCTTATCGACACATTTACTGTACAAGAGAAAAGAGGCTGATGGAAAGGTGCGAAGGTTTTTAAGATGGGCCGGATTTACACGTTTTTTTGTTGGCTGTGGTAATTCTAGTGTTAAGCAGTTACAGTAGAACAAAGGAATATGCCAGTCTCACACAGTTGTTTAGATGCACAACTAATGTTTTCCCCAAGATTGGAACTCTGTAAGCACAATGATATATATAGGTTTTACGTATCGCTAGTTTGTGGCCATTTGCTGCATCTTTTTTGTGGTCATAGTTCAGTCTGTGTTTTTTTTTTTTTTTTTTTGAGGCATGATGGCACAGTGGTGAGCTTTGCTGCCTCACACCTCAAAACCACATTTTTGGACACAATAATCAGTCCATAATTGCCAGATACGTCCCTAGCCCTCAGAGACTATTTAAACACCATTGCACTATTATAAGCCATTCAAAAATAGTTCAGTTTCTCCTTACTCATTGACTTCATTGCATTTCCCAAAATTCAGCAAAGTTCCCAAAACTTTCGATGATTTCACTGAACTTATGGCAAAGTGAACTCCATAGAGTTTGCTCATCACAAATGCTTGCTATCATTAGAATTAAATTCTGGTATTGTGTAGTCCTTTTCTGCTCTAGCTTTGTTTAAGATGGACACACACTGGAACTTACCATCTTAGGAATGTGATGTAAATAATTATATTTGATATTGTGACGTGTGAGTCACTGTCTTGCACCCCAAAACACCAGACTGAGTCACAGTACTTTAGCAAAACCAGCTATATTCTACTTGAAACGGGCACAGCACAGTTATTTATTGTAGCAGGATCTACCACTCTCCAATTAATGACACAGCAAGCTGGCAGGGTCAGAACAAGGTCAGTGGCCAAGTTATACTGTTCCCTGCATTTATAATGTTATCCTTGTGAGGTTTCTGAACTCTTTTGGGACACAACTCTTGCCCCCCTCCCCTCCCCTCAGTACGACATGCCGAAGCGCGATTGCCGCATCTGTGGAAGGTTGCTTGTCCGTCGCCGAGTCAACCGCAGGTTCGCAGCACAAAAGCATAGCAGTGCAGAAGCAGAAGGTGGCATGGGTCCACTTGTACAGTGACACCGGGCGGAGTTATGATCTTGTGTTCCACAATATCTGTCTGGCCAGGCGTGGGTGAAAAGACACTGGAGTTCCCCTTGATCCGTGAAAGGATTTCCACTTTTTGGGTGTCAGTTAAATCCTTCCTAATAGCGACTTCGGTTTGGAGGACTGCAGCAGACGTGACCAGGACTTCGTGGTGGTCGCGCCACTCCTTAAAAATGGTTAACATGCAAAATCTGTACCTTTTTCTGTCGCCCGGGAATCCTGACTTTATAATTCATTTGGAACTTATGCTCTTCTATTACTGCCGGCCCTTGCCATTCAACCTGAAGTTTATGTGGATTGGACGGGAACAACAACAGCACACGATCCCCCTTCTTAAACTCACAGAGTTTACTAGTCTTGTCATAATTACATTTTTGTGTCTCCTGCTCGCACTGCTGATGTTCCACTACAATAGAGGACAACCTGGCAATCAGTTCTTCCAGCGAAATGACTTGGTCAACAAATATCCCCCTATGGGGTGTCTCTCAAGTCCTCGTCCATTCTTCCTGAAGAATGTCTAACACACCGTGTGGGTGGTGGCCAAATAATTGTTTGAAAGGAATTAACCCAGTGGATGTTTGTGGGGACCGTGCAGCAAACAGGAGGAAAGGCAATACTGTATCCCAGGATGTCAGAACATCATGGGCCATCCGCCAAATCATCTGTTTTAGGGTTTTATTAAATCATTTAGTCAGGCCATTCATCTGCGGATGATAAACCATGGACTGTAATTGCTTAATTGCAAAACTTTTGCATAGTTGCTTCATGACATGAGACATAAAGGGCGTGCCTTAATCAGTTAAAATCTCATGAGGGATACCAATATGCGTGAACATTTCTGAGAAAGCTTTTGCAATAGGCCAGGTGCTGCAGCATGGCCACTTCTGGGTATCTTGTGGCATAATTGACTAACACGAGTGTATTATCGTAGAATTTCCCTCTACTTACCCTTTACCTGTTTTCTCAAGGGTAAATGTTCTCGTCAAGTTCGTTATCGGGTTGGTCTACTGTTGCACTTTAAAGTGAACACACACACACATAGATAAACACACACTCACAGACCCTAACCACAACAGTGCCCCATGAATGACACACACACACACTGATTAACCCTTAGCACTTTAAACCACATATCAGCCTGTCACTCAGCACTTCAAGAGACTTACTTATTATTGGCACGAACAACATACGATGTTTTAGTGATATCTCAGACCTAAATATTACTTTTGGTCTACAAGAATATATTTAAACTTATAAAGACTCAGCACTCTTGACTATAGGCCATTTATCAGCCAAGAATACCTTCTTTTTATCGTACTGTCCCTTCTATTGAGTGGCGCCCTCACTCTCAGCCTTATAAACCTCGCAGCACAGAAATAATGGCAAAAAATCTTATTAATTCAATTACTCTAGACATTAAGACAAAGCATAGAAAGTTAAAAGCAGCATGGTATTCATTACAAGAATAATAATAATACCACTGCAACAAAGAATAATAGAAAATAGGTACTGATAGAAAAGTCTGAATATATATAGTCTTTAGGAAAAGCTTACGAAAAAGTTACAGATGACAAGGATGAATGTCCCAGGGAGGCATTTGATTTAGCAATCGATGTTCATGATGCCTTTCTTACGACCAGTGCCGTCTTCGTCCGTTCCTCTTCTTCTCCTTCTTCTCTTTGCTTCTTCTCCTTCTTTCTGCTCTTCTTCCTCTTTCAAACCAAGGCATATTTATTATGAAATGTCATGCCTTGGTTTCACAACACATGCACTTGATTGGCTGGCTGTCAATGTGATTGATGAATTTTGCTCAAACTCTTTCCCAGATAATAAAGTTCTTTGATATTGCCTCAGTCTCCCTTTCCCAGGCCATAAACCCAATTGTTGTCCTCAGATGTCCATCCATAAAGTAATCAATAGCCTGAGGTATCAGCTCAGGCTTCCTTTCCCAGGTTACAAAATAATTGAGCCACCAGAAATGTCTTCCTTTCAATGTTGGAAACAGCTGTTTTAAAAGTGAGGTGTAAGAAAACCTGCTTTTATTTGTTTTTAATGTAGTTCTTCTGTTGTTTTATCTTGACCAAAATATAATGGAAAATTAAACCAAAATGTACAGATTTTATACACCATAACACTCCACCCCTATTTTGGTTAGACAAACTAAAGATGAACTGTGAGTCCTTCAAATCCTTGGCCATCCGGGTTGGTAGTGTGTTCCCATGCCCTTCCAGTCGCCTCCTACTGCCCAAGTACTCAGTCCCTCAAGCAGATTTGGCTCACCAAGGACATTTGAAGTACTTCACAGCTCCTACAATTAGCAGAAAAAGAAAAATTTATCAGCAGATGCAGTTCTTATGCTAGGATCCCATCAGATATACTGCAAAATTTACCATTGTCATTTCATAATGATTCCATAAGCATTCTGAATCCTTGGCTAGTTGACTCTAGTAACTCCTGTGTTCTGTTATTTCTGCAGCTGTTGTGTTTATTTCTTCAAATGACTGAGATGCTGTATGCAAGATGGATGCTGGATTGCCTAAATCCTAAACACCTATTCCAAGTTCAAGTGGTGTGTTAATTCTAAATTACTGTCTGCCACATTACTGTGTTTCACCTAAACAATGGTAACTATTTACTCCACCCCTGGACCCCTAAACACAAGTCCATCTATCTAAGCTACAATTCTATACAAACAACAGAAATGTTTTTATAATGTCTTTGCATCTGATAACTAAATATCTGGTCCTAGGAAGGAACACATTTCCTCAAACGAGGCCTTCATCTCAACTATCAAATAAACCAAATTAATTTCCCCTGCTCAATTTATTCAATCAGTAGAGAGATCCGACTGCCACCAATTCTGGCCAGAATAAATTGGGACATCCTGTATGGGGCATCAAGTGTCTTATCCAACAGATTACCACTGGAAGCTGCACCCAACAGGCAGACATCCTCTCCTGTTCCCTCCTTGAGCACTAAAAATATTTTTGGCTTATACCTCTACTTAGTATTCTTATGAAATGCCTCCTTCAATTTCTTAGTGTCCTTCCCTGATGTGGTCACTTTCCATTCAAAAACTAAAATTTATCTATTACATACTGCATTGTACATTATTTTACATTTCTTTGGTTTCATATAAATTCTACAGTTCTGAACTGTAGTTTATACAATGTAGGTTACCAGTTTGTCAAAAGGTCCAAAAGCTTCTCTAAATTTTGTTGTTCTATTTTGTTCTAGATGTCTTTACCTTATTGTTTTTTGTAGCACACATTATTAGACCCAATTCACTCACTAAATAATTACATAACAAAACATCAAATCTAACATTCTAGTTTAGAATTTGAAGCTGAAATGTATCTGATTAATTTAGCTTTAATGTCCAATTCCTCATGCTATATTCCTGAGTTTTATGGTTTTCTCCGAGACATGCATCTCCCCCAATTTCTAACTATGGTAGCCATAAAAGGCACACCAAGTGTGAGGTGTTTTGTGGCGTGGTGATTAGCTCCGCTGTAGTTAGCGTTGGACTAGCCTGGTGGAATCACAGAACGCAGTGCCATTTGCCACCCCTTCAAATGTAGCAAAGGTTATAGTATACCAGAGCACATATCTTTGGAGGACCACCAGAGGAATGTTAACTGCCTTTTTGCTGGAGCATCACTTCCACAGTCACAGATACTGTTGTGCAGCTCCCTGCAATGCAGCTTCTTGCCTCTGAGTGACTAAGATTATAGTCCTTAGGGCATCCAGCACTCCATTTATCTTCCTCTTTGTACTCACTTAGCACATTACAAGCCTCTTTCCTGCTTTTCCACCACTAGTCTTACACTCATGCCCCTTTACACCTTTCCATCACCCACAAAGCACAGAAAATATCTATGGCCCCCAACTAATGGGCCTCAAAAAGGTGGAGGGACATGGCCTGTTTCAAAGTTACCATTAAAACACAAGACATTATATTGACATTTAACCCACCCCAGAAAAGACATCGCTGTAAGTCACCTAGTTCAATATAATGAGCTATTACATGTCAATATACAGTCTACAAAAATTAAAACAACTGCTAAATAAGGTATAATCTACCTGTCTAGGCCTTTTGAACAAAGTGATTCCCTTAGAGTTTTTTTTTTAATTATCTTGTTCATTGTCTTTCCTTTGGGCCCTATGAAATCCCTAAAAATTTGTTCTAATACTGTCCTGTCTTGCCCTTAGAAACCAGCTTCCTTCAGAATGCAGTACATCCCATGTTATGTGCTTATGGAAAAGAACACTTAGCTTTTGTCTCTCAGTGTCCAGTTGTCTTGTCCTCTGCCCCATACTTGACAATGATGGTGATGATGATGCAGTCCCACGGCCTCTTTCAGCAGGATTCTGATGCTTGCTTCAGGTCCTAGTATAAAACCTTTGTCGCACACAAATTCAGTCCAAAATAAACAGTTCATTCCAGTTCGAATAAAGTTTATAGAAATGGATGCAAGAAAGTATTTTCTGGCTTTCAGTCAAATCAAGTCTTATGTCTTTTTTTCTAGCAGCCACTTTTTCTCATTTTCTGGATGTTGTTCTTCCTAGACTATTAATCCAGACCTTGTTATCAGGTGTAATTATTAATAGTGCTGCAACTTGCCGTAATTTGTCCACACCCAGAGTGATTGAAATAATATGCATTTCTAATTTAGAGAGAAAATGCTCAGGTATTTATTAAAAATACCTGCCTTCTGTCCATGCTCCACAATGACTCTTGGAGCTCTTTAACTACCAGACAGGCTTAACAAATATCTTACAGCTATCTTTTTTTCCTGCTTTGGTGCTCATGTAACAAAGACTCTAAAAACTACCCAGCTTTTAGTGTGAATCGCAACAGGCCTTTCAGTATGTCCTTCTTAACATCAAAGCAACAACTTTCACCTCAGCTCACTATTTAGATTTTCCACCCCTTTGTTCTACATGCTGAGTGCCACAAATGGGATGGTAAGCCACTGCCTTCCATTTTCTTATTCCCCAATATGATTGTGCTGCTTGAAACACTAATAAGTTTCATTAACAACTAAACTGGTAAAATAACCATTTCAAATTCACTTTTAATTCAAATACTTTCAAAAGCTTTCATATATACACACTTGCTTTGCTTTCATCTCCTCTATTTCTTTCTTTAATTCACTTAGTTTTCAGTTACATTATTCAACTCATGCCCTGCACTCTACAATGGCTATACAAATCCACCAGTTGCTCCACATTCAATGTCTAAGTCAAATTCTGTCTTAGCACTGGTTACTTTTACCAAAAGTTATGAATTAACTATTGGTGTAGCCTATTTTTATACTGTATAAACATCACAATTATACAGAGAATGCAGTGCAGTAGAGAATAATGAAAAAAAAAACATTCTTACTCTTTTCCTTTTCTTTCAGTCCTCTGTTTTCACCAGTTTGGCATTGGCCGTTTTTACACTGCCACATGCCATTTTTCATACCAATTGTTGCATTTAAACAAATGCACACCATATTGTCACTTATACTTTCCTTCATTACTACATACAAGTAACCCTCACATTATAGTAGCTTTCCTTGTAAACTGACTCTCCAATATACATATTGGAGAGAACCGATTGGGAGGTTTTCTATCACCAAGACTTGGAGTACCACACTACGGCAGTCCTGGATTACATCAGGTTCTGCACGGACAATGTCACCAGGGATAGACGCATAAGGATTTATCCTAACAGGAAGCCCTGGATGATGAGGGATGTCCAGAGTCTGCTGAAAGCTAGGAATACTGCTTTCAGGTCTGGGGATGGGGCTCTTTACAGTGTAGCCAGAGCGAACCTGAAGAGAGGCATCCGAGAGGCCAAGGCAGCATACAGAAGGAGGATAGAAGATCATCTGAGGAGTAACAACACCAGGCAGGTGTGGCAGGGTGTCCAGCACATCACCGGCTACAAATCCAGCAACTCCTTGGCTGCTGAGGGAGACGCTTCTCTGGCAGAGGAGCTGAACATCTTCTTTGCCCGCTTTGAGGCGACACCAACAGCAGCTCCATCACAACAGCCTATTCACAACAGCAATTTACTCACAGTGGAAGAGTGTGAGGTGAGGCGGGTGATGAGGAAAGTGAACCCGAGGAAGGCTGCAGGACCCGACGGTGTGGCTGGACGGGTGCTGAAAGACTGTGCAGATCAACTGGCCGGAATCTTCACCAGGATTTTCAACCAGTCCCTGTCCCAGGCCACTGTCCCATCCTGCCTCAAGTCCTCAATCATTGTTCCGCTGCCGAAAAAATCCAACATGAACAGTCTGAATGATTTCCGCCCAGTGGCACTCACATCTGTCATCATGAAGTGCTTTGAGAAACTGGTGCGGAGTCATATCATCGCCTGCCTGCCAGCAGACCTGGACCCATTTCAGTTTGCTTACAAAGCAAAGAGATCCACGGAGGATGCTGTGGCCACAGCCCTTCATGCTGCCCTGACCCACCTGGAGCAGCAGGGAAGTTACACCAGACTGCTCTTTGTAGACTTCAGCTCGGCGTTTAACACCATCCTCCCACAACGACTGGTGTCCAAACTGGCAGATCTGGGACTTCCATCACTCACCTGCAGTTGGATACTGGACTTCCTGTTGGGTTGCTCCCAGAGGGTCAGGCTGGGTCTCCACACATCCACTGCTCTCAGCCTCAACACCGGGACGCCGCAGGGTTGTGTGCTTAGCCCGCTCCTCTACACCCTCTACACATATGACTGTGTCCCCACTCACCATAGCAACAAGATTATAAAGTTTGCGGATGACACGACGGTGGTCGGACTCATCTCGGGCAAGGAGGGTGAGCTAGCATACAGGGACGAGGTGGAGCGACTGTCAGAGTGGTGCACAGTCAATAACCTGCTCTTCAACACCAAAAAAACAAAGGAGCTTGTTATTGACTTTAGGAAAAACAAAACTGACATCCAGCCACTCATCATTGGCGGGGCATGTGTGGAGAGGGTCCCGGTGTTCAGGTTTCTGGGTATGGAGCTGGAGGATGACCTGACCTGGAGTGCCAACACCAAGGAGCTGCTAAAGAAGGCACAGCAGAGACTGTATTTCTGAGAATTCTCAGAAAGAACCACCTCCCAAAAAATCTGCTCCTTGCTTTTTATCATTGTTCCATTGAGAGTGTGCTCACGTACGGACTGTGTGTGTTGTACGGCAGTTGCACTTCCTCAGAAAAGAAAGCGCTACACAGGGTCGTCAGGATAGCGGAGAGAACAATTGGTTGTACCCTCCCCACTCTGGAACAAATCTACACCTCCCGAAGCCGCAAAAAAGCAATAGACATTTCACAGGACTCATCACATCCCGGTCATTGCCTCTTCAAGCTTTTGCCATCGGGCAAGAGATACAGAGCTATGAAAACTAGGACAAACCACCTTAAAAACAGCTTTTATCCAAAAGCAATCATGGCCCTGAACTCAAAATAAAACTGCTCCATATTATTCTTCCAATGTGCAATATATACCTTAGGTCAACAAGTGCAATTTGTATATTTATTACTATTCGGTTTGTTATTATATTCTGTCTTTTTGTCTTTTTAACCCTTATTCCTCACACTGAGTTGATTGCACCTTCAATTTCGTTGTTCCTTTGTAAAAGTGACAATGACAATAAAGATCTATCTATCTATCTATCTATCTATCTATCTATCTATCTATCTATCTATCTATCTATCTATCTATCTATCTATCTATCTATCTATCTATCTATCTATCTATCTATCTATCTATCTATCTTTTCTCTGCAGCAATAATCAACACAGGGGCTTTGAAAGGAGTGCTCCCAATAACCAGCTTCATTTCTACTGCTGTTTCTGGATGTTTCACTGCCCTATAGCCTGTAACAGCTGTTCACCTTTAAAGTTATCAGGATCAATGCTGCTTCAGTTTTAAATGTAAATCAAAGTTAAAACGTGCTTTTTTTCCTTAAAACAATTGTCAGTTTGTACAGGTCTACACTATCACTCCGCTTATCTCAGCTGCAGGGGACTCTTTACACCCCTCGCTGAGACCTGAAAACTGCTCCTCCCCCGCTTTTCTCTGCTGCTGCAAACCGCTCGCCTCGCTACCATAAAACACCTCTGCCTGTTTTTCCTGCACAACAACCAGCATACTTGAGTGATTGCCTCCTGTCCCAGCTGCAATCTGCTCTGCTATAAGCTGTGCTCCGGTGTGCAGCGTAAGAGCTGCGCGTCCTTGCCTTTCAACAAAAGCGGCTCTCTTATCAGCAATCAGATATGAGAGTGCAGCGATCTGCGACAAACTAAGTTCTCCTGCATTCCTCTCCTGTTTCTCAGGGTCAAAAGACCCCGAATTCAAAGCACACACTTTAACACTGAGCGATCGTTGCTTAATCTGTATGGCATTCTCCTTATACATCGCTAAGGGTACTGTTAGCTGCTCGCGACTTTTTAGCCAGGTATTACTCATCTCTCTTGCTTTCCCATCTATTTGCTTTATAATGATTAACCATACACAATCTGTCTGACCAGCAGACAAGTGTAGGTTTTCTATTTTAGCCGCCTTTGCCTCCACTTTATGCACAGACGGCTTATCTGTGTCTTTCACTAGCGCAGCTGCTGCGGCTGACTCCGCCCTCCTCAAGGAAAGCACAACAGCCTCTGATTCGACTTGCTCTATTGCTGCTGCTACGTTTAACGTTGCCGTTAAAGTTGCGGATGCTGCTGCCTCCGTTTTTAGCGGAGAAAACACAGCTGTAACAGCTGATTCTACCGTACACCTAAATAACTTTAGAAATGCTGTTGATGCATGCTGACATGTGCCGGCTGTATGCCAGCATGCGATTACAGCATATTTGCCACCTGTGGACGATCCATCCCTGTCTTTGAAAAATGAAACCAAACACACAGAAATGCAACACATGATTACTCCGTTGACCCTGCTCGCAGCGCCAAAATGTATTATCGTAGTATTTCTGTCTACTTACCCTTTACCTGTTTTCTCAAGTTCGTTATCGGGTTGGTCTACTGTTGCACTTTAAAATGAACACACACACACATAGATAAACACACACACACAGACCCTAACCACAACAGTGCCCCATGAATGACACACACACGCTGATTAACCCTTAGCACTTTAAACCACACATCAGCCTGTCACTCAGCACTTCAAGAGACTTACTTATTATCGGCACGAACAACATGCAATGTTTTAGTAATATCTCAGACCTAAATATTACTTTTGGTCTACAAGAATATATTTAAACATACAAAGACTCAGCACTCTTGACTATAGGCCATTTATCAGCCAAGAATACCTTCTTTTTATCGTACTGTCCCTTCTATTGAGTGGCGCTCTCACTCTCAGCCTTATAAACCTGGCAGTACAGAAATAATGGCAAAAAATCTGGCTACAACAGGTGCTCAAAGAAATCTAACTCATTAATTCAATCACTCTAGACATTAAGACAAAGCATAGAAAGTTAAAAGCAGCATGGTATTTATTACAAGAATAATAATAATACTACTGCAACAAAGAATAATAGAAAATAGGTACTGATAGAAAAGTCTGAATATATATAGTCTTTAGGAAAAGCTTACGAAAAAGTTACAGATGACAAGGATGAATGTCCCAGGGAGGCGTTTGATTTAGCAATCGATGTTCATGATGCCTTTCTGACGACCAGTGCCGTCTTCATCTGTTCCTCTTCTTCTCCTTCTTCTCTTTGCATCTTCTCCTTCTTTCTGCTCTTCTTCCTCTTTCAAACCAAGGCATATTTATTATGAAATGTCATGCCTAGGTTTCACAACACATGCACTTCATTGGCTGGCTGTCAATGTGATTGATGAATTTTGCTCAAACTCTTTCCCAGATAATAAAGTTCTTTGATATTGCCTCAGTCTCCCTTTCCCAGGCCATAAACCCAATTGTTGTCCCAGATGTCCATCCATAAAATAATCAATATCCTGAGGTATCAGCTCAGGCTTCCTTTCCCAGGTTATAAAGTAATTGAGCCACCAGAAATGTCTTCCTTTCAATGTTGGAAACAGCCTGTTTTAAAAGTAAGGTGTAAGAAAACCTGCTTTGATTTGTTTTTAATGTAGTTCTTCTGTTGCTTTATCTTGACCAAAATATAATGAAAAATTAAACCAAAATGTACAGATTTTATACACCATAATAACGAGCATATATTGAAAGCCACTTTTACTCTTGGGAAGCAGGCCAGCAATGTCTAATACCAACCTCTCAAACAGGACATCTAAAATAGGCATCGGTACAAGGAGTGTCCTGGCGGGTTCAATTTTAAACCTGGTTCCTTGACTATCCACTATCCACTGCAGGGGGAGGCATTCTGCAGGTGGCCAAGACTCTTATCCTATTAAGGGTGGCCAGGGGGAGGTGTATAATACGGCAGCCCAAACCTTAAAGTTCCTCCCGCTAAATTTCACAGGGAGTAATACGGTCTCATATGTTTTAATGTCCCTATGGATGCAGCAAATGCGCATTTGCTGTGTGGTCTTAAAAGGAGTCTGGCGGAGTGAGTCACAGTGGACTATGCACAGGTCACTACTACAGTCCAACAGTGACGAATCTTCTCCCCCGGCCATCGTAATAGAGACCTTAAAATTGTCCTCCTTTAACATCTTGAGGGACACTTGTGAGCTGCATACCTGGGCCAGACCGATGGTCATGGTTTGCACAGGTGTGAGATGGCACTCCCAAGCCAGATGTCTCACTGTCTTCCACCCATGATGCCGGGAGCCCTAGAAGTCTGTGCTGGATGGATCAAAGTCAGGGTCAAGTCTGGGTAGTCCCATTGTTTCCAGGTGGCTTGTGCTCCCTCCAGTGTGTGGTTCAGATCTAATAGCGAGTGGACATTGTTCTGTAGCATTTCATTACAAAGGCTCTAGTCTAAATATATAAATGTATATATACTGTCAAAACAAAACAATGCAATTACAAATACACAGATATTACTTATTCATTTGTCATTTTGTTACATGTCACTGTTTCACTTCACAATAGTATTCACATGTCCAGTTGCATGTGTGATGTGTTTTTTAGTTAGTCATATGAGTGGCACTGCATGGAGTCAACAAGAGAGGTGTATGGTGGAATGTAGCCACTTAGGTTCACTCTTATAGAGTCATTTAAATGTTTATCTGTCAGTCTTGTTCTGAACTTTGATTTTATGACATTCATGTCAGAAAAGGCAGACTCACAGAGGTATGTAGACCCTGACAAAGCAGACATTTTCAGAGCTGCTTGGTGAAGATTCTTATAGTTATAGAATGCTGTTGAGACTTTAACTGCACATTATTTTTAAGGTTTACTAATATATAATATATAAAATCCAATGTTTCTCTGTCTGTATGTCTGTCCATATTTCGCAAGAGAACTTAACAGATTTAAATCTTTTTTTTTTCTATAATTTGCTTGATCATTCCGGTTGATTTTGTGACTTCTCTCATTTCACTATGTATCATAGTTAGCCTGCGGTACCAATTTATTTACACGAATCCGAGATCCATGCAACGGGCTGAAGGAAGGGGCCTTCCTACTCACTCGCCAGTTTTGGGGCGTGTTCCTTAACTCTGCTTAGCTAGAGAACGAGAGAAAAATTGAATTCAACTTTGTTTGATATTTAAAATAAAGCGTTACTTAGGTCTTGATGAGTTTGAGTCCAGATATTCTCTTAAGTGTATGCCACATTGAAAAGATAGATTGCAATTTAGATTGTGGGTTGTGATTTTGTGTTAAAAGGATCGTGATATGATTTTTTGGAAAGATCCATCCATCCATTATCCAACCCATTATATCCTAACTACAGGGTCACAGGGGTCTGCTGGAGCCAATCCCAGCCAACACAGGGTGCAAGGCAGGAAACAAACCCCGGGCAGGGCGCCAGCCCACCGCAGTTTTGGAAAGATCGCCCACCCCTAATTTGACTAATCAAGTTTTCAAATTAATGTAGGATTCATTAACCCTTTAACCATTAACCCTGGTAAACTACGTTTTTATATAAACATAAATCTGCTTTTCAAATACTAAAGTAAACAAACAACATTTTGTAATTTGCTTATAAGATTTTTCAAATGCAATTATAAAATCTAGGGTGCTAGCATTGCTTAGCAACAAATACAATCACATAATTTAAAAATGGAAATTGTAACTTAAAAAAATTACATTGGCATGATTATTAAAATACAAAATATTTGCAAAATTACATATTCTAATATTTTATTCCTTACCACACCTATTTTACAACATTACATATATTGGAAATACTCCTTTACTTTTGTAACTACTGATAGTTAGAACTCTTCCTCTAGTTTTGCTTTTTAGGCTACATCAATTAAAATATTTTAATCAGATCAGAAGGCCAAACATTCATCTCTGATATTCCATAACTGTTATTCATCTATAAACTCTTTGATATTTATTCTGTGAACTACTGTCCTGTAATTTGTACAGTATCATGTTTATCTTTGAGTGCAAAAAGTACTGTTGTAATCAATTTCACTGTTTACAAAATAAATTATATCTGTTTGTATTACTAGGTTTTTATTAATTTCCTTTTAATGTGGCGCACGAGTCGGTGCCTTGCACCCCAAAGACAAGGCTGAGTCTAAGTACTTTTGCAAAACCAGCTTTAATACACAGAGAATAACACCTCTGTTAAAATTTAAAAAGTCAAAATAGTACATGAATAAAAAAAAATGCATTATTGTATGAAAAATAAAACAATGCCCCTAATTATTGTATTTAAGTTTAGAATACTTACAATGCCTCACAATACATTCTATAGGTAGGTCTTTTTTCTAAAAAAATTACAATATATTACACGTGTATCAGAATGAAATCTAGACATTATAATAGCAATTTACAAGCCCAGCAGTAAAATACTAAAATTATTTTGGCTTCCTACTGGAATTAAAACATTTTCCTTCTTACAATCTACTTTAAATTGTACAGGGTCATGAAAAAACCTTACAAGTATCCCAGATGAAACATACAGTGCTAATTAGTTTTGGGACACTGTGGTTTGGAAACACATAAAAATGAATCCTGATAATGATAAATTACATGACAATATATATTGAATGAATTAAATGTTACATGGCATCAAATATAAAACTGATAGAAAGCAATGTTGACGCAATTTGTGGATAATTAATTTTCTGTGTATGTTCTCCCTGTGCCTTACTTCACTTTAATGATGCCAGTCAGGCAACTACTGATTTCAAATTAACCATTTGTGCGCTTTGGCCATTGTGGGGCAGTAATAGAGGGGATTAGTGTTACTGGGTCATGTCACAGACTCTTTCCTGCCTTTTGCTGCCAGGACTGGTTTAAAGTTCCTGGCAACACTGAAGTAGACAAGCTGGGTCTGGAAATGTTATCTTATACGTGCAGTGTTAAGTAGAATCTTGGTAATGAGCACATTTCATATTTTATATTTAAAAGAAAATCTACCATTAAAACCTACAGCATATGGAAATGTATTATTTCACTCACAAACAAACAATACAAATCATTCATTGATTTTTTGAACACAGTATATACAAGAGAGGTGCATGCACAGCTAAGGCTTTTCCTAGCTGGCACAAGAGGAAACAAACCAACTAGGACAGCTACAGGAATCACATTGTTACCGTTCTACACTCATACCAGAGTAGTTTACAGACAAACCATTTAAAAAATTAAAGCACACACTTAGAAAACAATCAGCATCTTGATCCAACTCATCCTCTGAACCTGTTTAATCCAATTGACCTGTAATACGCTCATGCATTTAAATACAATTTTAAAAAAAGCTTCATAATTTGATTTTTTTCATCTCTTAGCTTCAGTCCTTGTTGGTATTATGGGGCCCAATTCTTTATTTAAAAAATATAAAAGCAGACCAAGAGAAAAAATAAAAGTGATTGATAGTAGCAGAGACTAAGAATATGCAAACAGTAAAATATATGATATTTTAAAATACATTTCTTCAGCTTTAGTGGTGTTTTAGTTACTTCAACATTTTAAAATATGCTGAACATTTATATTAGTTTCTAAACCCAAATAATTACCACATTACACAACACAGTCTGCATCTGTGGCAGGAATTGAGTCAGTTGTCCCCAGTCTCCAATTACGGCACGATGCTAGTTAAAAGTCATAGCAAGAAAACCAAGTTAAAATGTCAATAAGAGATGCATTGTGAGGGGTGACCATTCACCTGCTGGGATGTGCATGGGAAGTTAACGGTTAAATTTACTGTTACTGCTTACATTTCGGCCAGTTTCAAAATATCCATCCATCCATCCATTATCCAACCCGCTATATCCTAACTACAGGGTCACGGGGGTCTGCTGGAGCCAACACAGGGCGTAAGGCAGGAAACAAACCCTGGTCAGGGCGCCAGCCCACCGCAGGGCGCACACACACACACACACACACACACACACCAAGCACACACTAGGGACAATTTAGGATCGCCAATGCACCTAACCTGCATGTCTTTGGACTGTGGGAGGAAACCAGAGTACCCGGAGGAAACCCACGCAGACACTGGGAAAACATGCAAACTCCACGCAGGGAGGACCCGGGAAGCAAACCCAGGTCTCCTAACTGCGAGGCTTCCCACTGCGCCACCGTGACGCCCGTTTCAAAATATCTATTATATTATATATATATAGCAGACAAAATACAGCCTTCCAGATGATCACCATGTTCAACATATGCACTTACATGGTTAAGTGTAGCCAGTGAGCCCGGTTGAGGTGCCATCTGTTTCAATGTTGCTACAGGCTACTTGTAAATGCCGTGCTGTACTTGACCTATCAGCCTAATAACCTATGGCAACAGTAACAGCAAAGTTGTAAACTTACCAAAGCAGACCCATAATTTAAAATCATATTGTAACAACCTAAAGTGTGGTGTGGGAAGTACTGAGAGAAGCAGACATCAGCTGTAGAAACTGGTCCTTAGAAGAGCTATTTATTAGCTATTTTGTAAAGGAGACCCTGACTAACTCCAGGAGATGCCCCATGGTATCTGATATCTTCCTGAGTCTTCAAAGCCAGTGAGATGGAAAGACTGAGAAGCACACATTGAATAACAGTTTCCACTAGTAATCTGTTTAACAATTATAAATTGTAACTCAATTCTTTGGGAAGTATAAGGTCATCTTTGTTTATTCTAAATTATTATTTTGATATGTTTTATTGTAATTACGTAAATTTTGTTAATATTTTTCATTATATTTAATTTTTAGTATCGGTATATGATGTGGTTTCTTATTTTCCTTGTGTTTTGTGGGTGGAACCCTAAGAGATAGGCCCACCCTAATGTTTCCCCTGAAGGACCACCTTTGACCTAAATATATCTGAGGAAAGGGCTTAGATCCTATAGTGGTTCACTGTGGTTAACTGTGAGTATTTGGAAAAGTACATTATTTTGTGAGTATTATCATTTTCTAGCTTTTGAATTTTTTCTTCTGCCTGGTGTTTACAAGTATTGGATTTCAGATAAGGATTTATCTATTCTATATATATAAAATCCCAAGCCTAAAAGTGCAACGATTTTATGTGATGTTCTTATGTGATGTTTTTGTCACGCTTTAAATCGGGCTTATTTTACATACAGTATATATGTTTGGTATCATTCTTTTCAGAATTTATTGAACTTTAATGTGATGTTGATAGAGTTTCAGATTCTTATTCCATTTTTAAATTATAAACTAAAAAATATGAAGAACTCACGTCCCGTGAGACGAGAGTTTGTCCCAAAAGATATAACCATGCCCAGGGCCAGAAATAAAAGACAAAGAGTAGAATAGCTGCTGTACAGGCTTTTAAATGTTCGAAGTGCTGTGCGAGATGCAGATCACATGGCACACCAGCAGTAGCAAGCCAGAAGCTGATCGAGCAAAGAGGAAGTAAAAAAAAACTGTATTTGTTTCCCATTGTATCACCATTTAAGAGGGGGTTTCAGTGGAGCAATAGCGTCTCCTTGGGGTGCATTCAGCACCCCTCTTCACAACACGGGCGGCAGAGACGTGAAGTGGCTGGCACATAGCACAGGCAAAGGGGGGGTCAGCGAACAAAGGCAGCAGGGGGGAACCCCTAGTTTGTTATAAATTGCCTTTATAGTCAAACCTTTTGATTATTTTCTTTTGACATTTTGCTTTTTAAATTATATTTCAAATAAATCATATATAAAGATTCTTTGCTGTCTTAATAATAACAATAATTCTTTACATTTATATTGTACGTTTCTCAATACTCAATACAATAGAAGTTTGACTGTTTTTCTTTTTCTTGAGAGGCATTTTGGTAGATTTTGGAAGACGTGCAATATTTTGAACTTTACTAGCCTGTACCCAATTTTGGGCACCTATGACAGACTGAAGCTTGCCAGTAGAGTTTGGAGTCAGACCTGCCAGGGGTGAGGCCTAACTTTATGCTGGCCAGTGAAGGCTTTGGCCTGGGTTTGTGTGTCTTTTGAAGGCCTCACACCCTTTTGCTATTTTGTTTGCACTCAATCCTAATAACTAGTCATACTTTACCACTGTTACTGGCTATGGGAAATACCTCCTAAAATATTAAATGCACACTGTTGACTACACACAGCTACTCCTGCTGTGTTCCCTCACCATGTAATACAATGATTGTTTCGAATTGTCTTTCCACTATTGTGTTTTCCCTCTGTGATCTACCAAAGATCAAGTGCTATCTTCTGCCTTGGGTTCATATTTATTATCTCCCCAGAACATTTTTGTCAGCATTATACATTCATCCGAGGCTTGTAGAGTGTAGTGTGAATGTTCTCGACACTTGTGAAATTTGGCACTTCCCATCCCTGTGAAATAGACTGTTGTCATTTAACTATCTAGCTTGTCAGTTAAAGATATTTTAATGAGTATGGAAAATTTTGTAACATGAATGGACTGAAGAGAGGTTAGTACTTGTAGGCAGAAGGTCAGTGAAAGTGTTTTGGAGATTGTCTATTAAGTGCATGGGTGGAATATTATTGGAATGTTGAAGGCACATCAGTGAAAATTGTTCCATATACAGTTTAAAAATTGGGCATTTGTAATCAAAAAAAGAACAAATGAATTTAGAAGCAAGGATATCCAGTGGAATTGTAAACAATAAGGCTCGCCATTAAATTAGATATTTTAAAAGTTGACTTATTTATCAATAAGAGGAGCTGTTAACAATGACTTAAGAGGACAGAGGAATTGTAAGAACTGCAAAATGTATTTTAGAACACAAAGATACAGAGCTGTGGTTTAAAATGAGAAAAGTTACTTTGTACTTAAATGATTTACTAAGAGATACTTTATGCATGAAAGATTGATGGTAGTTTAAAAGGTAATATTTCTTCTTCATTAATCTGGGTAAATAACAAAAATGAAAGTAGAAAAATGTATATGGGACCTATCAGTTTTATCAGGTAAGACTCTGTAACTCTTCAATATTCCTCTTTGCCTTTTAAATTCTCTAATATCCTTCCTAATGGCTGCCCTAACAAAGTTAAACTTAACAGTTTTATTCTTTGCATCTATGCCCAGCCCTATACCCTGAATTCTATCCTGTTTTTTACAAAATATCAAATCTAGACAGGCATCCCTCCATGTTGTCATGCTGTTACTTTAACAGAAAACAGTTACTGATTACGTCTATTTCCACTATTTCCAAGGTCAGCTCAGACATCAAAGACATGGGCTGCATACCTTTAAATACATAACATGAAATTTAAGATTGATGTGATTGGGTGCCAGGGAGGGGGGCGGTCACTTAATTTTATAATGTAAATATGCATGCTATTATAACTAAACTTTTTTATGTAATCAATTGCTTTACCCTTTTAATAAACAAATGAACATAAAAAAGACAAAAAACATAATGTCAGTTAACATTCTTTTGATGTTAAAGAACTCGAGAAGAACGTGTTCTGAACGTGAAGAAGTTCAGTTAATTTGCATTAAGGGGTAAGAAGAAATATGTTCAGTGTGCATGATTAAGGTGAATAATTATTGCTACAGAGACTCTCCTCTGAACAACCACTGATTTGTACCTATGATGGCTCTGCAGAATTGACCAACAGATGAGAATATAGGCAGAAGCTGCAAATGATGAATTGTCTGAATTGTCAGTTATTTCCTCCTGTCAGTGAGAAAAACAATAATTAGTACCAGCAACTGCAAATTGGCCCTATGTAAATGAGGACATTGGAAATTTGTAAATTAGTAGGTGGAAATGTGTTATTTGTAGGGGGGATAACTTTTACTTTCATTTGACCACCACATTTGACAAGATTTCCTTAATGATATACATTACTTAAACGGTTTTGTAAGAAGCAAAAAAAGTCAAAGAGTAAATGTTTGGTAACGACCATTCAGAAAATGTGAAAAGTGCCAAACAAACCACACTAAAAGGTTTCAAATCCAGTGTTATTTCTACACATTTATAGAGATTTTGTACAAAGTGAGTCTCCCATCAGGGCAGATACTAGGGATCTAAAATTTCTCAAAGTTTGTTCTCTCTGAAAGTAATCTTTTTACTAGGGCTGGTCGATAGAGACATTTTTTACAGGCCTGAGCTATAGCTCCTACTCCATGAGTTCTTCTTGCCGTTTGAATCCCCCATTCTGAATACTGCTTTCAGCTTCTAATCGTCAAAACTTACGCAAGTAAAAACTATGAAACCTCAAAACTGTCATAACCAGATATACCTTAATAATGAAAGAGTAATAATATGGCTGTTTTGTTGGCTGAAGTCAATAAACTTGGCAAACATATGATACATATGTAATAGTTTAGTCAATTTAGATTTCGTAATACAAGTACAACATAAATGATTCATTTTATCATTTTTAATGATAAAAATACATGTTTATTTAGTAGCCCTTTAGTATTTGCATAGATATTCTTAATAAGCATGGTACAGAAGATAGATTACAAGGTAATGTGTAGGTTGAAGCTTAATTGCCAAACCTTGTCCAACAAAGTACAAAAACAGACTGCAGTTTCTGCCATTGCAAATTATAATGTTATTAAAAAAGGCTGGAGAGGAAAGCATGCATCAGTTTTTAGGTTTGCTGTTGGACACATCCTGCAGGCAGCAGCAACAACTGAGCACAATCAATCAATCTTATTTTAATACAGCCATAGCTTTAAAATGATGATGATGATGTAGCACAACTCTTATGAATCAGAGGACATGCATTTTTACTAATTTCAGATCTTAGTGCATTTCTCTCTGTCTGTCTTTTCTTTATCCATCTTTATTTCATAATGTTCGGGCCAGGCTGGAAAAAAAAATGAGTCAACTTGTTAGAAAGCAGCCTATCAAAGTCTGCTTTCTTCATATGCAGAGACAAAGCAAAATGATAAATTGTGGCTTAGAGACTACTGAACAGTGCAGGCATTAAACATTAGGCTAACTCATAAAATGTACTACACCGAGAACAAAATATATTTAGTCATGCTAATGTCACTTTTTCATGGTCTGTTGTAAGCAAACAACATTTTATTTTTCACTTTACACAAATGTGTAAGCGAACAGCATTTAATTTTTCACTTTATACCAATGTATTAGAGAATGTTTTACAAGATCATGTCAACAATTTGGTTTTAATTCAGGTTAGTGGATCTCAGTATTAATGTGTACACCAGTGGACAGCATATAGTCTGCAAACTGCAAAAAAATATACTGTTCTGTTTAGATTTGTTTGTTATGATCATTAATGTCAGCACTTAATGTCAGTAACCATTTGGCAATCTGTAATAATTTGTTTATTATTCAGGAAATGTTTGCAGAGTAGTAGAGAAGCAGGAATTGTTTGTAATATGTAGTTGTATATACAGTATGTTACCAAAAATAAAGTGTGGTATGTGTCATATTTCATGATTCACAAGTTTTCTTAAATAAATATCATTCACACAATTATGATTTTTGAATGTATGGAAAACTTTAAACGTGTAGAATATTTGTTCATTTCTACTTTATAACTATCTTTCTGGATTTTGTAGAAGATCTGTGAGCAAAGTGTGTATTTTCTATGCCTTCTGAGCTATGTAATTTACTCCTAGAATGATGTAACTTTCCCTTAAGTACCCTTTAAAAGCAAAGGGTCTTTATATGTGTTCAAAGTGATTTTTGAAATGAGTCTTATATAAAGATCAATTTAAATTTACAAATGACAAAATTGCAACTACAGGTAAAGGCCAATTTAAATGCAGAAATAAAGCAAGCACCTAAAATCACTTTGCAGTGTTTTACACTAACAGAAGTAAAATGCTATTAATTCACGTCAAAATACAGATATACATACATTTTCCCAAATCCCATCACCAATTACTTCAAGACTGAAATTCTTACCTGATAGGTAAGGGGTGATATTGGATGCAAACTATACAGTATGTGTGTAAATTACTTCTATTCTCTGTTGAATACTAAATAAAAATCCATTTCATTTCTAGGTTATATTTCTTCATTTTTTTATGAAATCTCAAAGTAAATGTGCAATCAGAAAACATGATCTAATTGTTTTCTCTTTTCTAAAGTAAAAATAAATATTTATTTTCCCTTATAGTTATAAAAGTAGTCTGGTTAACATTTATGTTTTGCATTGTTTTCATGGTATAAAAAGAATTTTATACAGTACAAAATTAAAATATACTGTATATGTACAAAATTATTTTACATATACTGCAGAAATGTTATGTAATGAAATAATAAAACAACAGAAATAGAATTAAAAAACAAATAATTTTAGTAATTACATTAAGCCCAGGATTGTTAATAAGTAATTTTGTTTTATTTTTTCCTATACTTTTTTAATTTAAATGTCACTTAAACAATTAATACATTTGTCATTTGCAACAATATCCTTAACAACAATTTAGAACAATTTTTACCACTTTATTACCCACATTATTAATATTGGAAGAAAAACTTTTGCAATGTCTCCAGAATTAGACATCTTCGATCCTCTTTCTATATAAATTAGGAATTAAGACTTTATGGCATATGCATTTCCCTAGTGACTCACAGGCTAATACGCTTTTTAAAAGTAATTGACAATGATCTCACA
The DNA here is from genome assembly GCF_900747795.2 of Erpetoichthys calabaricus. Lineage (NCBI taxonomy): Eukaryota > Metazoa > Chordata > Cladistia > Polypteriformes > Polypteridae > Erpetoichthys > Erpetoichthys calabaricus. Next base: position 152,000,702 of record NC_041398.2, read on the forward strand.
TGTAATGATTTCACATCACTGAAGCAATTCACAGGATTTCTGTTTTGACTGTGAAATTCCTGCTGTGTGTGATCATTTTGGACTAAAGTAATTACAACCACAATTAGCCTTTTAACTGCCAAAATGAATGTTATCATCATTTTGAGGAAATGCACCTGCAGTAACTAGGGGATTAGAACATTCCTCTGTAAAATATTTTACATTTTTTATTACAAATTAAAAGGTACTGCTTATTTTAAAATGCATGTCAATACTTTCTGTAGATAGTAGTTTAAAAAATTAATTTTATATGCATACTTCACTTATATCATTACAACCCCACTGAAACATCCCACTTTTTAAATCTCTAACTGCTCTGACTTATTATCAGCAATTTCTTCCTGCAAATCAGCAAAGTTACAACTGCATGGTTAATCTCTAATATTGAATTCAGGATTATATTTTTAAGTATTTACTGAACTCAGAGTTTATGGCTTTTTTTCTCCATGTATGGAAAATAAAAGGTCATCTATTAGCAGAATTTGATATAAACTTAATATGAACTTCTATGGGAATTAAACTTAATATAAACTTTTATGAGAATCAAGTATGCTAAGCACTTAATCAATAAAGGCATATGCCATATTTCTTTTTAAACAAAGATCAGAGAAGAGCTACCAATATGTAAAAAATCAAAGGGCCAGAGGACAGGAATAAATTAGAAAGGGATCAGTCCGAGCCCAGGGGAAGGGGAGTATGTGCCAGTTAGGAAATAAGGGTAGCAAGAAATAATGCTGAATGACAAGAAACAAGAAATATTGTTGGCCACAGGAAGGGACTGAGGAGGGACAGCTGGAATAGGGAGTCAGGGTAAGCAGCGAATGAGCTGCTTCATGTGAGGCCAAGGTGATAAGAAATGATTATATATACTGTAACGTTTGGCTTGTTCAGGGCTCAGCTTGATTGAGTTGAGTCCACCTTATTGTTTATTTTAATAAAAACTATTTACTCTGTTTTCCTATCCTTTGACTCCTAGAGTCTTCTTTTGAGATGAGAATCTCTGGTGCATCTTGTGCTTCGACACATGCTTGTAGTAATTTATTGTAATAAAAACTGATTACTCTGTTTGCCTATCCTTTGACTCCTAGAGTCTTCTTTTGAGATGAGAATCTCTGGTGCATTTTGTGCTTCGACACATGTTTGTAGTAATAATAGTGTGACTTGCAAATAACTTTTTCACTTCATATATTATGCAAAATATTATAACACAGTACGCAAATTATAGTGTCAACAACAAACTAGCCTGGTTGCACACAGTTGATTTAATATTGCCTGACTGAAAATATGTTCTTCCTCTGCTTTTTCCTAATCAGCCGGTAATTTTGTGTTTCATTAGAGCGCTATGTGCAAAGACAAAGCTGGCTAGTTCCACTTAAATAAAATTCATAATGCATAATACTTTGTAATAAATGATGCAAATAGAAGCATACACATGCTTAACACTAGAATTACCAGAGCCTACAAAAAAACGATCCGTCCGACCTTAAATCGCTTCTTAAATCCGTTCGCACCTCTCCCCCATTGTCTTTTGTCTTCTACATGTGTAGATAAAGACAAGCTGCAAGCAGCCGGCTATTCCATCCCCCCACCAACTTAGAACATGCACGAACTTCTCCCAGCTCATGCCTTGATTGATTATCTGGGAGTGAAGTGGAGTTTTTGTAACATTTTGTAACATTTATTACTACAATATGAAAAAGTTTCTGTTTTAACAATGTGTTTTCACAGATTACTGTAGAAACGGAACACACATAAAATGTGTGTGTTCCAAATAACGATCTATTATTTCCACTCTAAAACTCCAGCACTTCAGTCACTCCCAGATAATCAAACAAGGCATGAGCTGGGAAAACTTAGTGAACGTTCTGCGACAGTGGGGGATGGAATAGCCAGCTGCTTGCTGCTCATCTTAATCGGCACATTTAGAAGACAAAAGAGAGGTGAGAACGGTTTTAAGGTGGGCCGGATCTACGAGTTTTTTCATAGACTCTGGTAATTCTAGTGTTAACATTGTCACATAACTCTCTACTCCATCTTGTGGATGGGAAAGAAACTGCAAAGCAAGCTGAGAAAACATATACCGCTGTCACGGCTCTCTATTCAACATGACCTCATACCGCAAGCTTTCATGCAACTTGCATTGTACAGCCTCAGCACACATATGCTTAGTTGACAAAATAATAGTAACAAAATAGTCACAAAATAAAATAATTACTTTATATATTAATAGATAAGTTGACAATTTAAGGATCCAAAAAACACCCAAAAACTGTGTCAGGCCTACGTGCTGATCAGAGTTAAATTTTTTTTTCACATTATTCACTTCAAGCATATTAAAATGCCCCGGAATCCCTATACAGAAAGTAATGACGACAACAGGTACTGTACTCAGTAGCAGAATTGCATCTGATGCATAATTCTCTCACTGTAACTGATTTCCTAGTTACTTAGTTAACAGAAGATTTGTCATTCATTATGCATCCCGCTTTCCTAATAACCACATTAATCCAACAGTTACCAAAGCATAAAAAATAACTGATCAGTGGCTGGATATTACTCATAAAGAATATCTAATCACAGCACAATCTTCACAGTAGAGAACAATAGCTAAATAATGCATATTGTAAGAGATCTCATATATGAGCTGGCGTACACCTGTAAGGATAATAATAATAATAAATTGTCTCCACAACACTCCAAATGAATACATTTTGGAAGAAACTGCCAGCATCTTTAAATGCTCACATTTTTGAACTGGCGGCTAAGCAATTTTTTAATTAGGGACACCAAGTCTGTGCCTTTTTACAAAAAATCAGCGCTCGAAATGGGCTGGTACGTACTGGTACTTGGCTTTATTCCATTTTTCTCCACTGTTCTGACATTGAAGGGGACCATCCAAACCCCACACACCAATCCCCAAACTGTCCAATTTAATGTACTGTATATATATCGTAATGATTGAAACTCCAAGGGGAACCCAAGTGCTCAATTAAAAAAATATGTAAAATTTGCAATGCATTGAGAGAAGGACCAAGAACTCAACAAAAGCACAGACAATTATGTGTTTCTTCTTCAGGCACTAAGATAACAGGTTAAATATATGTTGATTGATTTTACTCTACTTTATATATTCCATCCATCCATCCATTTTCCAATCCGCTGAATCCAAACACAGGGTCACGGGGGTCTGCTGGAGCCAATCCCAGCCAACACAGGGCACAAGGCAGGAACCAATCCTGGGCAGGGTGCCAACCCACCGCAGTACTTTATATATTACACAAAATAAATTCTTCCATACATCACTTGTCTTTTTCTATGGAACTATAGTAAGTATTTAATTCAGTTTTACACTATTCTTCAATCACAATATTAACAAAATATGGTTTCCATATTTTTTAATGGCATATTAGTACTTTTACATGTCAATAACAGTCTGTCCGATCTTGTGGAATACATTTTGCAACATTATTTTCCCCCCATACTATGTCCCTTAAACCTGCTAACAAGGAAATTTAAAGTAGTACGCCACATTTATCCTTTCTTTGATTCCAAAAAGCACACCGCAACTGCACTTAGTCTTAAGGCGCTTTCACAACTAGATCATTACATGTTTTTTTGTCCAACTATGGAGCAAGTTCCCCCAAAGTCCAGTTTGTTTAGATTGATGTGAACACACTGATCACATATGGGTGCAGACCAAAACAAATGGACTGAGAAACTTTCGAAGGGTTATTCGTAATGCAATATCATTGGAACATTAGAACAATCTAGATGAGAACAGGCCATTCAGCCCAACAAATCTCTCCAGTCCTATATACTCAATTCTTCTAAAAAAACATCAAGTTGAGGTTTGAATGTCCCCAAAGCCCTACTCTCTACCACACTACTTGGTGGCTTATTCCAAGTGTCTATGATTCTTTGTTTAAAGAAAAACTTCCTAATGTGTGTGTGAAGTTTACCCTTAACAAGTTTTCAACTATCTTCTTGATGAACTCATTTAAAAATAGAAGCCTTGATCCACTGTAGTAATTCGGTTCATAATTTTAAACACTTCAATCCTGTCTCCTCTTAATCTTCTTTTGCTTAAACTGAAAAGGTTCAGCTCTTGTAATCTTTCCTCATAATGCATCCCCTGTAGCCCTGGAATCAGCCTAGTCACTCTTCTCTGTACATTTTCTTGAGATGTTATATACTTTTTCTAGCCTGGAGATCAAAATTGTTCCCAGTACTCCAGATTAGGCCTCACCTGTGTGTAATAAAGCTTGAGCATAACCTCCTTGGCCTTGTAATCTACACATCATGCTATGTAACATAACATTCTGTTAGTCTTCTTAATGGCTTCTGAACACTGCCTGGAAGTTAATAGTGGAGTCTATTACTTTTTATTATTTTATTATTAATCTTCACATAAGGTGAACTTTCGATTTTCAGACCTCCCATTGTGTATTCAAACCTAAAGTTTTTACTTCCTACATGTAATAGATAGATAGATAGATAGATAGATAGATAGATAGATAGATAGATAGATAGATAGATAGATAGATAGATAGATAGATAGATAGATAGATAGATAGATAGATAGATAGATACTTACATTACAGTTACTGACATTAAATTTCATCTGCCATAAATGAGCCCAAGCCTGTATGCTGTTCAAGTTCCTTTGTAATGATTCAACGGATTACAGATTTTCTGCCAATAGACCTATCTTGGTATCATCTACAGATTTAACCAGCTTGTTACTGATATTCCTATCCATCTAATTTATACATATTAAAAATAGCAGCAACCCAAGCACTGACCTCTATGGAACACCACTCTTAACTTCAGTTAATTCTGATAAGCTTCCCCACACCATGACCCTCTGCTTCCTGTGTCTGAGCCAATTCTGCACCCTTCTACAAAGAACAGCCTGAACTACAACTACTTTGGTTTGATATCCAACCTCTCATGTGGCACCTTATTAAATGCTTTCTGAAAGTCAAGAAAAATCATATCATATGCTCTACTTTGATTATACTTTTTGCTGCTTCCTAATACAATTCCAGCATGTTAGTAAAATATGACCTCCTTGATCCCATGCTGATTGTTCAGTAAAACTCCTGTTCTTGCCATGTGCTGCTCAATCTTGTCCTTAATAATTCCTTCCATTAATTTTCCTGTGATGCTTAAGGAAGCTTACTGGCCTATAGTTGCTTGGATCTGCCCGGTCACCCTTATAATATAACAGGATAATATTTTGTCAGAATTTCCCCAGTGTGCAGTGACTTACTAAAATTATGCATCAAGGATTTATACATGCACTCGCTAACCTTATTAAGAACTAAAGCATAAATATTATCTGGTCCTGGTGATTTGTTTGATTTCAGCCCAATTAATCTAAGCAGTACTTCTCCCTCTACAATTTCCAAATCACCTACTAGTCCCATTTAATACTTCCCAAAACATGAAGTCATCAGAATCTGCTATTTCACTTTTTAATTCCCCTCTACTATTCCTAATGCACTTCACCTCCTCCATGACTTTTCTTGTACTACTACAATGCTGAAAGAATCTCTTTGGGTCATCTTTTGCATTATCTGCTATATTCCTCTCTAACTGTCTTTTAGCCTCTGTAATATCCTTCTTAATAGTTGCCTTCATATTCTCATGCACCCTGCAATTCACTTTAGAATTATTAATTTTATAAAGCTAAAACAGCTATTTTTTTTCCTTTTCAGCTCTTTTCAACTCTTTATTAACCCACGGCAGAGTTTTTTTAATTACCTACTAAATCCAAAATTAGGTATGTACCTGTTTTGAATTAAATGTAAAATGTTTTTAAAGCTATTCCTCTGCTCCTCTGCTGTCTCCACACTTAAAAGCCTATCCTAGTCTGTCCTCCTTAGACTTTGTTACAACTACCCTATCAAAATTAAACTTAACTGTTTTAGTCTTTGCATCCACACTCTTCCAAAGCACTGAGAACTGTATTATATTATGGTCACTTGACCCTAGTGGTTCAATCACCTCTACTAAGCCTAGACAGGCTTCCAACAGCGCTGGTGCTTTTACATTCTGCATTAGAAAACAATCACTGATTACCTCTAAAAACTCTTCCACTTGTGTTCCACTATTTTCAAAGTTATACCAGTTAATATTTAGGTAGTTAAAGTCCCCCATGACTATAATATCCATCTGTAAACTCGCCTTTTCAATATTACTAAAAAGATGTGCATTGAAATTACTCTCTGCATTGGGCGGTGTATAACACACTTCTAAAATAAGACCTGTTTCAAAAATGCTTTCCAGATGACCCTGGAGTTCAGCTTGTATGTTTTAGAATGTTGTTCTTGGCTTTTTGTCTTACATTCTCACTATCCTTCTGCCCATTCTCGTGTTGATTTTCCACTTTGTGGCCATGTCCAGGAAGGTTGGATACAGTCCCATAGACCTAAAACTTTGCAATACTATTTGCAGCTGTTGTCATAGAAACATCAAGCTGCTTGGAAGTGGTCTTATAGCCTGTGCCTTTAACATGCTTGTCTATAATTTTCTTTCTAATCTCCTCAGACAAATCTTGTTTTTGCTTTCTCTGGTCCATGACAAGTATCGGAGATATGATGATACCAAACAGAAGAGTGATTACTTTTCTCCACTTAAATAGCCTGAATGACTGATTGAACAATTGGAGGCATGAATGATACTAATTAAGAAAACAACTAGCTTGAAATATCACTCTAATCCAGATATTTATAATCTTTTCTAGCGGTACCAACAAATGTGTCTAGGCCATTTCAAAATATCTTTGTAGAATAATCAAAGCTTTATCTCATTACCCACTTCCTTTGCTTTACTTGGTGACTTATCAAAGGCATGCAGAAATACATTGGACAATTGTTTTCATTTTATTACTTTTCAGAAGTCATACAGCACTTTTTCAATACGCTGTAGACCTAAAGCAGGGCACATATTCAAGTCTCCCTATCTATTACACAATTTCCAATTATTTTTCACACTATAATAAATCAAACAAATATCTAGTGAGCATAGCCTCTTTGTAATACACAAATTGCAGAAAACAGTACACCTAAGTGCACATCTAACTGTATCTGACTACAGCATGCAGCATCATAATTGATTTATGGCAATTTGCAAACTGTTCACTTTCCTGGTTATGTTGTTGAAGACTTTACCCAACATTTTGTTTGTACTCTTTGTTAATAGAATATTATTTTCATTTTTACAACCATATCTTTCATTTCTACAGCACTACTAGTAAAATCATTATATGACCAGAAGTATAGTCAGTCATCTGTGTTTAATCATTAAACATTTACTTCTGCCAGAACCACTCTGTTAATTTATGTTTATAGTAATAAATTTAGATTTCTAAAAAATTCATTAGCTACATTTCTTGCTTTTCTCAGTAATTTTTACTTGTGTATCTATGACACTTTGTAAATTTTATTATTCTTTGTTACTGGAGCAGACCTGGAAAACTTTTTTGGTGTATTTTTAGCTTCTATTGCAGGCCTTCTTTCAATTTCTTGCTTTATATTTCAGATGAACTTTTGATCCCAGTTTTCAGGCTCTTGTTTTCCTTAGGCTAAATGTTGTACTGTTTCTTAATCTTCCTTTAGTGTAGCATTTTAATGTTGTGTTTTGCATTTACTTTGTTTTTGAAATACAGTTCTTATGTACATTTATGTTCCTAGAACATAGTAACATCTCTGATCTTACAACATTTATTGTTAGTATCATCATCTTTGTCAAAATGCATTTGATTCACAAAATATAATTCTTTGTTTTGGTGTGCATTTGTTTATTTTCAAAATCCTGACCATTTTGTGATTACTATCGATCAAAAGAGCAATCATGGTATTCTGTTACTCTTCTTCATTTATCGAAAAGCCATGCTCCTCCCAGTGTTATTCTATTTTAGAAAAGACATGGTCTAAACAGGAGATTTCCTGTACTGGGCTTCAAATATACTGGGTGATTCAACTTATGTTTGTCAAATACTTTTAAATTTCCTGTCCTATATTTCCAAGGGGGTTTTCCAATCAGTAGGCAAAAAGTTGAATTCACATATTAGGCTCCAGCAGACCCCCGTGACCCTGTGTTAGGATATAGCAGGTTGGGAAATGACTGACTGACAAGCTCATCTTATATGTAGCATAATTGCTTTATATTATTATTATGCTGCTTTTTGAAATATTTCAGTTTTAAATCTGGTGGCCTCTAGTACATCCAGCAGTATTTCACATGAGCTAATGTACTATGAAAAATAGGTTATTTTATCTCAGCCTTGAATAACTGCTGAATCTTTCCACACACACACACACTTCAAAATAGATCACAGAAGGATAAAAATACTAGAACCTTAAAAATGAATAAGGTTTAGGTTTAGGTTTAGGTTTCTTTATTTAGTCTTGTTTACACAAGAAAACATGAAATTTGCCTTCTCAGTTGCATCTAATAACAGGTAACAGACAGAATGAAGTAAAACAGACAAATAGAAATAAGAAAGGTTAAGGTAAGGCAGTTAGATAAAACATATTTACACCAAAAAAAAAAGGTTACAGGATATATATCTCCGATGTTTCTTATTGAAAAGTCGTATGGCACTAGGAAGAAAGGAGTTTCTGGAGCGATGTGTGTGGGTTTTCAAAGCAACTATCCTTCCTGATTTACTGGTTTAAGTTTATGATATAACTATCCTTCCTGATTTACTGGTTTAAGTTTAGTTCTGCATGTAATGGATGTCTGTCATCAGTTGAGATGATTTCCAGTTTCTTTAGCATTGCCCTCTGACACACACTAGTCAAATCATCTACATCAGCCCCAATAACTTTAGCTGCATACTTTGTAATCTGCTGGAGCTTTTTTGAGTTTTGGTTTGTCAGACTATTTAAGCAGGCAATGAAACTGAAAGTGATCACAGACTGGATCATACTGCGATAGAAGGACAACATGAGATCCTTGTCTACTTTAAATAGTTTAAGTTTATGGAGGAGAAATAAGCGCTGGTTGCATTTAGAAAATAATTTTTTTGTATTTGTATTCCAGTTAAGATAAGGTAAGTTCCTAAGTATTTATATTCATTCACTATTTCTACCTCCTCTCCCAGAACTATAATAGGTGAACATACAGATTTCTGTCTCTTAAAATCAAATATCATTTCTTTGGTCTTTTTTACATTCAGAGTGAGAGAGTTTTTATTGCACCAATTTACCATACAGTCCACTTGATTTAGATAGTGGCTTTCATCCTCCCCAGATATGCATTCTATGATCATGGTGTCATTCGCATACTTAATTATGGAGCAGTGGTCATTGTTCTGTCTCAGGTCACTTGTGTACAGAGTAAACAGTAATGGTGATAAGACACACCCCTGTGGACTTCCTGTGTTTGAATGAATGACTATTGAAAAAGTGTCCTGAACTTTAACTGTCTGTGAACGATTTAAAAGAAAGTGCTAAATCCATAGTGTAATAAATGGGTTTACATTCATACTGTTTAATTTCCCAGTCAGTATATGAGGCTGTATAGTATTGAACGCTGAAGAAAAATCCAAAAATAGTGCTCTGACATATGAACCAGGCTGATCAAGAAAGGTATAGATTTGATGTAAGATAACAAGCAGAGCATCTTCCACACTTCTGTTTGCACAATAAGCAAATTGATTGTTGTCTTGAAAAGACTTTGTCTCTGTCATTAAAATGTTTTTCACCAAGTGTTCAAAGCATTTCATTGGAATAGATGTAAGTGCCACTGGTCTATAGTCATTTAAACAGCTTGGCCTAGAAACCTTAGATACAGGGGTAATGATTAATTTTTTCCACAGATTAGGTACAATACCACAGGTCAGAGACCAGTTAAAAAGCAAATGAAAAACTGGGGAGAGCTGCTTAGAGCAAGACTTTAAGAGCTGACCTGCTATGCCGTCTGGTCCCGTTTGTTTTGGCCTGCCGCAAGCCTTTTTCCACTTCAGTTAAACTGAACCCAATCACAGCACACATTTTGGGTGCTGAAATCACTTGTTTCAAATCTGGCATAAAAGTTATTCAGTTCATCTGCTAACAGCTTGTGGTCTTTGTCAGCTGCAAAATTCACATTCTTTTTAGGGCCCAGTCCTGTAATTGTTTTTAGTCCCTTCCAGACCTGCTTTGGATTGTTATCATTGAACCACGTCTTGATTTTTTCCCCATACATCTTTTTATTTTGTTTAATTAACCTGTTAATCCTTTGCTGTAAAATGTATCTTAAAATGTGCTGTATCTTCTAACTTATTTTCGTGATGTGCATGTTGCTTTTGCAATAGTAATGCTTTAACCTCTTTAGTGATCCATGGCTTACTGTTTGGGTACACCTTGACAGTTTTTTCCTTAATGATCATAGACTCACAGAATTGAATATATTCTCTGACAGTATAGGTGGCCTCATTCAGTGACTGTGAGGATGTCAGCACATCCCAATTTGTACTGGAGAAGCATTCCTGCAGTTCCTCTACACTTTCCTTGCACCAGTTTTGTGTTGTTCGTATGGCTGGTTTTTCTTGTTTCAGTTTCTGTTTGTACTTCGGGAGAAGATGAACAACGACGTGGTCAGACGCACCCAGGGCTGCTCTGTGATGCAATATGTAGGTATTAGGGATATTTCCATAGCACTTGTCCAGAGTTTTGTCCCCTCTAGTGTTAATATTCACATATTGATGGTAATTTGGTAATACTGACTCCAGACTGCATAAATTAAAATCACCCATCACAAGTTTGAAAGAACCAGGTGATTTGGTTTCTAGTTTATGAGCAGTTTCAAGAATTGATTCAGCTGCAGCTCCCACATCAGCATGCGGCGGAATGTAAATGACTGTCACAAATAATTGATTAAACTCCCGTCGTAGATAGTATGGGCGAAGTCCGATGGTGAGTAATTAAATATTTGGCGTGCAGATCCGCTCTTTTACAGTGATATTCCTGCACCACCTTTTGTTAATGTAAAGGCAGACCCCACCACCCGTCTGCTTACCAGAAGCTGGATTTCTGTCTTGCCGTACACAAACAAATCCATCTACTTCGACTGCTGTATCCGAGTCTGTATTCTTAAACCAGGTCTCCGTAAAGCACATCAAACAGCTTTCACGGTACCCGTGGAGGTATCGCGCAGATGCTCTCAGCTCGGCCAGTTTATTTCACAAGGACTGTGCGTTGCTCATGATGATGGTTGGCAAAGGTGTTTTAAAACTTCTCCGTCTCAGACGTACTCGTAGTCCACCTCTTTTTCCTCGCTTTCTGGGTTTCAAAGATTTTAATTCGTCCGGTATATTAGTAATACATGGGGAGTAACTGGTAGCTGGTCTCATAGATAGCAACGCATCCCGGCTGTAAATGAACAGCGCCGGCCACACACCTGGGATTTCCTGCGCAGGTAGTGCGTTAGTGTCCCGTTGGATTCCAAAGGCGATAACGATCAAAAATAAGAAACTTTCGCAAATGTTGTTAAGCATTTTATAGAAATAACTACTTGCAAACTACTAAAAAAAAAAAGAAAGCAAAAAGAAAACAATTTTACACGATTTAAGAACAAAAAGCAGGTACGAAACACGGAGAGATGTACTGAGAGGTCTGCGGAATAATTAGCTTTATTTCCTAAAGATGAACCAGCACTAAAAATCAAGACACAGACACATGTCAAGACACAGGAAAGCAGCGAGGTGGAACAGAAGATTTTAGTCCAACAGTAAAAATAGGAATATGGATGAATTTCAGTAAAACAGTACAAAGATATGTAACCAGTATGTATTCCTTTGATGATGTGGGTCCTGCTCCATGTTCCCTCTTCTCTTCTGGGAGCTCTTGAACACAACACCATCTGTAATGTGACATCCTCCCAGGACTGCCAATCCAGGCTCCACCCAGGGAGAAGACATCCCAAAGTGCAGCGATCACTCCTGCTCCAGGCTGCTCAGCAGAAGTGATTCTCATACCTCCACCTGAGGCACCATCCCCATCCACCTGCTTCTTCCTAAATAAGAGCAAGGCTTACTCCAACTCCTGCCTTTCCTTTTGTCCATTAACCTCTGCTCTTTGCATCTCTTTTCTGTTTGGTTTTCTTCTCTTTCTGATCTCCAATGCCGGCACATATTTATACGGCTCCGTAGGCACGGCGGCTCAATCACGCACCGCAGGAAGCAGATGAAGCAACTGGGAAAGATAACACCTTCATGTGCAGTGTGTCTCATTCCAGTTACTTCATCAACTCCCCGTGGATGCGCGAGCGTGCCCACAGAGACTGACACGGCCAATGGATTATTTAAAATGCCGCGGACCTGCTATACCACAATTCCTTGCTGTAGAGAAAGCCTTTCTACATCCATTCAAATATAACTCTGCATCCATAAAGCTATCATTGCCAACCCAGCCCCAGAGGATGCACAAACCAGTGTGTTTCTTCGTGCCGGTCCCAAGCCCGGATAAATAAGGAGGGTTATGTCAGGGAGGGCATCCGGTGTAAAATTTTGACAGATCAACATGCAGACAACATTCGAATCCCGAGTTAACAACAACCGCCACCAGTACCGTTAGCCAACAGGGTGCTGGAGGAAAGAGGAGAGGAGGAAGGTAAAAAGAAATGAGGGTGGGAACTTTGAATGTTGGCAGTATGACTAGTAAGGGGAGAGAGTTAGCCGATATGATGGTGTCACACACGTGCGCTTAGGAGGAAGTCAACAAGCCCGGAGGTGAGAGATATATCGTCTGATGAAGGGTTGAATTGGGGTACTGATATCTCTCTCTCTACATTTACAGAACCACCCATCCATCCATCCATCCCGCTATATCCTAACTACAGGGTTACGGGGGTCTGCTGGAGCCAATCCCAGCCAACACAGGACACAAGGCAGGAAACAAACCCTGGGCAGGGCGCCAGCCCACCGCAGGGCGCGCACACACACACCCACACATCAAGCACAATTTAGAATCGCCAATGCACCTAACCTGCATGTCTTTGGACTGTGGGAGGAAACCGGAGTACCCAGAGGAAACCCACGCAGACACGGGGAGAACATGGGAGAACACGGGAAGCGAACCCGGGTCTCCTAACTGCGAGGCAGCAGCGCTACCCACTGCACCACCGTGCCGCCACATTTACAGAACCAAAGAAGAAAAATAATAATAATCCACACTCACCAACAACACTTCAGATATTTGAAAATGGCTCCTCACCAAACACTTCTTCGGAGATAACGTCACTTCTGGCTCCCACAAATGACACCACGTCCGGTCCCTCTGTAACAACATCACTTCCGGCCAATCCAGATGACGTCACGTCCGGTCCTTTGGTGATGATGTCACGTCCGGCCAATCCAGATGACATCACTTACGTTCCACTCTAACCTCCTGCCAACTCATTTCCTGTGGCCATTTTCTTATATAAAGGATCATGTCAGCACTGTTTGTTGTCGAATGTTTGATTTATTTCAGTTTGTTTTGACCAGCTTCTACAAGACATTATATGGGGCAATTCCCCAACTCTTTTTTGACGTGTTGTCAGCTTTATTTCATCACAATGGAGAGAAGGAAGGTTGATATATTGTGCGAGCAAGAGACTAAATGGAAGGGGAGTAAGGCCAGGTGGATCGGATGTGGATTCAAATTGTTCTATCATGGTGTGGGTGGGAGGAGAAATGGGGTTGTTATTCTGAAGGAACAGTATGTCAAGAGTGTTTTGGAAGTGAATAGAGTGTCTCCAAAGTGGTGGCAGGGGAAAGTGTAATTAGACAGCATAGGATGGTGGTCTGTAGGATGACATTGGAGATCAAGAAGAGGAGGAAAGTGAGGGCAGAGCCAAGGATCAAATGGTGGAAGTTGAAAAAGGAAGACTAAAAGGTTGAGTTTAGAGAGGAGGTAAGACAGGCACTGGGTGGCAATGAAGAGTTACCAGACAGCTGGGCAACTACAGCAGAAGTAGAAAGGGTGACAGCAAGAAGAGTGCTTGGCATGACATCTGGACAGAGGAAGGAGGAAAACCTGGTGGTGGAATGGGGAAGTACAGAAGAGTATATAGAAGAAAAGGACGGCGAAGAAGACATGTGATGGTCAGAGAGATGCAGAAAATAGACAAGAATACAAGGAGATAAGGTGCAAGGTGAAGAGAGAGGTGGTGAAGGCTAAAGAAAAGACGTATGATGAGTTGTATGAGAGGCTGGACACTAAGGAGGGAGAAACAGACCCATACCGATGTACTAAACAAAGAGATGTGCAGCAGGTTAGGGTGATAAAGGATAAAGATGGAAACATACTCACAAGCGAGGAGGGTGTATTGAGAAAATGGAAAGAGTACTTCAAGAGGTTGATGAATGAAGAGAATGAGAGAAAAAGAAGGTTGGATGATGTGGAGATAGTGAATCAGGAAGTGCAACGGATTAGCAAGGAGGAAGAAAGGACAGCTAAGAAGAGGATGACGAATGGAAAAACCGTTGGTCCAGATGACATACCTGTGGAAGCATGGCAGTGGAGTTTTGTTTAATGGAATCTTGGAAAGTGAGAGGATGCCTGAGGAGTGGAGAAGAAGTGTACTGTTGCCAAAATTTAAGAATAAGGGGGGTGTTCAGAACTGTAGTAACTACAGGGGGATAAAATTGATGAGCCACAGCATGAAGTTATGGGAAAAAGTTGTGGAAGCTGGTTTAAGAAGTGAGGTGATTGATTTTGGTCTCGTCCATTACATGTGATGAATGTCTGAAGCAGAACTCCATTAGCAACGGTGTTAATTTTTGTCTTATTTTTATCATCCTGAGGTATCCTGTATTTACTCAACTCAGGGAGGTACTATTACAGTATATGCAAGCATATATAAACATGAGAAGTAAGAAAGGGGCTCAGAAAGAAACGGAAAAGAAAAGCTACACCCAAGCCTAGATAGGCATCAAGTCCAAGTCCAACCCCAAGGTACAGCCTTACAGAGACTGACCTGGAACAGACAGTTGAGAGCGGAAATGGGAGCGAATGTGCAAGAGATGTAGGTCACAATAGCTCGTCGATTGCAGAAGATCCATTAGAACAGGAAATGGCCTTGCCTTCTGCGTTTTCATCTATTCCTCGCAAGCCGGGAGCATCGGTGGTAACAGGGCTTGTCACTTTACCTGCGGAGCACGAAGGCCGAAACAATCTGTCTGAACTGAAAGTAATGATCAGTGCAATGGCCACAGCTCAAAACAGAAAGGAGACATAAAGATATAAAGAAAGATATAAAGAAAGAAATAAATGATATGCTCAAGACAAATGAGAAGCTGCAGCAGGATATTAAAGACCTGGAGGTATGTGTAAATAATCACTTTGAGGTAGCCTTTAAAGGTATGCTAGAAAAAATTGAGGAACAAATTCAGGAAAATGCATCTAAGTTTGAGAAAAAAAGTTTTATACACAATTTACATAACATTTCTATTATTATTAAGTTATTAAGCAGTTCACATACGTTTGCAACCTGAGATTTTTCTTCTTTTTTTGCATATAACAAAGACATATGCTTTGCATTTGTCATTCCAACAGATTGCACATCACAAACATTAACACTGTTATCGTTTTTTTCGTGTCTGCCGTTTCTATAGGAGGGTGACAATGAGTTAAATTCCAATGGATGTTTTTCAAATGTTGACAAGCAATAAGCAAAAGGTATCACTGAAAACCACAGAAAACAAAAACAGCAAAAAAAAAAAACAGTACGAGGAAAGTTTGAAGAAAGAATTTTTTTTTTACAATGTTTCTGTTTGGGGATCGTTGTGCAAACGTGCACAACTGAGCTGCGACCACAGATCTAACTGCTCTGTGAATGATTCATTCAGGCATTTCAAGGTCACTTCGTTGTAATGAAAGCATCTGCTGAATGTACTTCATAGTAACGCGATTTCTATAGACTCGTGTCATATGGGGAAACTGTCGGGACCGTAACAATACTTTGTTGTAATACTCTCTCACCTCGGTCTCTCTCCTCTCTCTGCGCCGCTGCAAAGCCCCGCCCGCCAAGCGTTCTGAAAAGTCTGAGTGAGTCTCCGTTGCCGGCAGTTCTCTCGCGGCCCGGCTGTCAGACGGCTGCGGCCCGGTAGTGTGTCGCAGACCGGTGGTTGGGGACCCCTGCTCTAGTGGACTCCCTAGGGACTGCGTCCCACAAAATAAGTTTCGTCCACATAAACCGGAGCCTGTTCTGGAGTCCCCATGCCACTTGGTGTGCAACCTGTCCAGAAATGAGGCGGAATGCAGGTGGACGCAGGAATGTGTTTTGTGTGCCCTTGCTAACCCCCTGACGTCTTCACATACCGGAGACTTACAGTGGAACCTCGGTTCATGAACGTCTCGGTACACGTGCAACTCGGTTTACGACCAAAACGTTCGCCAAACTTTTGCCTCGGTTCACGACCACACACTTGGTATACGAACAGCCAGTTTCCCTTTCGGTTTGTGCACGCCGATGATTTCCGCACCTGTTGCATTGTTCTCGGTCAGACATGCATGCTTGCACGTGCGTGCGTGCTTTTGCTGTGAACTCTTTGTGCTCTATTTCATTTCCCTTCCGGTTCGTGCGCGCCGATTACTGTATTTAAGCACGTGTTCAGCCTCTCCCTGTGTAATGATTTTGAATGAACACACACTTGTCTTAACAGAGCTCCGGGCTCACTTTATTTACACTCGGGCGGAGCACATGTGAACAGAACAGCTAGTCGTGTTTCCGACTTACTAACAACGCACGTTATGACGTAATGACGTTTTCTTAAAGGTGTACACTCATTACATCTCCCCTTTTCAGTTTTTCTTTTTTTTTTTTTCTTAACAGAACGAAATTAAACATTAACATTCCTGGCTACTGATAAATTATCAACACCTTCCAACAAAACCTTATTTCCAGTTTTCTCACTGCTTACTCTAACCCCATAGAAGAACATTGTTACTTAAATCTATAAACCCTTATGACCAATATATTGCCCTTCACCTTTCACCACCTTTTTTTTTTTTTTTTTTTCACAAATCTAATCTGTCCAACGGTCTGCTCAGTCTGCCAGATCTAGTCACGAATAGTCCTTTGTGGGTCTTTGGGGCCTGAGACAAAGTTGTCCCCATATGCACTGTAGACGTAGGCAGCTGTTCATATATTTGTTCTGGTTGAACCGGAATTTGGTTTCCTTCCGCTGGGGCAGGGCAGAGCTGCAAGTGACGACGGTTGCATCGCAGTGTTGCTCTTTGATGTGTCTCAATGACAAAAGATCGAGGAGTTGTACTCTCGCCTCTGACCACAGCGGCTGTTCCCCAGGGGCCTCATGTATAAACGGTGCGTATGCACAGAAATGTTGCGTACGAACCTTTCCACGCTCAAATCGCAATGTATAAAACCTAAACTTGGCGTAAAGCCACACAAATTTCAACGGTAACTCATACCTTGGCGTACGCAATTTCTCCGCTCGGTTTTGCAGACTGGCGGCACCCAGCGTCAAAGCAGTGCTACTGTTCCTGTGTGGTTACCCTTTCTTAGATCCACATCCACGGCGGCGGCTTTATCAAATACACTGAAATTAACCGCATATCGTTCATAAATTTAATGCATCTGATTGTAATTAACCTGTAACAATATAATGGTCCACAGAATGGTCAAATTACTGTTCCTGTGTGCTCATCCTTTCTTTCTTAGCTCCACATTCCTGACGCGGCTTTATAAATACACTGAAATTAACTGCATATTGTTTATTAGTGTAATGCATCTGATTGTAATTAACCTGTAGCAATATAATGGTCCAGGGAATAGCCATAGTATTCCAAATACCATAACTGCTTTAGCGTTGTTACGCTCACTGCATCTTGTTCTTCTTTTTGCTGCTCCCGTTAAGGGTTGCCACTGCGGATCATCTTTTTCCATATTACTCTCACTGCACCACTCGGAGTATTTATATCACTGTATCTGAGTGTGAATCACAGCAGCAGATGATCGGAAAGAGAATTATCGGTATACAGTTTCAAGTACACACTACCTCAACCACGGCAAAAAGCGTCAAAGCCTTTCCTGTACGGACCTCGCGTTTCAGAAACAGTTTCATCCCAAGAACTATAAACGCACTCAATCGGTCCATCAAGTGCTCCTTGTAGAACTGTTTGTACTTATAAGTACAATCACCTCACTGTAAACTTACACTACAGTTATAATATTAAGATGAAATGCAGCAAAATATGTTGCTTATAGTATACAGATAAAACTTTAACTTCATTTAAATAATCTGTATTGTTAATAATTAAACATGTGAGGACACGGTGCCGCAGCGTATAGCTACTTCAAGGATAGCTCCTGCCTTGCGCTGTATTCTTGCTGGTGCTGACGCGACACTGGAAGGATAGACGAATAGAATAATTAAACATGTACTACAAAGATATTTCAATGTTCCTTAAAAGTTTTGAAGAATCGGCGTTCTAAGCTTACAAATGGCTTAACGTCTATTACAGAGCTGATTGTGTGGCGATTGGAGAAAGAAAAGTATGGACAGGAATTGGAGGTTAGTACGTTTGAAAGAGACAGTACTTCTGTAATAAATTATTTCATTGAAGGTCGCACATGGTGCAGCAAGCCTCTTGCGTGAGATATGAACAATCACTGCGCCACCGTGTTTCAATGTTTAATAACATGCTTTCATTCCTATCATCATGAAAATGATATCACGTATACATCTCGTATTTTAATTATTCAGAGAGCTGTAATATCTCAAATGTAATGCATTCTGTGTCCTGTCGGAGAAAGAGAAAGAACGGAAGCACGTAGTGATTCACACACATAGAGCACATAGAAGATCAAACACAGAACAAAGCATTTAACATGCTACTTGAGAAACTAGTAAAATAAACGATTTTAAGATGAAGTTTATGATGTTCTACTTTAATGGCAAAATAAACTACGTGATTAAAGTGGAAATTTCGAGATTAAAGTTGACATTTCGTGCTTTTTTCCCACTGTGTGCCTATGTTTTTTGTTTGTACCCTAATATGCTTTCATATGACATTCAGATGGTGGGCTACGAGTTGCCTTTTCACGGCGACTTTGATATGTGATTTCTTTTTATTTCGGGCACTGTGCAACTTTGTGAATTTGATCTTTCGAGTTTTTCCGACACTCTGTCACTCGATCAACTTTCTTTTGTTGATTATACCACTGTTTAAACCAACAAATAGTACGTTTTTCCTTTGCCTCCACTTGGTATTTGCTGAAATTCTTATATTTTCCCCTGTGCTTTTCCCATTGTCTTTTCACACAAGGCTATTTATATTGATTTGCATATTCAAAGAGGCGTAATTCTGGGAGGAGTTGGGGCGGGACAGAAGGCGCGTGCACGTGCATTACTTTTCACGCTGATCGGGATTTATGTAGTGGAAGAACGTGAAAGTATGCGTGCGCACAGATTCCTGCATCTGGATTTTTCTGTGCGTATGCACAATCCCGCTTTTGTGCTTACGCCATGTTATAGTGTGAGTTCTACGTACGGCGTTATACATGAGGCCCCAGGTCTTTTGATGATCCAACTTTGTGAGCACCGCATCACCTGACCTTAGCGATGGCAAAGGTCTAGCTCCATTGTGACGATTAAAGTAGAAAGCTTGCTTTTGCTTTTCCATGGAATCTTTTCTCCTCACATCTTCAAGATTTGGCCACTGAGGCTGAAGATGTGTCTCAAGCAATGGAAGTGTTGTTTTAATCTTTCTGCCCATAAGGAGTTCAGCCGGGCTTACACCCGTTGTGATGCAAGGTGTGGCCTTGTAACTCATCAGAGCCAGAAGAGGATCTTTCTGTTGCAGAATTTTCTTCGCAATCTGCACCCCTCTCTCTGCATGTCCATTTCCTTGAGCGTGGTGTGGACTGGATGTGATGTGCAAAAAGTCAAATTCCTTTGCAAATTCCTGGAACTCAGCACTCACGAACTGAGGACCATTGTCCAAAACCATTTCATCAGGGCAGCCAAACCTGGCAAATAGTGCCTTCAGTTTTAACACTATTTCTGAGGTAGTGGTTGCTGGCATGTGAAGGATCTCAAGAAATCGAGAGAAATAGTCTGACACAACAAGGTAAGTGTGCTTATTATACTCACACAAGTCAATAGCTAGCCTTTTCCAAGGTCTGTCTGGAAGGGGCATCGAGATGAGAGGCTCCTTTTGCTGTGTCTGTTTCAGGCATATTCGACAGGACTGAACCTTTTGTTTTATTTCTGACTAGATGCCTGGCCACCACACCGATATTTTGGCCCGCTCCCTACACTTTGTCAGACCTTGATGTCCATCATGTATCTTGTTTAGAATATCTTCTCTCAAGACATCTGGAATTAACATACGGCTTCCTCTTGCCAGTATTCCATTGTGCTCAGACAGCTCGTTCTTGAAATGGAAAAACTGTTGAACTGCCACTGGAACGTTGTCTATATATTTTGGCCATCCTGACCTGATATACTTCAGTACAATTTGCAGGTTATTGTCAGCCTTTGTAGCAGCCCTAATGGCTTCAAGTTTTGGTGGGCTTGCAGGCGTGCATTCAGCAACAGCAGCAATTTAACACTCCACGTCGGTGTGTGTGTTGAGATCATTTTCCTTGTATGCTAGTGGGCTTCGGGATAGTGTATCAGCCACCACCAAAGTGTTTCCTGGAGAATATTCTGCTGTCAGTTTAAATCTCATTAGCCTCATAAGTAGTCTCTGACATCTTAATGGAACACTGTCCAAGTCCTTCTTATTCATAAGAGGCACTAACGGTTTGTGATCTGTTAGTTTTCAAGACCTATTAGGTACTTTTTGAATTTTTCACAAGCCCAGACGCTCGCCAGACATTCTTTCTCAATCTGGGCATATCTGGATTCTGCCTCAGACAAACTGCGTGAGCAGTATGCTACCGGTTTCCAGTCTTTCTCATGCAGTTGCAATAGTACACCACCTATGCCATAACTGCTGGCGTCAGCTGACACAGCAGTAGGTAGAGTCACATCATAGAACTTCAAAACTGGAGAAGTAGAAAGGATGTCTTTAATGCGCTGAAATGCTGTCTCCTGGGGACTGGCCCAGGTCCATGTAGCTGTTGATCTCAACAAGTCATACAGTGGTTTGCCTTCTGTTGACAAATTAGGAATGTACTTGCCTAGGTAATTAAACATCCCCAGTATCCGTTTTAGCTCCTGAACATTGTATAGAGGTGACAGCTCACGGATTGCTCTGACCTTCTCAGGATCGGGTCTCACACCTGATTTGTCGATCAAGTGACCAAGGAAGTGAAGCTGATGTTGTCTCAGCAGACACTTTTCACGGTTCAACTTCAACCCCGCAGACTCAATTCTCTTCAATACATTGGTAAGCCGTTTGTCATGTTGTTCTATGGCGTCTCCATATACCAATATATCATCCATATACACCGATACTCCATCAAGCCCTTCTAAAGTTTCCATCATCTTCCGCTGAAATATTTCTGGGGCACTGGTGAAGCCGAAAGGAAGATGTTTAAAGAAGTACCTTCCAAACTGTGTTATGAAAGTGGTTAGTTTGCTGCTTTCTGGGTGTAACGGTATCTGCCAAAAACCTGAGGCCGCATCCAAAGATGAGAAGACTGTTGCACCACTCAGTTTTGCAATTATCTCTTCTGCAGTTGGAAGAACATATCTTTCCCTTTTTACAGCTTCATTCAACTTTTTCAGATCTACACAGATGCGAACCCTCCCGTTCTGTTTAAGCACCAGCACATGGGTGCGCACCAGTCCGTAGGGTCTGTCACTGGCTCAATGACCCCATTCTCTTCCATGCGCTGAAGCTCCTCTCTTACTTTTTGTATAGAGGCAGTGGAACTCTGCGCGCTATGTGTACCACATATGGCTGAGCATTGTCCTTAAGCTGGATTTTAACAGGTTCTGTTTTAAGAGTTCCATGCTCACCAAATGCATTGTGAATTTCCTCAATGCGTTTCACCACTCCCATTGAGGATGCAGTGGATCGGCTTAACAAATTGTTCACATTTTGTCCATGGATAACATACACTGGGAATGTGTACATACTTCCTTTATATGTGGTACTGACTTGAAATTTCCCCAAGCACTCAAGGCGTCCTCCAGGACTACACAGTGTAACACTAGACCGCTCCAGCATTCTCCTGGGATTAAGCATACAGAATGTTTCTTCACACATGATGTTTGCATCTGCACCAGTATCAATTTTAAATTTAACTGGTGTCTTTCCGATGGAAATTTTCACAGTCCACTGCTCTTCATTATTTTGTGGATTTATAACAGCTCCCAGGAAATATGGTGTCTGTGCAACAGTTTCTGTCACTTCTCTCACTGATTTACTGTAGCACATTCTTTCCCAGTGACCCACTTTTTTACATTTATTGCATGTTGATTTTATTGCTGGGCATTTTTCTTGATACTTGTGTTTAATCTTCCCGCATCTCCCACATTTTGGTTCTCCTTGTTCTTTATCAAATTTTCTTTTAGGTTTCCATCTCTGTTTTCCTCTGTCTGCTGCTTTCCCTTGTGCTATCTCTTGTACTGCAGCGCACGCCTCCCCCTGCTGGTGAACTTGGAGCGCTACCTCTTCACATTGGCGCACGCTTTGAATAGTTTGAGCTAACGTGAGGTCGGACATTAACTGCAGCCTGCACGACAGTTCTTTATCGAGTATGCCCACAACTATCCGATCCCGAATGTGTTCATCTCTGTATTCTCCGAAGTCACAATGTTCCGATAAATCATACAGAATTCTAATAAAAGTTTCTGCCTTTTCACCCGGGCGCTGTACTCTTTGATAAAAACAGGCTCGCTCGTGAATCACATTCTGTTTAGGGAAGAAGTACTCGTCGTATTTTCTTAACACAACGTCGAATCTCTTCTTGTCACCTTCTTCATCAAAGGCGAACGATTTAAATATGTGTTCGGCTTCGTTACCCATGGCGTAGATTAATGAACTGACCTGGACTTTACCGTCTTCTTTATCCAGTTTGGTAGCACTCCTAAAACGCTGAAAACGTAGCTTCCAGTCAGCCCACTCATTCGGACGATCAAATGAAAAACATTCCGGAGGATTGAACTTCGCCATATTTTCGAGGCAATGCGCTCGTCAAGCACTTCTGACACCATGTAATGATTTTGAATGAACACACACTTGTCTTAACAGAGCTCCGGGCTCACTTTATTTACACTCGGGCGGAGCACATGTGAACAGAACAGCTAGTCGTGTTTCCAACTTACTAACAATGCACGTTATGATGTAATGACGTTTTCTTAAAGGTGTACACTCATTACACCCTGTTCATTGTTCTCAGTCAGACGTGCGTGCTTTACCTGTGAACTCTTTGTGCTCTACAGTATTTCGTGTGCTTTTGCAGTTAACCATGGCTTCTAAGCAAGTGAAGAATGGTGAGAAGAAAGTGTTGCAACATTACTTTTCTCTTTTTTTCAAATGTTTATTTTTTTCCATGTGTTTAAAACTCATTTAAAAAGAGTGTTTACAGCGATCGGGCTGTAATGCTATTAGCGTGAACTCCTGCAATGTTACTGTCTTGGTTGGCTTTTAAATAAAGTTTGGATTTGTTCAAATGTTCCTTTTTTTTCCCCCTGTGCTTAAAACTCATTTAAAAAAAAAAGTGTTTATACAACAATCGGATTGTAAGGCTATAGCGCGAACTGCTGCAATGTTACAGAGAGAGAGAGGGCTCGCATGCTTCTGAGAGACAGAGGGGGAGGGGGCTTGTGTGCTGCTGAGAGAGAGAGAGAGCCTGCGCGTGCAGCTGAGCAGGGAGCCTGGGTGTTTGTGTCAGTGTTATTCAATGTTTTTACATTAGTTTACTATTACACTGTGCATTCTATGGTGTAATTAACTATATTTGTGCTTAAAAATCTTTAAAAAAATATATTTACATACAGTTCGTACGGTCTGGAACGGATTAATTGTATTTACATACAATCCTATGGGGGAAATTGCTTTGGTTCTCGACCAAATCGATTTACAACCATAGGTTTGGAACGAATTATGGTCGTGAACCGAGATTCCACTGTACTTGTTAATGGACATTAGGTCACTGCTTTGTTTGACTCCGGCGGTAACGTTACCGTCGTTGCTTGCCGATATGTCTTACCGTGACAGCTGACTAAACAAGTCACCCGTCTTAAGTGCATACACGGAGAAGTCCATACATATAAATCCGCCCTGTGTTACATCTGTCAGGGAGGGACACTAAAAAGATACCCCGATATCCCAACCCACCTTTTCCTGTGATACTAGGGCGGAACTGGTCTGATAGCAAATGTGGTAGACTATTGAGTACTCCCTGTTGAACTATGGGCCTTGTGGTAGGTGAGAAAGACTCGTCTCAGGCTGCCTCCATGATGTGTAACCAGCCGGCAGAGAGTGAGACGGAGAGCCAAGAGGGTGACGCAGAAACTCTGGGTCCGTCGAGGGCCACTACGTCATCTACCCGCGCCCTGACGGCTCGGGAGGAATCTCTGCCCCTTGAGGTCAGACCGGACCCACTCTCTTGAGTTGCACTTTCACTTTAAAGTGACACCGGCTTCTTTCAAGAGAGAATAATGGAATGACGACTCTCTGAAACACGCAAAGAATGCATTTATTGAAAATGACCTATTATTTCGGGTCGCAGAGCATGAGGGGGAGGACCGGAAGTTGCTGCTAATCCCACGAACCTACTGGCGGCAGGTCTGTGAGTTGGCGCATGCCCACCTCCTTGGAGGCCATCTCGGCTCCAAATAAACATTACAGTGAATCAAGCTCTGGTTTTTCTGTATGGAATGTCAACTGCTGCAAATTCCCAGGGGGGACCACGCTCCTCTTGTTCCCCTTCCCCTGATTGATGTTCCTTTTGACTGAATTGGGGTCGATATACAAGGACACTTAGAACCCTCAGCCCAAGGACATAAATATATTCTAATCCTCGTGGATTATGCGACCCGATACCCGAGGCCGTTTCCTTGCACTTGGCTACTTCTAAAGCAATCGCACGGTAGCTAGTTGGGGTCTTTGCGCGAGGTTGGCATCCCTAGAGAAGTCCTAACGGACCAAGGGATGCCTTTTACCTCTGAAACATTCAAGGAGATGGCCAAGTTACTGAAGATAAAACGCTTAAGAACCACGGTGTATCATCCTCAAACCGACAGTTTAGTAGAGAGTTTCAATCAGACTCTCAAGCAGATGCTTTGTAAGGTGGTCAGCGAGGATGGGAGGAATTGGGATCATCTCCTCCCCCTCGTTCTCTTTGTCTATTGGGATGTCCCCTAAGCCTCTACGGGCTTCTCACCTTTTGAACTGTAATACGGACGACAGCCCCGGCATATATTGGATATCTTAAAGAAAGGCTGGGAAAGAGAGGCTCTTCCCACGAAAAATATACCAGAATATATCGCAGTTACGTGATAGATTTGAAAAAATTAGACCAATTCTAAAAAGTCATATGGAGGAGGCGCAAGCAGCACAGCCTGTATGACTGTGGCATGACTATCTGGGATTTCCGTCCAGGGGATCGAGTCATGATATTGGTTCCCACCTCTCACTCCAAATTGCTCGCCCACTGGCAAGGACCTTATGAAATTAAGGAGAGGAAAGGACTGGTGGACTATTTGGTGAAACAACCTAATCGTTGGCCAAGCGAGTGGGTGTATCATGTGAACTTACTGAAACCGTGGAAGGAGAGGGACCCCGATCCCTCCTCCGGTCAGCCCCGCTCACTCTTTGCTCAAACGGGTCCCCTTAATTTCAACGAGGAATTATCTTCCAGATAGAGGCAGGAGCTGGAAACAGCTATCCACTCCGTCCCAGAGGTGGTGAGTGAAAAACCCAGTCGGACCTCTCTGGTTGTGCATGACATAGTGACTGAGCTGGGGGTTATCGTACGAGAGTGTCCCTATAGACTTCCAGATTCAAAGAAAGCATGGTGGAACAGGAAATCAAGCGAATGCTGGAACTAGGAGTGATTGAGGAAAGTTTTAGTCCATGGTCCAGCCCCATCGTCTTTGTTGCTAAGCCTGACGGCAGTTGGAGGTTTTGCAATGACTTCCGTTGGCTTAACCATGCTTCCCAGTTCAATGCTTATCCCAGGCCATGCGTAGACAACCTCCTCGAGAGGCTGGGACCAGCTAGATTCCTGATAAAACTTGGCATGACAAAAGGGTACTGGCAGGTTCCTTTGACAGAATATACAAAAGCCAAGACAGCGTTTAGCACCCCCAGCAGGCACTGGCAGTATCGTGTCCTTCCATTTGGGTTACACGGGGTGCCTACAACTTTCCAGTGTCTGGTGGACAAAGTGCTTTGACCCCATAACGCGTATAGCGCTGCCTGCATAGATGACATTGTCATCTATTCCAGCACGTGGAAGACACACGTACAGCAGGTCACAGCAGTATTGCAGGCAGTTAGGAGAGGCCAGGCTTCGGATCAATCCCAAGAAATGTTTCTTTGGACTGAGAGAAGCTAAATATATGGGCTACCTGGTGGGCCGGGGTACTGTGAAGCCACAGTGTTCAAAATTAAATGTCATTCTGATATGGCCCCATCCACGAAACAAGCGGCAGGTCCAATCATTTCTCGGTTTGGCTGGGTACTACTGCTGGTTCGTACCTCGGTTCTCTGAGAGAGCAGCGCCCTTGACCGACTTAATGAAGAATGAAGAAAAGAGCTCCCAACCAAGTGGTATGGTCTGACAAGACGGAAGCTGTATTCAGTGACTTGAAACAGACTCTGACATTTGTAGTATCAGATGTAATATCTGATCCTGAAGGGAGACATGTGATTGTCATAGGTAATTTATTTAACTGTAAAGTGATTTTGATAAATATTTATGCACCCAATGTTGAGGATAGGGAATTAATGCAAAATGTATTTGCATCCATTCTCAATGTGAATATTGCTAGGGACTTTAATTGTTGTTTAAATCCAGACCTAGTTAGGTCTCCTGCCACAGGGGTGATGACATCTAACACTGTAAAAACAATTACACAATTTGTAACTGACCACATCTTATCAGATCCCTGGAGATTTCTAAACCCAAACTCCATAGCATATTCCTTCTACTCACCAGTGCATTATTGCTACTCAAGAAATGATTATTTCTTTGTAAATAACAACTTCTTGCCTACGATTAAATCTTGTAAGTACGATGCTCTTGTTATTTCTGACCATGCCTCCTTGATTTCGGAGCTAAAATCAATATGCCCCACATACTCTTGCAGATGGCATCTTAATCCACTTTTATTAGCAGACGAGAACTGTACAGAATTTTTATATCAAAGCAAATCAATTTTTTTTAGAAACAAATACATCCTCAGAGGTTTCTACAGGAACACTCTGGGAAACCCTGAAGGCCTTCTTAAGAGGACAAATTGTCTCATATCTTTCCCACAGAAATAAATTGGAACCAGAGCTAATCAACGAAATTACTAGAATAGATCAACAACATGCCGGGTGTCCAAGTGAGGCGCTTCATAGGAACAGACAGGCTCTGCATTCGGAGCTCAACCTCTTAACAACTAAAGAAACTGAACAACTCATACTTAAATCAAGATATCATTATTATGAACATGGAAAGAAAGCTGATAAGATCTTAGCTCAACAAATATAAAAGCAAGAAGTTTGCAATGCAATCTCAACAATCACCAACAAAAACAGAGACAAAATCATTGACCATAAAAATGTAATGCACACATTTAGAGACTACTCTATATCCTTATATTCTACTGAGATTAAAGAAGACAAGACACAACCTAATGCATTTCTGGATGCATTACAGATACCACAAATAGATACTCTTAGTGCAGAGGAATTGGACAAACCTCTGGAATTATAAGAATTACTAGATGCTATAAACTCACTCCAGATTGGGAAAGCAGCAGGCCCTGATGGCTACCCTAAAAAATTCTCAACTCAGCCAGCTCCTGTTTTATTAGCAACATTTACAGAAGCTAGAGAAAATAAAATTCTACCTTAAACTTTTCGCCAAGCATTAATCACTGTCTTTCCTAAACAAAATATGAACTTATTAAAATGTGCATCGTACAGACCAATTTAATTTCTAAATAATGATATTAAGATACCCTCCAAAGTCCTCACTAGAAGGATGGAGAAAGTGCTGTCTTATATCATAAGACCAAACTGGATTTATTAATGGCAGACGCTTAGCTTCCAATCTTCGACGCCTGTTTAATGTAATATATTCACCAACAAAGTCAAACACCCCAGAGATATTATTATCGTTGGATGCAGAAAAAGCATTTGACATGATTGAATGGAACTACCTTTCACTACATTGGAGAAATTTGGGTTTGGTTCGAACATTTGTGCATGGATCAAACTACTGTATACCAATACAGAAGCTTCAGTTTGTATTAACAACATTAATTCAGACTACTGAGTTATGTGTATGAAATGTTATTTGATTTTAATAAAATACAATAAAGTTAAGAAAAAAATAGAAGTGAGGTGATGATTAGTGAGCAGCAGTATGGTTTCATGCCAATCTTTGCTCTGAGGATGTTGATGAAGAAGTATAGAGAAGGCCAGAAGGAGCTGCATTGTGACTTTGTGGACCCAGAGAAAGCATATGACACGGTGCCTTGAGAGGAGCTGTGGTATTGTATGAGGAAGTCGGGAGTGGCAGAGAAGTATGTAAGAGTTGTACAGGATATGTTTGAGGGAAGTGTGACAGTGGTGAGGTCTGCAGTAGGAGTGATGAATGCATTCAAGGTGGAGATGGGATTACATCAGGGATCGGCTCTGAGCCCTTTGTTATTTGCAAAGATGATGGACAGGTTGACAGATGAAATTAGACAGGAGTCCCCGTGGACTATGATGTTTGCTGATGACATTGTGATCTTTAGTGAGAGTAGGAATCTGGTTGAAAAGACACTGGAGAGGTGAAGATATGCTCTGGAGAGGAGAGGAATGAAGGCCAGTAGGAACAAGACAAAATACATGTGTGTAAATGAGAAGGAGGTCAGTGGAATGGTGAGGATGCAAGGAGCAGAGTTGGCGAAGGTGGATGAGTTTAAATACTTGGGATCAACAGTACAGAGTAATAGGGATTGTGAAAAAGAGAGTACAGGCAGGGCAGAATGGGTGGAGAAGAGTGTCAGGAGTAATTTGTGACAGACGGGTATCAGCAAGAGTGAAAGGGAATTGTCTACAGGATGGTAGTGAGACCAGCTATGTTATATGGGTTGGAGACGGTGGCACTAAACAGAAAGCAGGAGACAGAGCTGGAGGTAGAAGAGTTAAAGATGCTAAGATTTGCATTGGGTGTGATGAGGATGGGTAGGATTAGGAACAAGTACATTAGAGTATCAGCTCAAGTTGGACGGTTGAGAGACAAAGTCAGAGAGGCGAGATTGCATTGGTTTGGACATGTGCAGAGGAGAGATTCTGAGTATATTGGGAGAAGGACGTCAAGGATAGAGCTGCCAGGACAAAGGAAAAGAGGAAGGCCTAAGAGGAGGTTTAGGGATGTGGTGAGAGAGGACATGCAGGTGATGAGTGTAACAGAGCAAGATGCAGAGGACAGAAAGATATGGAAGAAGATGATCCGCTGTGGCAACCCCTAATGGGAGCAGCCAAAAGAAGAAGATAGATAAGTATCTCATCTCTAAATATAGTAAACAACTGAAGTTTAACAAGAAAAAGCTAAGTTTAAAGAAGAAGCACTGTTTGCTTTGAATTTTCATTAAACCTTTTTTAAAATAAAGTTTTTTGGACTCAAGATTGATCCTGCCTTATATACTTAGCAGCCACAATTCTGACATAGACAAATGCACAGATAATGTCTAATTTTATATTAATTTGATTATTACTGTAGTTTTCTTTTTTATAATATTTTGAAAATATTAACTGATTGCAAATCTAAAGAAAAGTTTTTGAGTATGGAAACTGTCAATACACTCTATTATGTGTATATGTAAAGTGCTCCCTGTATTAGTGTGTATTTCAAAGCAACTCCACCTGTGCAAATAATTTAGACAAGGCAGGCATATCAAGGTAATTGATGTAAATTTGTTCATGTTTTTCAAGGTATTTGACCTAATAGTGTTAGTTCCATTTTTCCAGAATGAGGAATGTTATATGGCACTAGGCCTCCCCTAATTATTTTAAGTTGAAGAAAGAGTTAAGAGCTGTGCTGAATCAATTTTTCATGAATAAATCTTGAATCAGACTTCATATTTTATGCTCAGTAGGTGCCTTAAGCCATTACATTTTTGTAGCTTCCATTTTTAGTAGTGTGAGAGCAACAATAGGATGGAAGTTCAGCTTTGTGATAGAAGTGGTAAGCATATCAAATAACGGCATACGCCATGCAGCATAATAAAGTAACCACAGGAACGCATGTTATCACTTAATTTAACTATTTTCCTTCCATATAACACTCAAAGACTTTTATTTCAAACACTCTAAACTTGTGGAGGAAGTGGCTAGCCTGTGTTGTAGTAAAGATTTGGCAGATTTTGCCTAGTTGTCCTTCAGGATGACATTGTGCACCTGCAAAGTGCTGCAGGAGGTGCCTATAGATCAGATAGGTAAAAGGGGGGGGGGGGGGGGGGTAACAGTAATACATAAGCACAAAGAAAGAGGAGAACAGTGTCTTGTGGCATCAAGCCCAGAGTATGATGTTTCAAACGATTTCCAGAACCCTGTAGAGCTGCACTGTGGTTCTGATAACACAAAGAGTCATAGGTAGAGAAGAAGGTCCCTATAGGTCACCTCAAAACCAGTCCCCAGTAAAGAAATCAGTAGTGATAATGGGAAACCCAATCATTAGGGAAACTGAGATGCAGGTTTGCTCCAGAAACAGAGTCTTGTACGGCGTGTTGCCTTCTAGGTGCAAAGGCCATGAAGGGTGTTTTTCAGGGAGGTGACCAAGCACCCAATAGTCACTCTAACAGAGCTTCAGAAGTCTTCTGCTAAGATGGGAGGACCTGTCAGAAGGATGACCATCTCAGCAGCACTCTGTTAATCAGGTGTTCATGGTATTATGGCCATAAAGGCATATGACATTCTGCTTAGAGTTTGCAAAATGGCATTTAAAAGAAACTGAGAGCATGTGGAGAGAGATTCTCTGGCCTGATGACACCAAAATTTAACTTTTTGGACAGACCTCCATGCATTACGTCTGGCCTAAGACCAGGCACAGCTAATCACCTTACCCCTGTTGTGAAGCAATGTGGTTGTAACATCATGTTACAGGAGTGCTTCTTAGCTTACAGACAAGGAAACTGTTCAGAATAGAGGGAATGGTGAATGCACCCAAATACAGAGAGGTACATGAAGAAAACAAACTCCAGAATAAATGTGACCTCAGACTGGGGCAACAGTTCAACTTTCAATACAACAATTACCTGAAGCATGCACCCAAGATGATGGTGGGGTGACTTCAGGATAAGTCTCTGACTGTCCTTGCATGGCACAGCCAAAGCAAACACTTATACCCCATAGAACATCTGTGGAGAGATCTGAAGATGTCAGTTTACAGATGTTTCCCATCCAATCTAACAGAGCTTGAGAGTGTCTTTCAGGATCAATGACATTAACTGCCCAAATCCAGGTATGCAAAACGCTTGTAGAAACCCAAGAAAACTCAAAGTTGCAATTATTGCCAGAGAGACCTGTACAAAGTACAATATTAAGGGTATCAATACTTATATTAATGAGTTATATTAATTTCAGTTTTTGATTTCTAATAAATGTTTAGTATTTTTATAAAGTACATTAAAGTAAAAATATAGACAGAATAAAGCACAATAAACATATTAAAGGATCCAATTTTATTTAAAAGCCAAACAGCCTGGATTTAAAAATGGATATGATTGTTTTAAACCTGACATAAGCAGTTATATTGTTCCAGATGCTAGGGACAACTGTTTCACAAGCATTCTCAACTTTAGGCTTTAGTCAAACCCTCAGCACCACTAAGATGACCAAGGTTGGAGTGATGGAATGTAAAGGTGTAAAAGTTTAAAAATTTATTTAGGCAGTTAAAAATATTATCACCTTAAAAAATCAGCCTTGTAATGGACTAGAAGCAAATGAAATAACTGCTCATTCAGGAGAAATATGGTCACAATTATATGTGCTTGTCAATTTTGTAGTAGCAGTGTTTTGGACCAGTTGTAGACAAGAAAGGGATTGCTGGGTAAATACAATATATAAAACTTACAGTAGTCCAAAAGAAACAAAGGGATGAGTGATCTTCTTCCAAATTTTTTCATGCTAGAGATTTTGATCACTGACTTTGAAATTTGAAATGTGATACAACACAGTTTGGAAAATGCAGTTACCAGGAATCACTTTCAAATGCTATGTTTATGAAGTGCAATTTTTTTATAACTGTGAAAGTCATGCTAAGGGTTGGGCAATGTTTTGATACTGACCTAAATTCCCTTGACTAGCCTACTCATACACCCCTCCAACGCATTGGTACTCCTCAGGTTCAAATACCAAAAGCTTTCACAGTAGAATTGATCATATCTATTTCAATACCACATAAAGCTATTCCTCTCTATCTTACACCAAGATTTCAGCTATGTGTTAAACCTTCTAATCTCCTCAGTCTTACCAGGACAGGCGTGTGGCACAGACAGAACTTCAAAGAAGACCACCTTGTCAGTTCTGCTCATCAGATTGTCACCTAACTCATTAAATTTGGATTGCAGAAGTGACAGTTTGCTCTTATGTACTGTATGTCATTTGTTACAATATACAACAATAGAGGTCCACTGAATCAACATGCTAATTAAAAGGGCACGTACACCTATAAGACACATTCTGGACCCCCTGGAGGTAGTAACAAAGGAAAGAATTAAAACAAAACTGAGTGAGATTTTGAACAATGATGCACATCCTCTCTCTGACACAATAACACTAAGTACTTTCAGCCAACGAATTATACAGAAAAAGTGTGTCATGAAACGTTACTGGGGCTCCTTTATACCAATAGCAGTATGTCTGTATAATGCCTCCCTGTCACTGTGAAGTCAGAACAATTGTTTCTTTTTAATTTTTTTGCTTTATAGTCATTCTGGTGTGTGTTCAGACTAAAGTGTCTGTATTTATTTATTTATTTTCTTTGTTTGTTAATTTTCTAATCTACCTATTTATGTAATTTTTTATTTAAAAACCTTCTTGAAAAAGCCAAATTTCCTCCTGGGGACAAATAAAGTTCTATCTATCTGTCTAATACCTATCTCTTACTGTGGACAAGTCTTAACATAATTCACATATTTTCTAAACCAGTGTTCTTCAACCTTTTGCACCAGCGGACTGGTGAAAATAGGATAAATATTTTGCAGACCAGCTGAAAGCTAAGACACAAATAAAAACCAATATAGATAGTATTTTATTATTATATAGGTATATGTTATACAATTACAATTTTTTAGTGCGACATCTGCTGCTGCTTCTTTGTTAGAAAATTTGATATATGTGGCTGCAGAGTTGTTTCTGAGAGACGAAGCGCTGCATTAACATCCATTCGATTTCTGTTTGGTTTTTATTATTGACATGGCTGAAAAAGTATTTTCGCACAAATAGGAAGTCGAAAAAATGACCAATAATTTGATAGCTTTATAACTCAAAGATGGATATTCTTTTTCTAGCGATTTCCAAAATTGAGACAATGATTGCATTTTATGTCTGGACACCAGAGTGACATCAGAAGACAACTCGATCAGCTTTTCTTTTTCACAAGGATTAAGTGCACATGACTTTATATCTTCCAAGAATGGATTATTAATCCAGAGGTTACCTGTATGAGGATCCTCATTTTCAGGGAAATAATTATTACAATTTTCAGCTAATGCTCTTAAATGTTGACTTATTATGTTGAATATGACTTTCTGGTTGACATCAGCAGCAATCAAAAATTCTTCCAAAAGTGGAAACATTTCTATATCGTCCTCTTGTAAGCGACTATTCCAAAGAGCTAGCTTCTTTTTGAACGCATCCATTTTATTTCTTAAAGTAAAAATATTTGTATATGACCCCTGCAGAGAAATATTAACTTCATTTAGCAGACTGAATATGTCCGCCATGTAAGCAAGCTTTGCCAGCCATTCTTCATTCAACAAAGGCTCCAGTTCAGATTTTCGCTCTCACAAAAACTGCTTTACTTCTTCCCTCAGTTTGAAAAGTCGCAAAAGAACCCTTCCTCTCGATAACCACCTTACTTCTGCATGGAGAAGGTGATGTTGGTGGTGTGAGTCCATGCTTTCACATAGTGTCGTAAAGAGCCTTGAGTTCATAGCTCGACTACGAATTTCATTAATAATCTTCATCGCATTATTCATCACAGTGTTTAGTTCAGTAGAAAGCTTCTTTGCAGCTAGGTGCTCTCGGTGGATCATACAGTGAGTAGACAAAACTTCAGGGTGCGTGACTTCTTTTATTTTTGCAACTACTCCTGAGCGACGTCCAGTCATGCTCACAGCTCTGTCAGTACACACTCCGACGCATTTGCTCGAGTCTAAGCCCTGTGCTTGAAAATACTCATCAAGAGCATTAAATATTTCTGAACCAGTGGTTCGTCCAGGTAAGTCGAGACAACAAAGAAGTTCTTGCCTTATGTCTTCATCTTCACTATACCTCACAAAGCAAAGTAGGATAGCATGATTACTCACGTCAGTTGATTCATCAAGTTGAATCGCAAAACATCTCGATTTCTTTATCCCCTCTACAACTTGATTTTCAATATCGGTGGCCATCTCAACAATTCTTCTCATAATGGTGGTGTCCAAAAGCGGTATGGCCTCTAGTTTTACAGCAGCTTGAGGACCTAAAATTTCTCGTACGACATCTAAGATGCAAGGCATTACTAACTCCTCACCAATAGTAAACGTTTTTTTCGATTTATCTATTCGAAGCTCAGTGAAATAAGACGCTTGAAGCAGCGACTTGTCACTAGTCATCATCATTTTCATTTGACTTTTCTGCATTTTTATCTGGTCACGTAATCTTTCAAAAAAGTCCAATGGCTTATCAGTAAAATCTCTATGTTTCGAAGGCAAATGACGAGCAAGTTTGGAAGGTTTCATAGCTTCATTTGACAGAATTTCGGAACATACTACACAGAAAGGCTGTGGTGATAGTTCATTGCCAAGGACTACAATGAAACCAAGCTTTAAATACTCTTTATCGTAATGCCTGACATAGTTTCCTTTTCTCTTTTTGGTTTGTATTTCACATTCCGAAGTATCAACGTATTTATTTTTCTGTGTTTCTCCTAAACTTGAAGCACGAGTACTTGGCATTCTTTCAGCACCATCACTAATTTTCTCCTGAATATTGTCCTTGCCTCTACTAAAGAACGTTAAAAGATTTTACTGTTTGACTTTTTTTGATTCCATTTTGTAGGCCCTACAAATTAAAAATTAAATAAAAATAAAAATTTTACGATAGAAATAACCTGTTTTCCAAAATACTACAACAAAATATTAGAAAACAATACATAGGAGCAATAAAATATGAATTGTGTGACGTGTTATCAGCAGACGAGCGGACGCTATACTGACATTCAGCAGCCACGCACTTCATCCACTGAACAAGCATCTGACACGGCGCAGTCAACGGCATTTATCGGAAAAGTCTCAAATGCACAGCGAAATCTGGAAACACAATCTAAAGTAGTATGAAAAATAGCTGCGAGAGGTGTTGTATTGGGGCTAGTAAATATTTAAATAAATCATGGTTCGGACAAAAGTCAGCTTCTGCGTTGACTAAAAAAAATGTGCTATATACTCGTGAACAGAACTGTGCATCTACATGATTCGGTCGAAATTTTTCACGGACCGGCAGGAATTTTCTGTGGACCGGCACTGGTCCGCGGACCACGGGTTGAAGAACACTGTTCTAAACAACTCAGAGTCATCAGAGTCACTGGCCAGTTTTTCAAGGTATTTAAAACAGTTCCAAAACTTCCAACTCTAGGGTTGATGCCCATGGACAGCCTATACACTGTATGCTATGCCTTGGTCCAACTGTCACTCACCTATCTCTACATCTTTGATCTGGAGTCTCTACCAGTGATATTTCATCCATCGATTATCCATTCATTATCCAACCCGCTATATCCTAACTACAGGGTCACGGGGGTCTGCTGGAGCCAATCCCAGCCAACACAGGGCGCAACGCAGGAAACAAACCATGGGCAGGGTGCCAGCCCATCGCAGCCATCCATTATCCAACCCACTATATCCTAACTACAGGGTCACGGGGGTCTGCTGGAGCCAATCCCAGCCAACACTGGGCGCAAGGCAGTAAACAAACCCGGGGCAGGGCACCAGCCCACTGCAGGACGCACACACACACCCACACACTAGGGACAATTTAGAATCGTCAATCCACCTAACCTGCATGTCTTTGGACTGTGGGAGGAAACCGGAGTACCCGGAGGAAACCCACGCAGACACGGGGAGAACATGCAAACTCCACGCAGGGAGGACCCGGGAAGTGAACCCGGGTGTCCTAACTGCGAGGCAGCAGCGCTACCCACTGCGCCAACGTGCCGCCCCACCAGTGATATTTTCATAACGAAAATGAGAACTAGAACTTAAAATATAGTTTTTCATTTTACAAGAACGAGAACTGAAATTAAGGCAAACAGAGAAACTAAAACTAAATAAAAATAAAAATTAGTGATATGTGAATGAACTAAAACGAGTCTGGTTCAGTCGTACAGAGGAGTTGTTTGTAGGTCGCCCTGAGCCTTCAGTTACATTGTGATGTTCACTATGCGGTGATCTAGTAACTTGGGCTTACTATAGTCATGTGGCGCAACTTCCGTAAAGGACCATTGTTTGTTTGTTGAGTACATTTGGGTTGTCAGGTTGAAGCATAAGCACTTGTGGTTGAATATGGTGAGTTTTGCACATATATTTGTGGGTAGAAATCGAGAAAGTAATGGTTTGGAAATACTTTAATTACAGCACAGATGATAATAAATATAAATGTAGCATGCAAGAAGAAGAAAAGAGTCTCAGAGTTTCAGTGCATGACCAGCTGGATCAGTAATTAGTGAAGTCCAGCACTTCTCTGGCACCTTGACTGCACTTCATACAGGGATGTGCAGTCTCACCTGTCCTCATGAAAAGTAAAAAAACTAATAATGATAACATAAAATGAATTTGTCCACTGGTGTGTACTATAAATTTGTTGTCTGTGTGATTCCAGTAATTTTGGTAATTTTTATAGTCAAAATCACTGAATTTGCAAATTTCCTAATCAAATATAGGGGAGAAACCCAAGGTAGGGCAGCGATGAGATGAGCCGAGATGAGACTGCACTCTCTCTCACACACTGGGTTGATGTATGCAATTATCATGTGCCTGTTTCTGTCTCTCTGTATGTTGCCAATATAATGTTTGCACACGCATTTATTATACACCCTCACTTTCCACAGTCTGGCTAATATCTTTAATGAATTTGTATGACATAACTAGTCTTGGGCGGCACGGTGGCGCAGTGGTAGTGCTACTGCCTTGCAGTTAGGAGACCCGGGTTCACTTCCCAGGTCCTCCCTGCGTGGAGTTTGCATGTTCTCCCCATGTCTGCGTGGGTTTCCTCCTGGCGCTCCGGTTTTCTCCCACAGTCCAAAGACATGCAGGTTAGGTGGTTTGGTAATTCTAAATTGGCCCTAGTGTGTGCTTGGTGTGTGGGTGTGTTTGTATGTGTCCTGCAGTGGGTTGGCACCCTGCCCGGGATTGGTTCCTGCCTTGTGCCCTGTGTTGGCTGGGATTGGCTCCAGCAGACCCCCGTGACCCTGTGTTCAGATTCAGCGGGTTGGAAAATGGATGGATGGATAACTAGTCTTGCTGATCGGACATAAAACACAGTGAAAAGGTACAAGGTGAGGCAGACAGTACTGAAGGGGGTGGCTGTGAGCTGAACAGGTGCAGAGCTCTAGGCGCCAATAAGTTAGCGATATCAGAAAGTCAAGTACACTGCAGCGGTCCGTTTATTTTTATTTTTTGTTCCAACTGACTGACAAAATGGAAGATTAAGGCTTTTTAAACTAAAGGAAAATAAGGAGGACTTTTACAAGAAAGTGACGGAGATTTTCGTGAAGAAGGATAGGTGCATAGACTTCATTTACAAATAAAGGTAAGACCATAAACAATTTTCAATTTTATAAAGAATGGGATCAGACTATGAAAAAAAAATCCAGTATTTACAAACAAAATTTTGACCTTAAATAAAATATTCTTTTGTTTTTCGTGTTATCCTTTTGTTGAATAGTCTGTATTAAAATTGATTAAAGCATCAGAATTAAAAGCTTTTAAAAACAACTAAATATTTCAATTAAGGTCAAAATTTAAATCCTTTTTTTTGTACACCATACTTTCGTTTGAATTGTGAAATTGCAACGGCAAATTTAGAACACATAGAGAGTATAGAGCAAATGCTTAAATGTAACGTTCTTTTTTAGCCAAATATTTGCCTCACCTATCTGTGTGTAAAGAATGCAGATGAGATATGAAACATAACCAGTAGTCAATGTGCATGCTGCCAATTGAATAAGCTACTCATATATTTGTAACTCAGACTCAGAACAAATCAGTGCCTCACCAGCCATGAACCTCACATATTTTCATTATGTGGCTATCTGTGCAATGGACGTCGGTTGCAACATGAACCAATCTCTCGAAATGCGTGCTTGTTTAAAGCTTAACAGCAATGTGTTTGCACAGATTGGTTTCTTGGGTTGAAACATTTGATCTTGCTGACTATACTCATTAGGCCACTTAATCTGTTTGATCATTGATAGTCAAGCTGTGTTTAACAGCATTATGAACTGTGAGTGTATTTTGTTGACTGAAACAAAACTTGCATTGAAATATGTGTAGGCCAGTATTTGTGGTCTTGCAACAGAAAAAAATAACTAAAATTGTACTAATATTATGTAAAAAAGCCAGAGCTAAATAAAAATAAAAATTGCTGACTCCACTGAAAACTACAACAAAATAAAAATTAATTTTATAAAATAAAATAAAAACTAAAACTACAATTAACATCAGAACTGAAATATCACTGGACTCTCTACCTGTTCCACCTTGGGGATGCACACTAAAGCACACCAGGGCAGAATCTACCTCGTTCTCTACTATAGCGCATGTTAGCCACATCATCCTAAAGTGTAGTGTAAGAGAGCTCCTAAAGAAGGCACAACTCATCCAAGCTACTCTCTAAAAAGTCTAACATCAAATAGGACATACATTGTATTGGCCTCAGCATTAAAAAAATTTGGATCGATGAACTGTTTAACCTCTTTTTTATTAAAACTTATTTTTTAAATTAAATTATTTAAATTAAGAAGTTAAATACCAGTTTAGAGAATCTACTGTAGTTATTTAAAACCTGCTGGCTCTTGAAGATCATGGAATACTCTCATCCCTTAACTGCATGCTGTTTGTCTAGGTAGTTACTAAACTTTAGATTTCTTCTTGCTTTGATAGTTGATTGTTTTAACAGTGAGTCCCTGCTATTGCTGCCTTACTTACAAGCCAGGTACTGCCGCCAATGCTGTTTATACTTGTATTAAATATGTTTCTCCCTAATAATAAATGCTTATGCCCTCACTCTTCCACTACCTCTAATACACCCTGGTATGAGCACTATGAACAACTTTATCTAGTAATCCTTTTTTACAATCCAATTTCCCCTCACTAAGTAACCACATTTGATTTATACTTTTTGCCAATACAACACTAATTACTTACACTCCTTTTGGCTCCTAAGTCTGATTGCCCTGCTTTCCACCTGCACTGCACAATGCCCGGTACCCCTACTACCTGTAGGTGACTGTTTTCCTAATGCAGACTCCCTCTTTGGTCTTAGAAATAAACTCGATTCTTTAGCGTTAAAAGGAAAAGTGGAATTATAGAATTTAAGTGTAATCATGGCCTAAACTTTAAATTGTACATTAAACAAATTACTAGGACTACATTTTTTCATCTAAAGAACAATGCAAACAATAAAACCTCTTATTACATTGCAAAAATGCAAAGAAATTAATTCATGCTTTTGTTTTTAGTTAACTCGATTACTGTAATGGAGGGCAGCACGGTGGCGCATTGGGTAGCGCTGCTGCCTCGCAGTTAGGACACCCGGGTTCGCTTCCCGGGTCCTCCCTGAGTGGAGTTTGCATGTTCTCCCCGTGTCTGAGTGAGTTTCCTCCGGGTGCTCCGGTTTCCTCCCACAGTCCAAAGACATGAAGGTTAGGTGTATTGGCGATCCTAAATTGTCCCTTGTGTGTGTGTGCCCTGCGGTGGGCTGGTTTGTTTCCTGCCTTGCACCCTGTGTTGGCTGGGATTGGCTCCAGCAGACCCCCGTGACCATGTAGTTAGGATATAATGGATAATGGATGGATGGATTACTGTAATGCATTCCTAATAGATTAACCTAAGAAAGATATTGATTGGTTGCAGTTAGTTCAGAATGCAGAGCAAAAATCTTAACCAGGAAAAACAAAATCCAAGCATATCTCTCCAGTTTTAGCATCACTACACTAGCTACATGTGTCCTTTAGAAATACCATTAATGGCATTTAAAGCTTTAAATAATTTTGCTCCTTCCTATATTTAGGAGTGCCTGTCCCCTTACAGTTCTAATTGTGATCCTAAATCTTCTAATATTTGTTTGCTTATTATTCAAGAGCTTTAAAAGAAGTAGTGAGGTGTACTTTTGCTTTTATGAACAAAATATCTGGAATACTTTTAATAATAGAAACATCCCAGGCTAATACCATGGAGCATTTAAAAAAAAAAAATCCTAAAAACCACTTTGGCTTTTTCT
Source organism: Erpetoichthys calabaricus (assembly GCF_900747795.2). Classification (NCBI taxonomy): domain Eukaryota; kingdom Metazoa; phylum Chordata; class Cladistia; order Polypteriformes; family Polypteridae; genus Erpetoichthys; species Erpetoichthys calabaricus. The sequence goes on from NC_041398.2 coordinate 152,041,549, forward strand.
TAACTATATTTTATTTCTACTTGTAATAAATTATATAACTATAGAAACAGTGGATGTCATGGATATGCAATCATAATAAATCTATACTTTTCTTTGCTTTCTTTTGAAGCTTTTCTGTGGTTGTATTTTGCACCACCACTACCTGTTCAAAGTACTGTGCAGCCTACTGTGATGTTGGAATAAAAGCAAATATTCCAACTGTTGATGAGAACCCTATATCAAATCTAAAACAAAGATTAAAAAACATGTGTATGTTAAGCAGCCTGCACTGCTGAAATAGTTTTTTTCTGTTTCAGCCAGTTCAATGCAGTTTTTAACCTATAACAAAAAAACATGAAAGTTTTTTTTAGGTTTAATCTGAACTTCTTTGTCACATTTGCCCAATAAGTGTCACTGGCACTTTTCTCCATGTGTTCTTGTTCTTCCTGCCTTTTTCCTTTGGACCTTTGTATTTCACTTCTTTTTTTTTACTCACTCACTGTTAATATTCTGCTACTGCCTGAAACTGTAATCCTTTTAGATCTACATCTACATCTACATCTCACTCCTTACCAACAGAACATTATTAGTTTAAGCAATCTTGTTGCTTCACAGTGGAAGTCCCATGAGACTGTCACAGATGGCGTTCAGATATCTAAATTGTATGTTTTATTACATATGGAGTTATCTGCATCTTGTATTAACAAAGCAAAAATGAAAACTGTTGAGGGCTGGTGTATCGCTGTTCAGTTCTATAATTCCTTGTAATGCTTCTTTTAGTTAAGTGCTCCCAAACACAGAATGGGGTGGGCAATGAATGTGGTCAGGGCATGGGTTCTGTTATACAGTGGTGTGAAAAACTATTTGCCCCCTTCCTGATTTCTTATTCTTTTGCATGTTTGTCACACAAAATGTTTCTGATCATCAAACACATTTAACCATTAGTCAAATATAACACAAGTAAACACAAAATGCAGTTTGTAAATGGTGGTTTTTATTATTTAGGGAGAAAAAAAAAATCCAAACCTACATGGCCCTGTGTGAAAAAGTAATTGCCCCCTGAACCTAATAACTGGTTGGGCCACCCTTAGCAGCAATAACTGCAATCAAGCGTTTGCGATAACTTGCAATGAGTCTTTTACAGCGCTCTGGAGGAATTTTGGCCCACTCATCTTTGCAAAATTGTTGTAATTCAGCTTTATTTGAGGGTTTTCTAGCATGAACCGCCTTTTTAAGGTCATGCCATAGCATCTCAATTGGATTCAGGTCAAGACTTTGACTAGGCCACTCCAAAGTCTTCATTTTGTTTTTCTTCAGCCATTCAGAGGTGGATTTGCTGGTGTGTTTTGGGTCATTGTCCTGTTGCAGCACCCAAGATCGCTTCAGCTTGAGTTGACGAACAGATGGCCGGACATTCTCTTTCAGGATTTTTTGGTAGACAGTAGAATTCATGGTTCCATCTATCACAGCAAAGCCTTCCAGGTCCTGAAGCAGCAAAACAACCCCAGACCATCACACTACCACCACCATATTTTACTGTTGGTATGATGTTCTTTTTCTGAAATGCTGTGTTCCTTTTACGCCAGATGTAACGGGACATTTGCCTTCCAAAAAGTTCAACTTTTGTCTGATCAGTCCACAAGGTATTTTCCCAACAGTCTTGGCAATCATTGAGATGTTTCTTAGCAAAATTGAGACGAGCCCTAATGTTCTTTTTGCTTAACAGTGGTTTGCGTCTTGGAAATCTGCCATGCAGGCCGTTTTTGCCCAGTCTCTTTCTTATGGTGGAGTCGTGAACACTGACCTTAATTGAGGCAAGTGAGGCCTGCAGTTCTTTAGACGTTGTCCTGGGGGTCTTTTGTGACCTCTCGGATGAGTCGTCTCTGCGCTCTTGGGGTAATTTTGGTCGGCCGGCCACTCCTGGGAAGGTTCACCACTGTTCCATGTTTTTGCCATTTGTGGATAATGGCTCTCACTGTGGTTCGCTGGAGTCCCAAAGCTTTAGAAATGGCTTTATAACCTTTACCAGACTGATAGATCTCAATTACTTCTGTTCTCATTTGTTCCTGAATTTCTTTGGATCTTGGCATGATGTCTAGCTTTTGAGGTGCTTTTGGTCTACTTCTCTGTGTCAGGCAGCTCCTATTTAAGTGATTTCTTGATTGAAACAGGTGTGGCAGTAATCAGGCCTGGGGGTGGCTACGGAAATTGAACTCGGGTGTGATACACCACAGTTAGGTTATTTTTTAACAAGGGGGCAATTACTTTTTCACACAGGGCCATGTAGGTTTGGATTTTTTTTTCTCCCTAAATAATAAAAACCATCATTTAAAAACTGCATTTTGTGTTTACTTGTGTTATATTTGACTAATGGTTAAATGTGTTTGATGATCAGAAACATTTTGTGTGACAAACATGCAAAAGAATAAGAAATCAGGAAGGGGGCAAATAGTTTTTCACACCACTGTAAATGTTCTCTACAGTTCTGTTTAATTTGCTAAATTGGAAATGCTCAATGAATAATTTATCACTCACAAAAAAGTGTCCCCTTGCTTACAAAGTCATAAAATACATTAGTTGAGGAAGCTTATATCCATTTGGCCTATTTAAACATGTTTAATCATTTTAGAATACTGTTAAAGCTGAGTAACCTCCTCTGTAGGAGCCTCCTACAGAACTGCAGGGTCTACAGAAGTGCCCAGTTTGTGAATTCTGACGATAGACTAGTTGTTGCTACTTTGAAGATCCAACTTGTGTCCAGTAGGCTATCACTTACTAGGAGAATGATGCTAGACCTGGCCAGACTACAAGATCAGCCTATTTCTAATGAGTTTGCATGCAGTTTGTGTTAGGAACTTGCAGACTTGGGTCTGACAGCTGATCCTAATGTGATGTGGGAGACATTCTGTGACAAGATCCAGAAGGTTGCGGTTTCTTGGGTTCTGGGTTTACGGTTCTTGAAGCTGATCCACTCGATTTTACTTAGACTGCACAGTTGGCAAACCAGCTGGGGTGAACCTCTCTTGGCTGGTAGTAAGGCCGTCCTCTTTGCATTGCAAGCAATTGGCATCCCAACTGACAGGAACACAGGACTTGTTTTCCCTATCTGGACAGGGATGGGTGATCACCTGGATTGCGGCAACTACAGAGGGATAACACTGCTGTTGTTGCCTGGTAAGGTTCTTGCTAGGGTCATCCTCAATAGGATCCGTGATCACTTGTTCACCTACCAGTGACTGGAGCAGTCTGGTTTAATGTCTAAGAAGTCTACAATCAACCACAATTTTGGCACTGAAGGTTGTCATGGAGTGCAAACATGAATATTCGCAGAGTTTCTTTGCAGCTCTTGTCGACTTTCATAAAACGTTCAACTCAGTTGATCGAGCTGCCCAGTGGGATATCCTGAGACTTTGTGGGATCTCCTCAAAGTTGCAGGATATCATGGCCGGCCTGTATACTGGGACTGTGAGTGCTGTGTAGAGTAGAGGCAGAACCTCTGTGTTTTTCCCAGTTGATTTTGGGGTTCGTCAGGGGTGTGGTTTTTGCTCCGACTTTGTCCAATGCTTGCATAGACTGGATGTTGGGCAGGGTCATGGGGTTCAGTGGCTGTGGAGCATCTGTTGTTGAGGAAAGATTCACTGATCTTGACTTTGCCGAAGATGCCGTGATCTTCATGAAGTCGATGGAGGCTCTGATGGGGGCCATTGAGAGAATGAGTGAGGAGTCTGAGCATCTGGGCTTGTGAGTGTCCTGGATAAACACCATGATCCAGGCCTTTAATGACCTTTTGGGCACAGCCATCAGCAATGTGTCTGTCTGTGAGAGAATATTGACCTTGTCAAGATGTTTACTTACCTCGGCAGCGACATTCATTTCTCTGGTGACAATTCCTGTGAAGTCTGTAGATGGATTGGGAGAGCATGGGGGGCCACGATGTCACTGGAAAGGGATGTGTGGCACTCCCAATATTTTTGCAAAAGGAAGAAGGTTCAAATCTTTAGAGTCCTGGTGCTCCCTGTTTTGCTATTGGCGGAGATGAAGACTTTCTCCTTCAGTAACTGTTTCTCTTCTGAGAATCCTTGGGTACTGCTGGTTCGACTTTGTTTCGAACAAGCAGTTGCTCATGGAGTCTCAAATATGGCGCATTAGCTGCATTGTTAGGGAGCATCAGTTACTGTACTATGACCATGTGGTGTGATTCACAGAGGGAGATCCGGCTCACAAGATTCTTATTGTTGAGGACTTGAGCAGCTGGACCAGGCTAAAGAGATGTAACACCTGGCTGTGGCAGATAGATGGTCATTTCAAAGGGGTGGGACTGAACCATGTGTCTGCCTGGGGGGTTGCCTACGAGGATCCCAAGCTGTTTCTTTGTGTGGTGGGTGCAGTAACACGCTGTGCCAGTGCATGCTTCCCAAACTGACCTGAACCTGACCTGACCTGTTAAAGCTGAAAAGAAAGATACCTAAATGTATTCTTAATAATGCTACAATAATAATAAATTCAGATTCACCAACAAACCAGAAACATGTTCTTAACTAAATCAGAATAATCGTTGCTTAAGCCAAAATGCTGACCACAACTTCTATTTAGATGTGATTTCTACAGTTTTCAATACCAAAGTTCACTATAATCACATGCACAATGCTCTTTGAATACCCACAATTTCAAATGGAAATAAATCTGCTGTGTTCACCTATAAAGTGCCACGGTGGTGATGCCAGGAGGCATGACATCCAGTACACTTTCTGGCTTAGACTTAATAAATTCCAGGCCTATTGTGGCAAATATCCAAAGCTCCCTAAGAAACAGGAAAATAAGAATGCTCATTATACTTCAGGGTTGGTAGGGTGGGCTCTTGTAATTACAGCCTGTATAATAATCTGTTAACCAAGGAAGTGTCTGTTGACTTTGGCTGCATCAAAGAGCCTTTATGTCCAGTCACTATCCAGAGAGTGAATGAAAAGGTGTTGTGCACTTACAAGTACTTAGCGGTCCACATCAGTGACAGGTTGGATTAATCTTACAACATAGAGGAACTATATAAGAAAGGCTGGAGCAGGCTCTTTTTTCTTAGGTGACTGCATTCCTTTAATGGGGAAAGTGACATCCTTCACATCTTCTACAACTCTGTGATGGTGTTACGGCCTACCCAAAGAGTCTAGGGATATAGACATAGGCCGCACACGAATGAGAGAGAGAGAGAGAGAGAGACATCTCAAAAACAAAACCCTAAAATAAAACAAATTCCATTTATTAAACAAGAAAAAAAAAAAATTATATATACTGTATAGGAAACTACACAAAACAAGCAAGGCAGGAAAATTCACACAAACTTAGCTGTCTAACTTCACAAAGTGTACAGCAAACATACCAATGTACCTTTATTATGTAGATAGCTAGCTTACAAGGATAACTTAAGTAACCACCCGAAGCCAAACTATCTAACCCTATCTCACCATACCTTACTCAATTCTCCCTTCTCTCCTCTCTCCCTTCTCTCCAAAGAAGCTCAATTTTTAAACCTACACCCCACCCATACCCAGGTGAGTTAATCAATAAGAAAATTAAAAGGGTAATTAGGGCAAAACCCAACTAAGGTAAACCCTTAAATTAGAATAAAATTAGAAGCTAAAGTAGGTCGTAACAGATGGCCAATACAATTTTCTATTCTGTGGTGTACTGGGCTGGTGATATCACTTCAGGAGAGTCATACCAAATCGACAAGCTAATTAACATGGGCAGGCTCAGTTATGGGATGTCCTCTGGACTCCCTGAAGGTAGTAGAAACAACTAAAACAAAACTGAGTGCCATTATGAACAAAGCTGCACATCCTCTCTCTGACACACAAACACTGAGTACTTTCAGCCAACAAATTATTCAGAAAACGTGTGTCAAGAAACACTACTTTGCCTCCTTTATTCCACCTGGAATATGCCTGCATAATGCTACACTGTGATTGTGACTGCCAAGTCTGAAGTTTTCTTTCTTTTTAAATTTTCTTTCTTTTTAGTCATTGTGATGTGTGTTCAGAACAGAGTGTGTGCATATATACTGTATATTTATCAGTCCATTTATGTGTTGTGACACTAGGGGTCGCTGTTGCCCCATAAAACCCACAGACAACACATCCAAACACCAGGTAAAAAGTCCCAGTAATATTTTTATTATTACAATAATGTGCACTAAGCACCTCCACCTCCACAATACTCAATAATAATAATTAATAATCATACAAATACTCAACAATAAATCCTCCTCTCCACCCAGCAGCTCTGTCGTACTTCCTCCCAACTCCAACTGCTGGGTTTCCCACAGTCCTTTAAATAGTTCTTGACCCAGAAGTGCTTCTGTCCTTCAGTCCATGTGATTCCATAGCACTTCTGGGTCAGATAAAGAGTTATATTTTTCTTCAGCACGGAAGTACTTCAGTTCTTCCGTCCCCGTGACTTGGGAGTACTTCCAGGCTATACGGGAAATAAAAATCCCCTTGTCCTTCTGCGATGTCCCACGGTGGTCCCCGGGGTCCCCAACAGGGCTGTGAAACCGAACTCCATTTTCCATGGTGCCCTGCGGGAATCCTGGGTACTTCTATGCTGTATGGGAGATGCCATCTAGTAGCCTGGATGTGTCAGCTGGGATGAGTTGCCAGCCATCCATCACAGTGTTTATTTATTGTGGTGGACAGCCGGAACTCTTGCCTGGCTGGGATGCCTTCTTAAGGGATTGGGGAAAGGAGCTTGCACAGGGCAATACCTCCCCCGGAATGACAGAGGGCAGTCCCCCTGGCTTGCTACAGTGCCACTGGGTTGGAGCATGGAAGCTCAACACTGCCAGGGCCCGTAGACACCACCAGGGGGCACAAGGGGAATGGCTGAGTTTTCCTCAGCAGGACAGCTGCCACACCCAGAAGTATGCCTAGAAGGAGATCACGAGACACCTGGGGCACTTCTGGGTGCTCAATTAAAGGAGCCACCTCACTTCATTCAGAGAGCCAGAGTTGGGAGGAAGCGGATGAAGCTTGAGGGAGGATTGGGGGAGGAAGAGAAGAGTGAAAAGAAGAAAGGACTGTGTATTTATTCTGCTTTGTGCTTTGTACTGTGCTGTGTTGTGGGGAGCGAGGGAAAAGCTCTTCCCCACTGAATTAAACATGTGCTGTGCTGGCTTTGTGACTGTTGTGTCAGGGGTTTGGAGAGCTGTAGGTCCCCAGTGCCCACATTATTTAAAGAACTTCTGTAAAAGCCAAAATTCCCAATAGGAACAAATAAAGTTTTGTCTCTCTAATAAAGCTTTATCTAATTACGTGTATTATGATTGAGCTCTAACTTTATTAGACTGTGGAGTTACAGATGTCCTTAGGCAAAATCATTTCTTTTAAAAACTTGGAAAGTGTACTTTTCCTAGGTTGTGAATTTTCATTCAATGAGTTAGTATGGATAAGAGTAAAGTTTCAGCAGTTTTAAATTGGAAACTGACTGGCAGTGTCAAACTAGTTCAAAGATTGTGGGTTTTGTTAACTACTACCATTGGTTCATTAAAAATTTTAGTACCATCATTTCTCCAGTTATATCTTTGTCATGATTTAGGCTGAATATTGATGTTTTGCAGCCTTTTCCTTTAAGGGAAGCAATATTGTGTACCATTGTCAGGGTTATGTCCTGCATTTCTAGGGGCATTTTCTCCGGGGTCATGACCTTGACTTAATCAGCAGACAGCATAAAAGGTCAGCCTTTTGCCCTGAGCCTAACCGATCTGTGGATAAAATTCTTATTTTCATTTTGACTTCTCATGTGATTACTTTTCATGTCTTGCCTGGTTTTCAACTTATTGTGTGTTATTTAACTTCAAATTTTGAGCTTTGGAAAGCATTTTGTGAATTGTTTGGGCACAAGATACATTTAACATATGGATATCATCTGGAGTCCAATGGACAAACTGAAAGAATTAACAAAGAACCTGAAAAATATTTACGCTATACAGTAAATTCTAAACAGGATGATTGGGCTGATATGTTAACTATGGCAGAATTTTCTAGAAATGTCCTGCTTCAGGCATCTTTATAAATGTAAACTTTTGAATGCCAGTGTGAATTCAGTCCCCTGTTGTTTGAATCACTGTCGTCTCCGTGTACTGTTCCATATGTTGAGGATTATATAAAAAACCTTCATGTCAAATGGGACCTCATTCATAAAAATTTAAGAAAAGCAGGATTAATTATGAAGCGCTTTATGGACAGGAAGCGCAAAAGGGCACTGATTCTAAAAGTAGGTCAAAGAGTATAGCTTGCAACCAGAGATATTCATCATCAGACACTGGGTGGGACCTATACTTTATCTCTACCAGTACATTTAGTATCCACTCCACTTTTCATGTTTCTAGGTTAAGACCAGTTTGTTGCAGCCCATATTACACTCTGCATTCAATACCACCAGCTGTTTCTGTGGATGGTACTGAAGTATATGATGTACACTATTTGGTGGATTCTACAAGACGATGGTCAATGGTCGAATATCTGGCACTTTGGAAGGGGTATGGTCTAGAGGATCAGTTCTGGGTCAAGTTTAATGCCCTTCATGCCCCTTGCCTTCTGATTCAGTTTTGGGACTTTTGGGAGTTTTGGGAGTTTTCGGGCTTGTTTTCCTGAGAAACCGGATGGATCTTTGACAGGTGGTGATGTCATGATTAAGGCAGAATATTAATGTTTTATAGCCTTTTTCTTTTAAGAGAAACCATATTGTGTACCGTTTTCAGGGTAATTTCCCACATTTGTAGGGGCATGGTCTCCGGGGGCCGTGACTTTGACTTAATCAGCAAAAAGGTTAACCTTTTGCTCTGAGCCTTATCCTATCTGCAGAAAAAATCCTTATTTTCATTTTGACTTCTCATATGATTACTTTTCATTTCTTGCCTGGTTTTCGACTTGTGTGTTATTTAATTTTCAAATTTTGCCTCACATCTGGGTTTTGATCACTTCGGTTCATTTTTATTTTCTTTTGTTTGCCTTTTGCTCGCATCTTCTGGTTTTCTCAAAGAAATTAGTTATATGTTTTCCTTCCAAGTCAGGACAATCTTTAAGAAAGAAAATTCACAGGAAATTTAAAAGCACAAAAATCATTTGATAACTTAAATGACTATTTACTACTGCTGTACTTCATTGTCACATAGTTCCCACTTAATAATTTTTAGTGGTGGTTGACACATCCAGTTTTAAGGTAGGGATCATAATCTTTTTGAAATTAGATGCAAAGATCTGAAAATCTTCACCCTTGTATGTTTCTCTTTCAGAAAATTACCTCTGCTGAACAAAACTGTGATGTTGGAAATTGTGAATTGTTGGCCATCAAATTAGCTATAGAAGAGTAGAGAAACTGGTTGGAAGGGGCTCAATAAGCACTACAACTCCCATGAAACATGGCACAGGGAATGCTGGGACTGTTGAAGTTACGAGGAATTGGATGATAGCTGTTATATAATACTAATTCATTACATTTATATAGCACTTTTCTCAGTACTCAAAACACTATTCACACATGGAGGAACCAGGAAGCGAACCCACAATCTTCCACAGTCTCCTTACTGCAAAGCAGCAGCACTACCACTGTGCCACCTGTGAGGTGAGCACTAAAGACATTTTAATGATGTTGTTCAATAAATGTTCTTTACATCAAAGCACTCGGTTGAGTCTGGACTTGACAGTTAAGTAAAACCCAGGTGGCATGACATATATTAAGATTTCTCAAAGGTTAAGTACCCTGTAAGCTTGATGGGCTATGTTTTTCAGTACATTCCTTTTGTTATCGCATATGATATTTTCCCAAAAATAAGACAGGGTCTTATATTAATTTTTTCTCCAAAAGATGCACTAGGGCTTATTTTCAGGGGATATCTTATATTTATTCATGTACAACAATGTACATTTATCCAAATACAGTCATGTCATCTTCTTCTGGAATATCGTCATAACTCTCCACATTCAAACCCTGAATTTCAGCCTGAAATTCTTGCTAATCCGGCTGCTTTTAGGATCCTCTATAATTGATGTGTGTGCTTCGATGTTTGATGAATGGTTTGATGTAGTGAAGCAAAATGCCGAAATACAAATGTATTTGTGGTGCTTTGATATTAAAGCATCACATATTCCCCAAAGTAATGACACGATACATTTTAAAAGTCTCACATAACCATCTTCTGTGCTGTTTTTTTTTATTGTTGCACCTTTACAACACCATCAGAATGTACGGCGGCGTATTTGAGACACAGAGAAAAAAAAATAAGGACCTAATGAAAATGTCTATTTTGTGATTAAAGTGGAAATTTCAGCTTTAAACTCAAAATGTCCTCCTTAATCCTGTAGTTTACTTTGTCATTCAAGTAGACTGTTGTAAACATCATCTTAAAACCGACGCAGTTGTTAATTCGCTATGCGCTTCTGGGGCTTCCTCCTGACCTGACAGCAGCAGCACGCATCATCGCCACACAGAACACATTAAATTTATAATATTCCAGCTCTCTGCACATTTAGAATTCTTAGATATATACTTGAAATCACTTTCATGATGAAATGCATTAAAAATATGTATGTTACATTTTACAGATAAATTGTTAACTTTGTTTAAATAATGAATACTGCTAATAGTTACACATATGGGGTGGCACGATGGCAGAATGGTAGCACTGCTGTCTTGCAGGGAGTCAGGTCTCTTATGATCCCTGCCTGGAGTTTGCATGTTTTCCTGGTGGGTTTCCACAGTGTTCTCAGTTTTCCATCCAAAGACATGAAGGTTTGGGAATTTGGTGAAGCTATAATGACGCCAGTGTATGTGTGTGCTTGTGTTCACATTGCAATGCGCTGATGCCCCATCCAGAGATTTTGTTTCTGCCTTGTGCCAATGCTGCTGGACTGGCCGCATCCCCGAATTGATGGATGCAATCATTAAGCATTCTTTTCAGAGATATTGAGGTAGGGTGTCCACAGAATTTAATGGATGTTTCGAGCACACGCGTCATATCGCGTGAATTATAAACCTGCCCCTAGGCGCCTTCTTTTCAGTTGACAATCTTGACTAGGGCTTATTTTTGGAGTAGGGCTTATATTACAGAGCAGCCTGAAAATCATGCTAGGGCTTATTTTCGGAGTAGGTCTTATTTTTGGAGAAACACGGTATAAACTGGGTAAAAGAAATGGGAAAACAGATGCATTATCCCTTATATTTGATCCTATTACTCCTAGTGAGAATAAATGGGAATATTCCTCCTCAGGAACAGTTTTTAGCCATAATTCTTCTAATTAATCCCACTGAATTAACTAAGAAAATTATAGAACATTCAGGAAAAGATGCCGACGGGAATGTTTTGTTCTAAATTATTGAGGGATTAGAATAGGCACAATTAAGCAAGATATTTTGTCACTTAGTAATAGGTACACTTTAGTGCACATTCAGAGATGTTTCTAGTGGAAAAATATGCATTATGATATCCATGGTTATGTGATGGCCTATAAGGTATACACCAGAGCCAAACCCATGTTGGGCCTTCCAAAAGGTCTCCAGCCTAATCCAGCAGTAAACAGACCTTGGAAATCTATAAGCATATACTTTATTATTGACCTTAAACCATCTCAGAAATTTACTACTATGTTGGTAATAGTAAATAGATTGTCTAAAAGTGTTGTTAATTAGTGTCATTAAAGACACTACCCACAGCTAAGGAGTTAGCAATATCATTATGACTGAAATAGTTAAGGCTTTGTAGACTCCCCTCTTCTTTTATGATATTGATAATGATATTAAATGCTGGATGGCACAAAACGTCTTACAATTAAATCAAAATAAAACAGAGGTCATTGTTTCTTGTCTTACCTCATCCCCTGCTGAAATGAGCACTCAATTAAGCTCTTTGTCAACAACAACTCATAATGATGTCAGGAACCTAGATATCATCTTTGAGTCGCCACTAAGTTTTGATAAACAAATTTCCATGGTATTAAAGTCAAGTTTTTACCAACTGAGGCAAATCTCAAAACTAAAATATTTTGTCTCAGTGAAGGATTGGAAATAGTCATTGATGCTTTTATCACATCTCGGCTAGACTATTGTAATTACCTATATGTGGGATTGCTGAAATCTGCTTCCAAATCTGCTAACTCAGTTTAAGACCCACTTCTTATCTACTACCTTTCACTGTGTGTAAGGGTTGTGGGTTAATTGATTGTTTTATTAAACTGTTTTTACACTATTGGTTGTATTGTGTTTATTTTACTGCTTCTTTCCATAGCACTTTGGCTCAGCATCTGTTGTTTCAAATGTCCTTTGTGAGACCCGGGTCTGAAAAACACCAGACTAACACCAGCACTTTATCCAACACATGTTTATTGAACACGTTCCGCACAGCACACAGTGCCCCCAGCACCAATCACCCTCCACAGGCATTTCTCTTAATGTCCGTGGGCCGCCTTTCCTCTCCTCACGGGAGCTTCGTCCTGCGTGAGGTGGCCCCTTTTATTCCCTCCCGGATGTGCTCCAGGTGCCTGATGACACTCTTCCGGCAGCACTTCCTGGTGTGGCGGAAGTGCTGCCCTTGCACCCGGAAGCACTCCAGGCGTCCCTGAAAGGTCCTTCCTCCACCTTCCCAGTTGTGGCGGAAGTGTCGATCTCCCGGGCTCCACGACACTCGGGGTGCTCCCTGGCGGTGGCCATGTGCCCTAGTGGGCTTGTGGCTCCTTGTTCCTTCCCTGTGGTACCCTCAACATCCAGGGCTGTTGCCCCCTCGTGGCCCGGGGGACATATAAGCCACCTCCCGGTCCTTCCAGGTGTCCCGGCTGGGTCTGACCCCCAGCCTCCTGTGACACCTTTATAAATAAATTTAACTTGACTTGATGATTATTTCCAAATATGAGCCCCAGTTTCCATCCAGATAATTTTTTTTTTTTTCGTGAGAAGGTTGTTTCATGAATTTATTCTCAAGTTACCAACCCAAAGTCAATAGAAAGTCAAGAGAAAGTGAAAAGGGACTTAGAAAAGTTCCCATAATATATGGTATCAGGAAAATAAAAGTTCCGTTTTGCCAAAAGCCAAATTGAATATGAAAATTAAAATATGTAAAAGCTCATGATTATTATTATGTAGTAGTGGTAATACTGTAAATGTAAAAAGTTGATTTTTTTCGAGAAATTACACAGCAATTGCAACCCACATTAAAATTAGATATTATAATGTATTTCTAATGTATTGAAAAGATATACAGTATAAGCATCTTATTCCATATACAGAGTTACAGAGTGGCAGGCAGCAAAAACCATACAACAGTAATAGATTAAAACAGGACACTTCAGGGTCACAAATCAGTGTCATCTGTCCATCTCTAAGAGAATGTACAAATTCCAAACAGACAGTTTAATTTTTCATTGAGAAAATGAGATGATTTAGGCATGTCTTTTTAATAATTACTAATTGTAAATGTCATTTTCTATTACTTAATTATTCACTTTCTTAAACATTTGTAGAAAGACTCATTTCAGTAGTAGTAGTAGTATTGTGATGTATAGCTGTAGAAAAAGATACTTCAACCAAATTACATTTTTATGAATCACTCAATTAATTGGTATTTTTCTATGATGTCCTTGATCATAATATCAGTGGCCAAATACTATATTTCAAAGTAAAAGAAATATCTGAGTTGTTATGATTAACTATTAAAATAGTTTGATTTCCAATTCAACAGTGAAAGTGCATTACCTACTAGTGAAAACAAACAGGTTCTACACCTAATTGTGTACAATATTTTCTTGTTTCTTGGCTCCCATTTGATATTCATTCACAAGGGTATATACTGTATGACTAAATACTTGGATATTGCTATTTCGACTAGCTACTCATTATTTCAGCTACAACCTTTGAACTAATTCATTATGAGAATGATGCCTTTATCAGGTATGCTCCCTGTACCATATCTGACAGCCTGTTGATGTATTTGTACACTATGACAACTTGATACTCTTTTGACATATTTGCCTTTTTATCCCTGTTCATCACTGCTGAACGTGTACTCATAAACAGGTCATTATTGACATTAACAGATGGCTTCCTTTTTAAAATTGTTAATTATTCTCTAATATTAATTATTTCAGCTTAATTTTGAGTGTTTTGATGTACCCTGTGAATTTTAATTGGTGGAAATGAGAGGCTTTTAATGATTATTTGCATCTTCCTGACAGTCGCAGTTTGTTTACTGAATCTACAATTTAGATGCCATATAAATAAACTTATCACCAATGCATGGAATTTCAGTCTTACTGACAAGTTCAAAATTAAAATAACTTTCAACAAATAGAAAGTGAAACGAAAAGTGACATCATTGTTATTTATCCATTTTCATAATAAGCAAAATCACAGAAAGCTGTTTTGCTAGAAAGAAAAATAAGCATACCTCTTGTAAAATAAGTATTTAATATAAAATACTGTATATTAATTACTTAGATCCATGTTTTTATGAGTATCACAATATCTCAGAAAACATAGGGTGCAAGGTAGGAACAATTCCTGGACAGGGTGCCAGCCCATTGCAAGGTGAACACCCTCATGCACACACGAGAGCCAATTTAGCATTGCCAATCCACCTAACCTGCATATCCCTGGAGTTTGGTTGCAAACTGGAGCACCCAGAGGAAAGCCGCGCAGACATTGGCAGAGCATGCAAACTCCACACAGGGAAGACCCAGGAAAACAAAATATTATGTATAAGCAGTAAAGCAGGCTTAATAAGTTTTAATTTTTCAATATTAAAGGTACTAATATAAATAAATGCAAATTGAAATGTAGCATTTTTAATATACATATACGAACAACCTGATAATTTTACATGTTCAGCCTCATGCAGTGAATAATCTTGTAGTCACACTTCTCCCTGGTCAGCTCATTTCTGGTCAGTTCCCGTCTGCTGTCTATCAGGTCTGCTCTCTCTGATCTAATCAGGTCTATCTCTATCCTACCTAGCTCATTGTCTGACTTTATATAACACTTTCTTAGTGCCGCTGTTCCAGCCATTTGTCTGGGCTCATAAATCTACAACCTGACTTTTATCTCCCTAGGCTGTTTTCCTTGAGGGTTAAGGGGTGGTCATGCTTCTTAAATATGTCCTCCTTCCAAAGGCTCAAAAATATTTGCGTCCAATATTTAGATCACATACAACTAAATCCTGTTATGCCTCTTGAAAGACCCAAAGCACACAAGTCCCGAATAGTTCAAAAAATGCCAACTATAATGGGAAATCCTGTCAAAAGCCCTGGCTTGTAACACAGGGAACCTTATAGAATCTTTATTAATCACAAAAAAAAATGTCATGACATGAAGCTCCAAGAAGCACTCAGAGAATTGTCAAAAATCAGAATAGGAGGTCAAAGAATTCAGAGAAATCACAAAGCACAAGCACGGCAAAAACACTACAAACTCTCAGACTCCTTAACATATTTGTATAAATTTGTGGGAAACACTCACTTTTACAAAGAGCAGTCCTTGCTAGAGATGGGCAGGTGGCCCTGCTTCTTGATGAAAAACCCTCAAGGCACATAACACAAGCATAGTACAAAAAAGCAGATAATTAACAAAAGTGCAACTGAACATAAATAAATGACACAAAAATGTCAAAAAGGACATAAAACAAGGGATTGGCAGCTTGCATTCATAGAGGTTGCTTCTAAACCAAGTCAGAAGCTGCAGCTTTTGCCTTCAGCACCCCAACCACACAGTGCAAACCCTGAAGTAGCACTTAACAGAAGTTCCTAAAAAGTCAGAGGTTTTAGGGGAACATGTGTAACATCATAAAACACTGTTCTTATCAGTAAAACATTCTTTCCAAACAATGCTAAACTTACAGTGCCTCTTTTTACATTTTTTTCCACTTTTCATTTAGAACATTAGAACAATCCCAGCCCAGCAAAAAAGCTTGAGCATATTCTCCTCGTAAGGAGTACTACCTAACATTTTTACTTCCACATGTAATACTTTACATTTTCTGACATTACATTTCATTTGCCTCTTATCAGCCCAAGCCTGTATGCTGTTCAAGTCCCAATGTAATGATTCAAAGGATTCCAGATAATCTGCCAGTCCACCTTGGTATCATCTGTAAACTTATCCATCTTGTTATTTATATCCCTATCCAAATCATTTACATATATTAAAAATAGCAGTGGCCCAAGCACTGACCCCTGTGGAACTCCACTCTTACCATCAACCAATTCTGATAAGTGTCCTCGCATCATAACCCTCTGCTTCCTGTGTCTGAGTCAATTTTGCATCCATCTACAAACATCACCCTGAACTCCCACTTTCTCAAAGTTTGATCTCCAAACTCTCATGTGACACCTTATTAAATGATTTCTGAAAGTCAAGATAAATAATATCATATGCACGACTTTGATTATACCTTTTTGCTGCTTTCTCACATAAAATTCCAGCATATCATTAAAAAATGACCTCCCTCTTCTGATCCCATGTTGACTATTCAGTAAAACTCCTGTTCTTGCCATGTGTTGCTCAATCTTGTCTTTAATAATTCCTTACATTAATTTTCTTGTGATGTACATTAAGCTTACTGGCCTATAGTTACTTGCCATTTTTCCATTTTCCAGTCCTTTGGAATTTCCCTAGTGTGCAGTGACTTCCTCAAAATATGTGTCAAGGGTTTATATACTGTATGTACTCACTAACTTTTTTAAGAACTCAAGAGTAAATATCTGGTCCTGGAGATTTTGTTTTATTTCATCTTATTTAATCTATGCAGTACTTCCCCCTTTATACTTTCTTAATCCCTCAGTACCTCTTTAGTAGTCCCTTGTACCACTACTACTTCCTCACTTATGAAGACCTCAGAAAAATGTCTCCCACCTGTGCACCCAATTACTGTAAATATATATATAATATGCACATTTGGGAGTCAACCAAAGGGACTAGAAAACACCAATTCCATGACAGACCAAGGGGCATCAGATTGTACTACATCTCTCTCTTTTCTCTCGGCAGACCAGAGACCGGAAATTTTGCCTGTATCCGAGTACGGTCCAACAACGTCACATCCTGTCCTGGCCCCCGAGGACATCACTTCCAGTTCTGCCCTGATGACATCACTTCCCTTGAGACACCTGAAAAACTTGCCATCATCCATACCAAGGTAGTTCTACTTTGGACTCGATCCTGTACACATTGTACTAAAACTTAAGCACTTTTGCAGCCAGGGAAAGTATACGGGTGGCTGCCCCAAACCTTCGTTGTGTGTTCAGCCATTTATTTCACATTGGCATAGTCGGCAGGGTGGCCTCCTTCACGAATCAGGAGACTGACCAAAGAAGAGCATGGACACACCATCTGAATATCCAACCACTAAAGAGACAAGTGGGAGATTACTGGTCCCGCACTCCTGCTGGGGGGTTGGTTGGTGCTGGTAGGGGGAACCTGAGGTGTGCTCCAGCCCAAGGGTCTGCTAAGGAACCCTGGGCATGTGGATGAAGGACCTACGGACTAGGGCTGGGCTTAGAAGGGGACACATGGGGGACTGATTATGGGCTTGAAGGTACATGGACCACTCTACAAGCCTCCACAAAGGGAAAGACCCTTAATAAATGTGGGAGTACTCCAGGCTGGCAGGCAAGGAGATGATGCATTGGAAGTTCATTCCCCATCTGCCGACCGTCTCCCAAGCCACAAAATTGTGGACTAAAGTCGGGTACTGGTTAAGACCAGAAAACAATAACACCCAACAACAACAACATTTATTTATATAGCACATTTTCATACAAATAATGTAGCTCAGAGTGCTTTACATGATGAAGAAAGAGAAAAAAGACAAAGTAAGAATTAAAATAAGAGAACACTAATTAACATAGAAAAAAAGTAAGCTCTGATGGCCAGGGAGGACAGAAAAAACAAAAAAAAAATCCAGATGGCTGGAGAAAAAAAAAAAATCTGCAGGGGTTCCAGGCCATGAGACCGCCCAGCCCCCTCTAGGCATTCTACATAACATAAATGATCAGTCCTTATTGTATTCAGGGTTTTCATGGAAGGACTTTATGGACTTCTGGCCTTTAATCCATCAATGTGGGGACATCATGGTGCTTTGATTAGGTGGTGGTGGCGCAGGTCGCCAGCACAGAAAACCGGAAAAAGAACAGAAGAGAAAGTAGGGGTTAGTACAGATTTTGGAGCCACCATGAATAGTAATAATTAATTGAATATGCAGAGCATCAGGATTAAATTAAAATGAAGTTATGAGAAAGCCATGTTAAAGTAATGTATTTTTAGCAGATTTTTAAAGTGCTCAACCGTATCAGCCTGGCGAATTCCTATTGGCAGGCTATTCCAGATTTTAGGTGCATAACAGCAGAAGGCCACATCACCACTTCTTTTAAGTTTAACTCTTGGAATTCTAAGCAGACACTGATTTGAAGATCTAAGGTTACAGTTTGGAATATAAGATGTCAGATATTCCGATATATAAGATGGAGTGAGATTATTTAAGGCTTTATAAACCATAAGCTGTATTTTAAAGTCAATTCTGAATATCACAGATAACCAGTGTAGTGACATCAAAACTGGAGAAATGTGCTTAGATTTTCTTTTCCTAGTTAGGATTCTATCAGCTGCATTCTGCATTAGTTGCTATCGATTTATGTCTTTTTTGGGTAGTCCTGAGAGGAGTGTGTTACAGTAATCTAGTTGACTGAAAAAAAAAAGCGTGAACTAATTTTTCAGCAACTTTCAATGATAGAAGAGGTCTAACTTTTGCTATATTACTTAAGTGAAAAAATGCTGTCCTAGTGATTTGATTAATATGCGATTTAAAATTCAGGTCACAGTCAACAGTTACCCCTAAATTCTTTACCTCCGTCTTGACTTTTAATCCTAATGAATCAAGTTTATTTCTAATGCCTCATTATATCCATTATTGCCTATCACTAAAATTTCAATTTTCTCTTTATTTAGCTTGAGAAAATTACTACTCATCCATTCAGAAACACAAGTAAGACATTGTGTTAGTGAAACAACAGAGTTGGGGTCATCAGGTGCTATTGATAAATATAGCTGCGTGCCATCAGCATAGCTGTGGTAGCTCACATTATGCCCCGAGATAATCTGACCTAACGGAAGCATGTAGATCGAAAAGAGCAGCGGACCCAGGATAGGGCCTTGTGGAACACCATATAAAATATCATGTGTCTTTGAAGTATAATTACCACAACTAACAATGAATTTTCTACCTGTCAGGTAGGATTCAAACCAATTTAAGACACTGCCAGAGAGGCCCACCCACTGACTAAGGCAATTTCTAAGAATATTGTGATCAATGGTATCAGATCTAAGAGGATGAGAACAGATAAATGGCCTCTGTCTGCATTTACCCGCAAGTCATTTACTACTTTAACAACTGCAGTTTCTGTGCTGTGATTTGTTCTAAAACCTGACTGAAACTTATCAAGAATAGCATGTTTATTGAGGTGGTCATTTAGCTGCATAATGACTGCCTTCTCTAAAATTTTACTTAAGAAAGGCAGGTTAGAAATGGGTCTAAAATTTTCAAAAGCAGTGGAGTCGAGATTATTTTTCTTGAGTAGGGGTTTAACTACAGCAGTCTTAAAACAGTCTGGGAAGACCCCTGTATCTAATGACGAGTTTACTATGTCAAGAGTACTATCACTTAGCATGCCCGATACTTCCCAACAAATAGTCGATCAGGTAGCATGTGCACTACTTCTCAGAGCCCTTCTGTCCGACCTTGCCCTGCTGGCCTAGGGTCAGCTGATTAAAAACATGGCCTTGTTAATTGAGTTTGTGCAGACATTAAGGGTGAAAACCTACCCAGAAGAATCAGATAAGAAACCCTGTGAACCTGGACATCTACCTGCATGGAGAAAGGGGTCTGTGGAGGCATGGAGAGGGGGAGGTGTTGTGCTCTCGCTAACCCTCTGGCTTGTTCACATATATGGGAGGTGCTATTAAACAGAGTTAAAACACCAGCCATATTTGATTCTGGCAGTAACATTTTAATTGTTGCCTGCCACTTAGTGCTGCCGCGACAATGGCTTAAACTTAAGACCAGTATAACCTGTGTACACGGGATGTCCGCCAGTATATGTCCGCCTCATGCTTTGTCAGTTATAACGGTGTGGTAAAAACTAAAAAGACTATATATATTGTGGAAGAAAATTTTGAATACAGACACCCCCCCACCATGAGAATACCCTAATTTAAGCAATAAAACACAGGCAGGAGAAAGCGTCGATCATTATTCTTTATCTAAATCTCGCAAGAGGCAAAAACTTTTTAGTTGTCTCCATGCTTAGTCCAGACATGTCAGTGTTTTTGCAAAGAAAAAAGTGTCCTCTGTGCTATATTTATACAATTAATTGATTAGGTCACTACTCAAAAAAAATGAATTCATTACATAATCAGAAAACTCTTAACATAATTGGTTACACCTAGTTGCTAACAGGACATGGCAAATGTTAATACCTTAAATGACCACAATTTGATTGATAGTCCTATTAGCTTAGGATGTACATGACATTTTAAATGTATTACTTTTATTCTTATTTTAGGAGATGTGTGAGTTCCTCTAGGGTTATCCTGTTTTCCAAAGAAAGGACAATGGCTTAATTTTTTTATGGTCCATCTAGGTACAAAAACAGAAAACTTAGTACTAAGCGAAAATATAGCAAAATGATTATGCCATAAAATATAACATTATCTCTTAAGGTGTTATATAAAATATATAAAAAAATGCATTCATCATAGTGAATAATAAAATAACAGCATCAGCTTTTAAGCATATGGTCAGAAGGATATGAGACTCAGACACATGCTGGGTGCACATTGGACCAGGATTCAAATTCAACTCTTACAATATTCATACTTAATTTCCAATACAGTAATCCCTCCTCCATCGCGGGGTTTGCGTTCCAGAGCCACCCGCGAAATAAGAAAATCCGCGAAGTAGAAACCATATGTTTATATGGTTATTTTTAGATTGTCATGCTTGGGTCACAGATTTGCGCAGAAACACAGGAGGTTGTAGAGAGACAGGAACGTTATTCAAACACTGCAAACAAACATTTGTCTCTTTTTCAAAAGTTTAAACTGTGCTCCATGACAAGACGGAGATGACAGTTCTGTCTCACAATTAAAAGAATGCAAACATATCTTCCTCTTCAAAGGAGTGTGTCAGGAGCAGATCATGTCACAGAGATAGAGAAAAGCAAACAAATCAATGTTTGGCTTTTAAGTATGTGAAGCACCGCGGCACAAAGCTGTTGAAGGCGGCAGCTCACACCCCCTCCGTCAGGAGCAGACAAAGAGAGAGAGAGAGAGAGAGAGAGAGAGAGAGAGAGAGAGAGAGATAGAGAGACAGAGTTTGTTTTTCAAGCAAAAATCAATACGTGCCCTTCGAGCTTTTAAGTATGCGAAGTACCGACCTGCTGCACAAAAGATAGCAACGTGAAGATAATCTTTCAGCATTTCATTTTTAGACAAGCGTCCGTATCGTCTAGGTGTGCGAACAGCCCCCCTGCTCAATCCCCATAAGTCAGGATCACAGAAAGTCAGTGCAAGAGAGAGAGAAAAGTAAGCAATCTAGCTTCTCAGCCATCTGCTAATAGCGTCCCTTGTATGAAATCAACTGGGCAAACCAACTGAGGAAGCATGTACCAGAAATTAAAAGACCCATTGTCCGCAGAAACCCGCGAAGCAGCGAAAAATCGGCGATATATATTTAAATATGCTTACATATAAAATCCGCGATGGAGTGAAGCCGCGAAAGGCGAAGCGCGATATAGCGAGGGATTACTGTATATATATACTTATTTTTAGAAAGCTGTTTCTTTCCTTTAAACATACAATTTAAACTTATCATCTAAACACATTTAACAGTCAAATTATCACAGTGTATGGCTGATATTACAAATACACATCAGTATGAAACAGTAGGTTAAAGAACATTTGTTGTGCAGTCCTTTAACAGTTAATTTATTTTCAGAATTTCCTGTCTTGCATCATGAGCCAGTTCTGTTGACAAGTGTTGCTGGGGAAAGGAACATATGGGCTTCACTGCTTAGACTGTTGTCCCTGTGTCCTGGCTTTGGATAAGTGGCTGAAAATGAATGAATGGATAATACCAGAATACAATTACCTGGGTAAGGAAACCCCAGGAAACATATATAAATTATTTTTACAGTTTCAGGAAAGGCTGAGAACAAATAAATATGAACAGCACTTACAAAACTGGGAAGATCAAAACTACCTGGTTAAAATTTAATTGCACCCCAGTATCCTTTAAAAACTCCATCCCCAGACTGCAGAGGTCTCATAATGAGCCCCTTAAGCCTATTGAGTTCACTGTTGTACCCCAAAGCAGAATTTTAACCTCGCCAAACACTTTCATGATCACAACCTCTCTGGTAGCCATAAAAAACATGTGCCTTGGTAGAGAACAATCATACTTTCGGGGCCTTGTCAAGCTGTGTTATTGTTGCTGTAGTGTTGAGTCATTTAAGGCTTTCACTACCCGGCTTCATATCCAGGTGTGGATCTCCATGGCCTGCTATTAGGCTGTCATGCCCATGGGAACATTGCTGTCACTGGGTAGCATAGATTTTGGCTAATTATTGCCACAGTTAATGCAGCAATATGGCCAATGAAGCCAACCAAATTAAACGCAGTACAAGAAAGTATCTGATAATGGTTATACACTCTCATACATATTTGTGAATCAACAATAATGTTGGCTTTATTTGTAATGTAATCTTGCATGTCTAACACCCTCCCATGAAAACACAGTGACCCCTAACAACAATTGGTCCTTGCACTGAACTTGCTTCACGGTCAGATTATTTATGTGTTGTAACTTTTTCAAGATGGAATGTGGATATTAAAAGTAATTGACTTAATAATATTAATGCAATTCAAATTTGGATAATAAGGATTTCAAATAGTATTGTATCTTGAACTGTGAACAGGTGTAAGGAGACAAACTCAGCTGACTTGCACACCTTAGTTTTAATTCTCTTATTGTCTTTATAAGAATTATTTTTAAAACAAATACCCTTCAATTGGATTTTGAATAATTTGCTAACAGTCAAGATAAAGATACAAAAGAATTTTTCTAATCTGTCTATTCAAATAATGTATGTTGGTTTAGGATATAGCCACCATAACTGTGAAGGTAAATAGTTTAATAGGTGAGTGAATAATTTTTATTAAAAGCAAAAGTTTAAATTATAAAATGTCATACAGACTCATTAATTGAAGAGTAAGGCAAACAATATTTTATTGTAATTATATTACAGTTCTCATTTTTGCAAATGTCAAGTTTGCTGCTCTTTATGTTTCAGAATAATAAATTATCAGGCTCACATTAATAAATCATGTTTTTTATTTACTTTATATATTTTATTATTATACATACACAGCTCATATTGTGAAAATCATAATTTTCACTTATACTGCTGTAACCTGGGTCAGGTTTCAAAAAAGGAATATATATATATAACTGCGAGTTTTGTGTAAATAAAGTTTATTGAAGTTGAGGATGTATACGTAGGTGTCCTCGGATTGGCCAGAAAAAAAAAGACCGGGTTGCAAGATAGTAAAAAAAAAAAAAAGAAGGAAGAAGGTACGAAAAGGAGAAGAGGGGAGTGTGAGAGAGGAAGAGAAGAAAAGAGAGTTCAGGCAAAACGCCTAAACGAATAGAGGAAAGAGAGTTTCAGGCAAAACGCCTAAACGAATAGAGGAAAGAGAGTTTCAGGCAAAACGCCTAAACGAATAGAGGAAAGAGAGTTTCAGGCAAAATGCCTAGACGAAAGAAAGAAAGAGAGTCGCATTTGAGGCAGCACGCCGAAGTTAGACGGACAGAAAGAGAAAAGAGAGTCGCAGTTGAAGCACAACGCTGAAACAAGATGGAGAAAGAACTAGAAGGAGTCACGGTTGAGGCAGCAAGCTGAAACAAGACAGAAAGAACGAGAAAGTCGGAGTTGAGGCAGCACGCTGAAACAAGACGAATAGAATGAAAGAGAAAAGAGAGGCAGGTTGAGGCAAAACGCCGAAACAAGACAGAGAGAGAAAGAAAGAGGGTGTTAAATGTAGCAAACGGCTACAACACAAAGAAGGGTTGGTTGATAAAGGGAAAGACGGCAGGCAGGACACAAGGCAGAAATGGTGATCAGTGAGTAAAGAGGGTGTTTGAGAGAGAGGGAGAAGGAGGAATATATAAAACCAAGGTCGGTGTGTTTTTTTTTTGTTTATTTGTTTTAAAGTGGCTTGAGTAAATTCTCAAGTGAAGGGGCCAGTTTTTGTGTTGTTTGTTTGGCCACTACGCACCCGAGCTACGTTTGGGGCCCCCAACGGATTGAGTAATATTCATTGACTGTGGAAATATGTCCGGGTGAGCTCACCAATAGTGTCGGGACCAATATATATATCGGGTTATAAATAAGTTACTGTTTGTGTTTTATGTATAGTGTGTATATTGTAAATTATCAATTTAAAAAAAACTGTTTCACTTTCAATTTAGTAAAGAGAGTTTTGTTTATATATTTGAGTAACTGATTTGATTATTGATTATAAGGTTGAAGGTGGGTGATTGTGTACCTTCCCACCATAGAGGTGGCGACACCATTATAAAAGAGCTCAGGACCTTGCATACCGATAACGGAAGGGTGTTTGCAAGGGGGTTACACATGGAGGCACCGCTGGGATATTTTATTTAAGAGTTACGTTGGATACCTATGGGTTCACTTTAAGTTTCTTTCTTTTTATTTAAAGTATATGTTCTGTGATATTATTGTGAAACTTGTATATTGTGTAAT
Organism: Erpetoichthys calabaricus; assembly: GCF_900747795.2. Classification (NCBI taxonomy): domain Eukaryota; kingdom Metazoa; phylum Chordata; class Cladistia; order Polypteriformes; family Polypteridae; genus Erpetoichthys; species Erpetoichthys calabaricus. Next base: position 152,066,376 of record NC_041398.2, read on the forward strand.
GTTCAAATTTTGAATTTTATGCTGGTCTGATTCTTGAGTGGTTTAATACATTGCTGGGTGAGACACAGGATTGTTTGTGTGTGTAAGCATGGAAGATGCAGAAGGGAGTAATCTCTTGTCGGTTGACTTGCGCAACTGGTGCAGAGGAGAAGGTATAGACCCTGCTCATGCTGTAATGTTAACTGGTATAAGAGAAGACACTGAGATAGCACATATTGAGGAAGCCTTGCATGGTATTAAAGTTTTAGGACGTGTTCGAGTAAGGGGCAAAATGTACAGCCCTACACAGAGGAGTTTAAAGGTGCTTTGTGAATGCCGATCTGAGGTGGATCCAGCAGCACTTCCCCCAGAAGTATTACCTAATGGTGGGGAGGGGGGTGTTTGGAAACTGGTGACTACCAATAGAGTGAGTGGTAGCCCAGAAAGTTTCGCTGGAAAATTTGAAAAACTACTTAAAGATGAAGGGATGACTATGGACGATGTACAAGCTCTGTACATGCGTGATAAGTCTGGTCAAAGTAACCCAGAGTCTATTATCCGGGCTGTTGGGGAGCTGATAGGAAAGACAGTCAGGCCCTCAAATGAAAATAATGCCTATAGGCGTTTAAGGGTTTTTTCTGGTGTGAGTCCCACACCTGCAGGTGAAGAAGGCTTAGATGTTTGGGCTGATCAAGCAAGGCTTATGGTGGAGGAATGTGACTGCTCCGATAGAGAAAAACGGAGGAGGTTGATTGAGAGTCTGAAAGGGCCAGCTTTAGAAGTCATTCAAGCCGTAAGAGTGGCTAATCCTGATGCTCGGCCTGCAGAATATATTGAGGCTGTAGAAAATATATTTGGGACAACTGAGTCAGGGGAAGACTTGTACATTGCATTTAGGATGCTACGTCAGCAACGAGGGGAACTATTGTCTGCGTTCCTTAGGAAGTTAGAGAAGTTGCTTGCTAAAGTAGTGTGGAAAGGAGGTCTTTCGGCTGATCTAGCAGATAAAGCCCGGGTGGAACAGTTATTAAGAGGGGCTACTGAGTCTGAAATTATGCTGTTACATCTCAGGCTAAGGGAGAGAAAGCCAAACCCCCCATCTTTTTTGAAGCTGCTCACCGAAATTCGTGAGGAGGAGGAATGGGAAGAGCATAGACAACAGTCCAGTTGGAGCACAAAACAACCCCGAGTTCGCTCAGCTCGTGTGCAGGAAGAGGTTAATCCTGGGTCATTTGACTTTAACAGTTTAAAAGCGGAAATTTCCAATTTGAAAGTACAGTTAGAGAAGACTCCTAGATTGGCACAGTCCCAAGTTGCAAGTGTCCCTGCTGAGACAAAACAGACAAAAAACATGAAGTTGGAGAAAGATGCTGAACTGCAGGCGTTACAGAAACATGTGTTGGACCTGCAGAGGGAGCTAAAAGTGTTAACTGTACATTCCTTGCAGAAACATATACCTGAGTCAAAAAAGACTTTTGGGAAATCCAGCGAAGTGGATAGAGATAGTGTTGGTGATAAGAAGATTCCAACCATAAGGAGAAAAGATGATTACTTCTGCTATAAGTGTGGAGAGGATGGTCATGTATCAAATAGATGTCAAAATGCTGAAAACTATACTGTGGTAATACAGAAGTTGTTATGTGCTATGCGTAAATTAAAGAACAGTGCACAAGGAACTATGGTTGCTAAGAACCAACAAAGTTATTTTGTTAAGAAACATACTACACAGATTTCGCCGGTTACCCATGATTTGCCAAAGGGACTAGTGGGACCCTCAGCTGTATTGTCTGTTAGGGTATGTGGGGTCCCCTGCAGTGCTTTATTAGACAGCGGGTCTCAGGTGACCATTGTGTTTGAAAAGTGGTATACCAAGCATTTGTCGCATGTGCCTATGTACCCAGTATCAGGGCTTTGCATATGGGGTCTGAGTGAGTCCAGTTACCCATATAAAGGATACGTAATAGTGGAACTTGAATTCCCCCAGGACTTGACTGGAGTGAAAGAGTCTTTATCAGTACTGGCCTTAGTTTGTCTGGAGCCTAGAGGTCCAGATCATGTGCCTGTGATTATTGGGACCAATGCTAATCTTTTCATGCGATTGTCTAAACTATGTCAGGGAACTATTGGAGCCAAGTGGACACAGTCACTACGTATAAGTTCCCAGGTGAGCGAGATTCCCCAACAGCCTGCAGTGCAAAATCAACAATTACGTGAAGAGGTTGGAGGAGTAGTAAGATGGGTGGGACCCAAACCCTTAACCATCGCACCTCTGGGAGACTGCTATGCCATTTGTCAACTGGAGCAGCTACAGTGTGGGCCTGCAGATATTGTTATGGTAGATGTCTCCGCAGATGACGCCCTTCCACTGGGACTCTTAGTGCAGCCAATAGTACTCCCCGTAGAAAACAGAGAAGGTGATCAAGTTAAAGTGTTGATACAGAACGAGTCCATGAGACAGACCACGGTTCCAGTGGGGACGATTATAGCCAAAGTTTATAAAGTAGACACAGTGACAGCCCCTATGAAGATACCCCAGGCACCCCAGGAGTTGAAGACGGAGTTTTTTAACTTTGGGGATTCCCCAATTTCACCAGAATGGAAGAAGAGGATTAGTAGGAAATTAGCCGAGAGACAGAATGTTTTCTCAGTGCAAAAGTGGGATGTGGGATTAGTGAAAGGAGTGGAGCACCATATTCGATTAAGTGATGCTAGGCCTTTTCGAGAAAGATCACGCCGCTTGGCACCTGCTGATGTAGAGGATGTAAGGCGACATCTACAGGAGTTGATGGCCGCTGGAATAATCAAAGAATCCCGCAGCCCTTATGCTTCACCCATTGTAGTGGCTCGGAAAAAGAATGGAGACATAAGAATGTGCATAGATTATCGTACGTTAAATAGTCGCACCATACCGGATCAGTATACCACACCGCGCATTGAAGAGGCGTTAGACTGTTTAGCCGGGAGCAAATGGTTCTCTGTTTTAGACCTCCGCAGCGGATATTATCAAATAGCAATGGCAGATAAAGACAAGGAGAAGACTGCGTTTATATGCCCGCTTGGGTTCTACCAGTTCGAGCGGATGCCCCAAGGTATCACAGGAGCTCCTGCCACTTTCCAAAGACTGATGGAGAAAGCTCTGGGAGATATGCATCTTCTTCAAGTAATGCTATATCTTGATGACATAATTATTTTTAGCAAGACTTTAGAAGAGCATGAAGAACGGTTACTACGGGTCCTTGACAGGCTGGAGGAGGTTGGGTTAAAGGTCTCTGTAGATAAATGTCAATTTTGTCAACCTCGTGTTAAATATGTGGGGCACATTGTATCTGCAGCTGGCATTGCCACCGACCCTGAAAAAATAGAGGCGTTGACATGCTGGAAGCCGCCTTGTAATCTGAAAGAACTGAGGTCATTTCTGGGATTTTGTGGTTACTATAGGCATTTCGTGGCAAACTACTCCACCGTGGTCCGACCTTTAATGGAGCTCACTAAGGGTTTTCCTCCTAAGCAATGGGATCGGAGACACACTATTGCAACTACAAAGAAATATTTTAAAGAAACTGACCCTTTTGATGAGAGATGGGATGAGTCCTGTACCACAGCGTTTCGGCAGATAATCCATTGTCTGACTCACGCCCCTGTATTGGCATTTGCAGACCCCAGTAAGCCCTACATTTTACATATTGATACCAGTATGAATGGGCTTGGAGCTGTACTTAACCAGGAGTACCTGGAAGGTGTGCGGCCTGTGGCTTTTGCAAGTCGTAAACTTAGCAACAGTGAGCGGCGTTACCCAGTACACCAATTGGAATTTTTGGCACTCAAGTGGGCTGTAGTAGACAAGTTCCACGATTACCTATACGGTGTAAAGTTTACCGTCCGTACGGACAATAACCCATTAACTTATGTGTTGACTACGGCTAAGCTGAACGCCACTGGGCATCGATGGCTCGCTGCATTATCTACCTATGATTTTAACCTACAGTATCGCCCTGGAAAACACAATATAGATGCAGATATGCTATCTAGACATCCATATGAAAGGGATGATGGAGAACCTTGGACAGAGATACCACAGGCAGGGATTAAGGCCATTTGCAGACCAATATGCACTCAGGTGAATTTTGAGGGTTCTTATTGCCTAGTGGACCAGTTGGGCATTTCACCTGCAGCCATTCCACCAGCATATGCATTTCCCACACATCTGGAGATGTGTCCACTAGTACAACTGACCCCACAGGAGATACAGAAAGGCCAGGAATCAGATTCCCTCATAGGGAAAGTTAGACAGGATGTGATGAAAGGAACTTTGGCAACCTCCTTACCCAGGGATGGTACGGATGCCACTCTCCTACAACGGGAGGGGAATAAATTAGTGGTGAGAGAAGGTCTACTGTACAGAGTAACTAAAACAACACTGGGGAAAGAGCGGCAACAGCTGGTATTACCCGACAAATATCGAAGAATGGTGGTGAAGGCACTACATGACGATTGTGGACACCTTGGTATTGAACGTACTACGGAGCTGGTTAAAGATCGTTTTTTCTGGCCCAAAATGACGTTGGAGATAGAGCAGTATGTAAAAAACTGTGGCAGATGTATAGCCAGGAAGACAATTCCTACAAGGGCTTCAGTTTTACATCGGATAACAAGTAGTGGGCCCATGGACCTAGTGTGCATTGATTTTTTATCCATGGAGCCAGATTCTAGGGGAATAGCTAATGTATTGGTGATAACTGATCATTTTACCAGATATGCCCAAGCTTTTCCTACTAAAGATCAGAAAGCGATAACCGTGGCTAAGGTTCTGTGTGAGAAATTTTTTGTGCATTATGGACTCCCATCTAGGATCCACTCTGATCAAGGCCGTGACTTTGAGAGCAGATTAATTAAAGAACTGTTGAGTATGATGGGAATAAAAAAATCTAGGACTTCTCCCTATCACCCTCAAGGAGATGCACAGCCAGAGCGGTTTAATCGTACTCTGCTGTCAATGCTGGGCACTCTTGATCCAGTCCAGAAAGGAAAATGGAGCCAGCATATTAGTCAGTTAGTACATGCATATAATTGTACCAAAAATGATGCAACAGGATATTCCCCTTATCTGCTGATGTTTGGACGTGAAGCACGGTTGCCTATCGACATTTGTTTCGGCACTTCTCTGAATGAAAGTCATAATGTTAATCACCAAAATTATGTCAGAAGGATGAGGGAGGAGTTACACCAAGCTTACCAGCTTGCATCTGAAGCAGCAAATCGATCACATCTTAAAAATAAGGCTCGGTATGACCAAAGTGTGAAGCAACACCCCCTGGAAAAAGGTGACAGAGTTTTGCTTCGGAATGTTGGCATCACAGGAAGACATAAGTTAATGGATAGATGGAAATCTGATCCCTATATAGTGGTGGAGAGATTGCCCAATTTACCTGTCTACTGCATTAAACCAGAGAATGGAATTGGAGTGGTGAAGACCATGCATAGAGACCATCTATTGCCAATAGGTCAACTGGTTAGAATACCTACCGCTCCTCGGGTGGAAAATTTCAGTCGGAGGCCAATGACTAAGGGGCGGAGAGTACCCAATGAGAATGCCTTTCCCAACCGAAACGAAATTCCAAGTACAAGTACTGTAGTTGACTCTGAGTCTGAAGAGTATTTGTCTGGATTAGAGGTGGAAGATTATTATGAGCCAAGTAGAGTGATTACAGAACAAGGGTTGCCACAGTTAAAGACTTTGTCTCAGTCACTGCCATATACTTCTACTGAACCAGGTAATAACGTAGAATGTAGGTCAGAGGCAGATGAGGTAGAAAGGAAGCCTGAATCATTGGAAGAAACTGAAAGTGAAAATGGTGGTCATTTGGACTCTGAGGCTGTGGGGAAAGACAATTTAGAGAGGGGAGCTGTTCCTAGTATGAGTGATTCACAGGAAGGGGCAGGAATTGTGACAGGCGGTATACCCCGACGCATGGTGAAGCCCGTTATCCGTCTGACTTACGACCGTATGGGGGAGCCAACTGATGTGCCTTTGACTGTGATACACCAGGGAATAGTTTTACAGATTGGAGGTGAACCAGAGGTTCAGGACGTTGAGAAATACAAAGGTTCATCTCACCATGCAAATTCATGTGCTACTTGTGCTAGGTTTGTGCCTTACCCCTTAAGGGAATTGGTGAAACGAGTCTGATGGGGACATCAAGACTTTAGATGGGGGAGGGTGTAACCTGGGTCAGGTTTCAAAAAAGGAATATATATATATATATAACTGCGAGTTTTGTGTAAATAAAGTTTATTGAAGTTGAGGATGTATACGTAGGTGTCCTCGGATTGGCCAGAAAAAAAAAGACCGGGTTGCAAGATAGTAAAAAAAAAAAAAAGAAGGAAGAAGGTACGAAAAGGAGAAGAGGGGAGTGTGAGAGAGGAAGAGAAGAAAAGAGAGTTCAGGCAAAACGCCTAAACGAATAGAGGAAAGAGAGTTTCAGGCAAAACGCCTAAACGAATAGAGGAAAGAGAGTTTCAGGCAAAACGCCTAGACGAAAGAAAGAAAGAGAGTCGCATTTGAGGCAGCACGCCGAAGTTAGACGGACAGAAAGAGAAAAGAGAGTCGCAGTTGAAGCACAACGCTGAAACAAGACGGAGAAAGAACTAGAAGGAGTCACAGTTGAGGCAGCAAGCTGAAACAAGACAGAAAGAACGAGAAAGTCGGAGTTGAGGCAGCACGCTGAAACAAGACGAATAGAACGAAAGAGAAAAGAGAGGCAGGTTGAGGCAAAACGCCGAAACAAGACAGAGAGAGAAAGAAAGAGGGTGTTAAATGTAGCAAACGGCTACAACACAAAGAAGGGTTGGTTGATAAAGGGAAAGACGGCAGGCAGGACACAAGGCAGAAATGGTGATCAGTGAGTAAAGAGGGTGTTTGAGAGAGAGGGAGAAGGAGGAATATATAAAACCAAGGTCGGTGTGTTTTTTTTGTTTATTTGTTTTAAAGTGGCTTGAGTAAATTCTCAAGTGAAGGGGCCAGTTTTTGTGTTGTTTGTTTGGCCACTACGCACCCGAGCTACGTTTGGGGCCCCCAACGGATTGAGTAATATTCATTGACTGTGGAAATATGTCCGGGTGAGCTCACCAATAGTGTCGGGACCAATATATATATCGGGTTATAAATAAGTTACTGTTTGTGTTTTATGTATAGTGTGTATATTGTAAATTATCAATTTAAAAAAAACTGTTTCACTTTCAATTTAGTAAAGAGAGTTTTGTTTATATATTTGAGTAACTGATTTGATTATTGATTATAAGGTTGAAGGTGGGTGATTGTGTACCTTCCCACCATAGAGGTGGCGACACCATTATAAAAGAGCTCAGGACCTTGCATACCGATAACGGAAGGGTGTTTGCAAGGGGGTTACACTGCTTAACACAGGATCACTTAAAACAGATTTTTGTATGAAATAATTGAAAATTTCACATGGCATCATTGGTTTATATTGGTTTTTTTTTATACATTTTGTGAGTGTCACAGAGGACAATCGAATATTCTGCCTGGACAATGGCATTGCTTCAGGATAAGATGGAAAATGTCAGGGGATGGAGAAGGAGAATTTGGAAGCCAGGAGCAATTTTATCCCCCATATGTTGGGTGGCACTGATCCACTGGAGGCGTCCCAGCTTAAATATCTGCAGGGGTTCATGGAAACTTTGCATTTCGAAGCAAGAAGGTGCTGTCGGGGAAGGACTACTCTGGTTCTCAAACAACGTGGAAGTACTCCACAAAAGTCATGTTGGGTCACAGTATAAAAAGAGTCCACTGCCTTGCCTCGGGAAGTCAGAGTTGGGAGAAAAGTGGATGAGACTACTCAGGAGGTGTGGACACAGACAAGCAGATTTTGTATTTGTGGAAGGAGACAAGAAGAGTTTGCATTATACTATTGTGGAAAGGATTTAGAGGTACTGTGAAGTAAAAAAACTTCTTCGGTTTGAAGCCAGGACTGTGTTGTGTAATTGTGTTTGGAAGTTTGGAGGTCTGCCATACCCCCTACTGGTCACAATTTCTCTTGCAGTTCAACTTCGCGGACAGTGGGCAAGAATGGCACAGGTTATGTAATATAAATGTATAAATAATGTTGTCAGTTGTTTTTATTATTTTAAGTTGTTTTTAAATCCTGATACGGATGCTTCCAAATGAGAATTATTTAGGGTCTTGTTATTAATAGCTTAATTCATTGTTAAGTCCTTTATTTTCCTATATAAATATAACTCCAACTGCATTTTGCAAGATTCAAGATGTTGTTCTGGACACTCCATGAAGTGAACTTTTTTTGCATGAGTACATTTATATTTACCTTTAATTTTAATATTTGCCCTTTGCCAAATTAATGATCATTCCTTCATACTTATTTTAACTAGTAAAAAGAAAATGTTAGGCATCCTCTACTTCCTGTATAATAAAAATCTATTGACACAGGAAAACCTGAAGGCCTGTATAAATCAAGAACATATTTGAATGTACCTATAGTTAGGATTTGAGGCTAAAGTTCAAAACACAATCTAATCTGCTGTTGTAGCTAAAATGTTTTCTAGTGCCAAGGCCAGAAATTCTAAAGCCCTGGATAATGTAGGGGTGGCATAGTAAATACTCTTCCTCAGTATATTGTGTGTAAGGCTGGGACAAAGCCTCAAAAACTGGAGGTAAAAAACATACTGTTTTCCAGTTAGAGGAGGATCCTCTGGGTTTTCTTGGAAAAGCCTATCCTCAGGTACTAAAACAGAGACTTTGGCAGACAGAAAGAGAAATGTGAATTTCCGCCTTGATGTGGAAAACTGTATTTTGTGGCCCTGGAGAATTCTTATGACTGAATGATTTTAGCATCCTAAGAACATTAAAACATTACAAAAGTTTGACGAGAACATGCCATGCAGCTCAACAAACCTCACCAATCCTATCTACATAATACCTTCAAAATGACAGCAAAAAATATAACAGAAAAATATGAATGGATAATCTGAATATAAATTCCAAAATATAAAATGCTCTCTTAATTCAAAGTAATAAGAAACCTAAACAATACTTTCCATAAAGACACAGAAACCGAAGATTAACTTCAAAGAAAACATCAGTGTGAAAAGAGGATGGTATCCCAGGCGATTTTCTAAAATTCAGAATGAACTGCATTCTTCAATGTCCAGGTAGACCAGGTAGACTGAATTTCTCCAATACAAGGAAGTCTTTCTCTCTCTTTCTGACACCCCTTCTAGTCTCTGAGATGGGTCATCTTTTATGTAAAAAAAGCCACATGGGATTCTGGAACTTGTTACAGACAGATGACTGGCTGGCCACTCTGGTGACAGACATCTCTGCCTAAATGCTTTTATCCTGGGTGCTTAAACTAAGCAATCTCTTGCTGTCTCCAGGTCTATTTACTGTTAAATTGTAAACTGTCTGATCCTTCTAATATAAGGCTATACATTTTGTAAGGTTTTTAAACTCTTTTGAGACTCCCTCAATGGGACGACACACCAAAAAGAATCCCAAAGCACAATCGCTGCCTCTGTGGAAGACAGCTTAGCCGTCGCCAGGACAACTGCAGGCTCCCAGAGCTGCAGAGGCTCATTGTGAAAGCAAATCCAAGCTGATTGCGGTTGTGCTATAAGTGCCGTCGTCGATGGGTGATGCAAGGAACATTATAAATACAGGGAAAAGTATTACTTGGCCACTAACCTGGTCATGACCCTACCTGATTGCTGTGTCTGTGTTTAGGAGAATGGTAGATCCCTCTACAATAAATAACTGTGCTGTTCCTGTTTCAAGCTGAATAAAGCTGGTTTTGCTAAAGTACTGAGACTCTGTCTCATGTTTTGGGGTGCAAGACAGGGACTCACACGCCACATGGTACACATTGCATGGGGTCACAATGTTGTGTTCTGCAATTGTCATTCAGCCAGGCGTTACCGAAAAGATGTCCAAGTTCCCTTGATCAGCAATAGCAATTCCGCTTTCTGGGTGTCAGTTAAATCATCCCCAATAATGACATCAGTCTAGGGGACCTGCTCCAGCCGTGACCAGGACTTTGTGACGGTCGTGCCACTCCTTTAAAAGATTAACAAGCAAAATTTGTATGGGTTTTCACCGCCATGGAATTCTGACTTTATAATTCACAGGGATCATACGCTCTTCTATCATTGCCGGCCCTTGCCATTTGGTCCGAAATTTATGTGGATATGATGGGATCAACACCAGCACGTGATCCCCCTTCTTAAACTCGCAAAGTTTACTCATCTTGTCATAATTAAGTTTTTGTATCTCCTGCTTGCGCTGCTGATGTTCCACAGAAATAGAGGGCAATCTGATCTTGCTGTTCATCCGCTCGGTCAACAAACCTCCCCCAAGGGGGTGTCTCACGAGTCCCCTCATTCATTCTGAAAAATGTTGAACACCCCGCGCATTCACATAATAGTTTAATAGTAATAATAGTTTGAAAGGGCTCATCCCAATTGACGCTTGCGGGGCTTCCCCAACAGCAAACTGGAGGAAAGGTACAACTGTATCCCAGGAAGTTGAATCATTATGGGCTACCTGCCGAATCATCTGTTTTACAGTTTTATTAAATCACTAGCAAAATACCCGCACTTCGCAGCGGAGAAGTAGTGTGTTAAAGAGGTTATGAAAAAGAAAAGGAAACATTTTAAAAATAACGTAACATGATTGTCAATGTAATTGTGTTGTCATTGTTATGAGTGTTGCTGTCTTTTATATATATATAATATACACACACACACACACAGACACACATAAACATATATATACATATACATATATACATATATATACATATCTACATATACACATATCTACATATATATATACATATACACATCCACATATATATACATATATATATATACACATATCAACATATATATACACACATACATAAACACACACATATACATATACACATACATACATACTGTACATACACACATACATACATACATACACACACACATATATATATATATATATATACACAGACACATATATATATAAATATTTACATATCTACATATATACACATCTACATATATATATATATATACACATATATATACATATCTACATATATATATATATATATATATATATATATATATATATATATCTAGACATGCATACATACATAGATTGACACATATATATATATACATATCTACATATATATATATGTAATTGTGTTGTCATAGTTATGAGTGTTGCTGTCATATATAGCAAAATACCCGCGCTTCGCAGCGGAGAAGTAGTGTGTTAAAGAGGTTATGTAACCATATATATACATAAACATATATACATATATATACATATCTACATATACACATATCTACATATAATATCAATGTGGATGCCTTGGCCTTGGACCTTACATTTCTCTCCTCTGACTTTATCAGCTCCCTCTCTGTTGCTGACCTTGTGGATTTTTACAACCAGTCCCTGAGCAGTCTCCTGGACTTCCACGCCCCTTTAACATCTAGGTCCGTCTCATTCTCGTGCTCAGCACCTTGGTATACCTGCGAGCTGCGAAAAATGAAGGCGGCTGGGCGTGTCCTTGAGCGGCGGCTCAAGGCCTCTGGGCTGACTGTCCATAAACAGGCTTACAGAGAACACATGAGAGCGTATGCAGAAGCTCTGAAGGTTGCACGGTCCAAGTTTTATTCCATCATCATCAAATGGCTCCAGCAACCCTAAAAAACTTTTTTCAACCATAAATCATCTTGTCAAACCTCCTTTACCTGCCCATTCTGAGACCACTGATGACAGATGCAACATGTATATCAACTTTTTTAAACAAAAAGTTGATAATATCTGTTTACACCTCTCTACCAAGGATATCTTGCCCTTCCCAACTGTTGACTCATTGTCTGAGACCGTCCATCCTCTTTGCTCTTTCTCTGTTGCCACACGGGAAGAGGTGGAGGATGTCATCAGGAAAATGAAACCGTCTACTAGTTCCCTGGACCCTTTCCCCTCACCCTTGCTGAGGGCCAACATTTCTGCCATCTCTCCACTTATCACCAGGATAATAAATCAGTCCCTCCTGGCTGGCCATATTCCTTCTGCACTAAAAACTGCTGTCATCAGACCTCTACTGAAAAAATCCACCTTGGATCCTGAAGTTCTCTCCAATTATAGGCCCATCTCCAATCTTCCATTTCTCTCCAAAGTTCTGGAAAAAATAGTTGCAGCACAACTTCACGATCATCTCAAACTGAACAATCTGTTTGAAAAGTTTCAGTCTGGTTTTCGCCCTGGCCATAGCACCGAAACAGCCCTGGTCAGGGTCACCAATGATCTTCTGATGACGGCAGATACTGGTTCACCTTCACTACTTATCCTCCTTGACCTGACAGCTGCTTTTGACACAATAGACCATAACATCCTTCTTCACCGCCTGCAATACACTATTGGACTCTCAGGAATTGTTCTAAATTGGTTTACATCATACCTGACTGGCAGAACTGAGCATGTCGCCCTTGGCAGCGCAAAGTCCCACACCCACAACGTCGCCTGTGGTGTTCCACAGGGCTCTGTGCTGGGCCCTATCCTTTTTACTATCTACATGCTCCCCCTTGGAACTGTCATTGGCAGACATGGTTTATCGTTCCATTGCTATGCCGATGACACTCAGCTTTACCTCAGGACTACTCCCACCTCCTCTACTGCTCCTCTGCCAACATCTACATTGTCTACCTGCCTGGAGGAGATAGAGGCATGGATGAGGCTCAATTTTCTTCAGTTGAACAGATCCAAAACAGAAGCCATCTTAGTTGGTACATCACATGATCTTCGCTTTTCTACCATCACCAGTATTACTTTCTCTGGCCAAAATATTCCTCTTTCCACATCTGTTACTAATTTGGGTGTTAGAATGGACTCCCAACTTACTTTTGACACCCACATCAAATATCTCTGTAAGTCATCTTTTTACCATCTCAAGAACATCGCCAAACTCCGCCCATTACTCACCCTGGCAGATGCAGAGAAGCTCGTCCATGCCTTTGTCTCTTCCAGGCTGGATTACTGTAATGCACTCCTCATTGGGATTCCTGGCAAGAGTATCCAGAGACTCCAGTATATTCAGAACAGCGCTGCCAGGATCCTGATGAGGGTGCGAAAGTATGATCACATCACCCCAATCCTGAAAACCCTTCACTGGCTCCCTGTTTCATTCAGAATAGAGTACAAGGTCTCCCTTCTTACCCATCAGTGCATTTATGGACATGCCCCTCTTTATCTACAGGAACTCCTTACTCCCCATAACTCCTTACGTTCCCTCCGCTCTGTACTCACTAACACTCTTCAAGTCCCCAGAACTAAGCTCAGCAGCATGGGTGACAGGGCGTTTTCATCGGTGGCGCCGAGGCTGTGGAATGCCCTCCCTGATTACCTGAGAGCCCCACAGTCGACTGAGGCCTTTAAGCGAAACCTAAAAACTCATCTTTTTAGAAAGTCATTTTGTTAAAGTATTTTATAGACTCTTCTGTTCTTTTTTATTTTATTATTCTATTTTTACTCTGTAGCACTTTGGGATTGCTAAAATATAAAGTGCAATATAAATAAAATTTATTATTATTATTATTATATACACATCCACATATACATATATATATACATATACAAATTTACATATCTACATATATATATATATATATATATATATATATATATATATATATATATATATATATATATATATATAGATATAAATATAGACATACATATATACATACACTAGCAAAATACCCGCGCTTCGCAGCGGAGAAGTAGTGTGTTAAAGAGGTTATGAAAAAGTAAAGGAAACATTTTAAAAATAATGTAACATGATTGTCAATGTAATTGTGTTGTCATTGTTATGAGTGTTGCTGTCATATATATATATATGTTTACATATACATATATATATATATATATATATATATATATGTGTATGTGTATAATATATATATATATATATATATATATATATATATATATATATATATGACAGCAACACTGATAACAATGACAACACAATTACATTGACAATCATGTTACGTTATTTTTAAAATGTTTCCTTTACTTTTTCATAACCTCTTTAACACACTACTTCTCCGCTGCGAAGCGCGGGTATTTTGCTAGTATATATATATATATATATATATATATATATATATATATATATATATATATATATATATATATATACACACATATATATATATATATATATATATATATATATATATATATATATATATATATATATATATATATATATATATATATACACATATATATGTATACACACATGCATGCAGTTTCAATAACATAGAAATCAATATAAACAACATTAACATCATTATCATATGAGAATATGAAGTAATATATAAGAAGCACATTTCATATAAATATAAATTATTAAACAGTAAAATCTTCTTCTGTAATTTGCTACCGTGGCTATTCGTTTGTCTGTCCAGGATTTTAAATCACCTGTAGCTCTCAAACCGTTTCACCTATTGACTTGAAATCTGGTACACATATAGTACGTCACGTCTACTATCCGCTTTATGGGTGATGATTGTATTACTCTTTTTATCTTTATTTTATTTTATTGTAGAATCAACTCCTATCTGCGCACACCAGGGCGGCCGTGGGCGGATGCGTATGGTGTATTCACTCCATGTTATCGTGCATTGCGCTGTCACTGGTATTTTGATAAAAGAATTTGAACAACATATAAGAAGCGTATAAATTATTAAACAGTAAAACATTAACATTTAAGAAGTAAAGTTACATTAAGTACTACTGCAGTGCCTTCGGGTATACCTCATTTTTTGTTTGCCCATTACATGCTTAAATGTATACATTTTTTGGTGTACCTACCCGAGAACACGCGACATATAACCGAGCGTGGGAGAAGCATGGATTTTAAACACGCGTTGAGTTTATCTGCTGGTCTCCCTCGTGGAATAACTGGTAATGTTTGACTAAAATCTACAGCGAGTAAAACGACATTACCTCCTATTTTTTTTTTTTTACGATCTCTGAGATCTTGCTTTTTTCATTGAAGGCTTCATAAGCTCTTTTATGTTCTATGGTGTACTTATCCCAAACCATCATCTTTGAATGTTGCAAGACTTTCGCCTTGTATGTAGATCGGGGTAATTACATTCATTGCATTCCTAGTCTGAATCACAATCTGATTATATGGGTGGTTACCTGGCACTGTAGGGTTGCCACTCGTCCTTTAAAATACGGAATCGTCCCGTATTTGAGAATGAAATTGCGCGTCCCGTTTTGAATCAATACGGGACGGGATTTGTCCCATATTTTTTTTATCATTTTTTTTAAAGCAGCGTCTCATGCAAATCATCTCACACGCATTTTATGAAGATGCCTCCTTTCCTACTTTTGATTGGGTAATACTTGATGTCATCGTTAGTTTGATTGGTCTTTTTAACTGTCCAGTGAGGAGGGCGGGTCTTTTAAGTAGAGTCTGCAAAGTGTTGGCACTGGGATGTGGCGCCCGCTGCAGTATGCGTCCCTTATTTTTTTGTATTAAAAGTGGTAACCCTACCTGGCAGGTAACAGTTATGTTTGGTCATGAAGTCGTCTAAAATCCACCACATGCCCTCTTTTAATTGCGAGAAGCAGATATATATAGCCAAATTCTCGCGCTTCGTTGCGGCAAAGTACTGCTTTTAATTTTTTAAGAAGAAAAGAAAACCTTTTTAAACGGATCGAAAATATACCAATAACAATTTGTTAAGGATCTGTTTTTTTGTGAACCTCGCTTTTCACAGCTGTCGCGCTACGGCGTGTGTTTCGTTTATTTGACAGTATGTAGATCGTGGTAATTACATTCATGGTATTCGTTTTCTGAATCACAATCTGACTGTATGGGTGGTTACCTGCCAGGTTACGCTTGTGGTTGGTCAGGAAGTCGCCTTACATCCGCCACGTGCCCTCTTTCTGTTTCCAGAAGCTGATCATAGAATGGTTTTAATAGTTTACTTTCAAATAATGCAAAGAGTATGCGACACGTGTTTCTCCCTAATTCTGGGCTCATCAGGCATACACACTCACTGCATCCCCTCTCGGGAATCGAATCTCTATCGTCAGCGCGAGAGTTAAAGCCCCTAACGTTGCGGTCAGCAAGTTGGCTAACATCCGCCATGTGCCGTCTTTCAGTTGCGAGAAGCAGATCATAGAATGGTTGAAACTGTTGCCCCTAACGTTGCGCTACGGCGTGTGGTTCGTTTATACCTCGTGTCTTCTCATTAAACTTTTATCTCGCGAATATGTTATTGCAATCCGCAGCGGGAGCGTTTCTATAAACTTAATTTAAACTTACGTTTTACACCGTGCTTTGTTTCCCTTATGAACATGCTTGTATGCTTCACTCGCTGGCTTCTTATTGTTTCGCTCCCTTCTCAATTATTTAATGAATTTTTTGTTCTTCGCTGTTTGCGGCTCTTCCTTCATTTCTCCCTACTGCATTCTTTTATCTCGCGAATATGTTATTGCAATCCGCAACGGGAGCGTTTCAATAAACTTAATTTAAACTTACATTTTACACCGTGCTTTGTTTCCCTTATGAAGATGCTTGTATGCTTCACTCGCTCGCTTCTTATTGTTTCGCTCCCTTCTCAATTGTTTAATTAATTTTTTGTTCTTCGCTGTTTGCAGCTCTTCCTTCATTTCTCCCTACTGCGTTCACAGTCTTTTCACGTGATTACGTGGGAGGCGTGATGACGTGACACTCAACTCCGCCTCCCACGGCCATCGAGCTGCCGTCCATTACAGTATATTGTCAAAAAAGAGGTTCCAGTTATGACCATTACGTGTTGAATTTCGAAATGAAACCTGCCTAAGTTTTGTAAGTAAGCTGTAAGGAATCAGCCTGCCAAATTTTAGCCTTCCACCTACACGGGAAGTTGGAAAATTAGTGATGAGTCAGTCAGTCAGTCAGTCAGTCAGTCAGTCAGTCAGTCAGTGAGTCAGTGAGGGCTTTGCCTTTTATTAATTAGTATAGATTTAGTCAGGCCATTCGTCTACGGATGATAAACCGTGGAGTGTAATTGTTTAATTCCGAAACTTTCGCACAGGTGTTTCATGATGCGAGGCATAAAGGGTGTGCCCTGATCAGTGAGAATCTCGCGAGGGATACCAATATGTATGAACATATCCGAGAGTGCTTTTGCAAATGTCTGTCGCAGCACTGCTACTTCTGGGTATCTTGTGGCATAATCGATTAATACGAGCATATACTGAAAGCCACTTTTACTCCTAGGAAGCTGGCCAACAATATTTAATCCCATCCTCTCAAAGGGGACGTCTAAAATAGGCATTGGTACAAGAGGTGCCCTGGCAAGTCCGTGAGCAGAAACTATTTGACAGTCGGGGCAGGCCTGACAAAATCGCTCCATATCCTGGCCCATGTTCACCCAATAAAAGCATTTAGAAATGCAATCCCTCATCTTTTCCGTGCCAAGGTGACCCCCCAAAATGTGACTGTGAGCAATTTCTAAAACCTTCTCCTTATCCTCACTTGGTACTACCAACCACTTGATATGTCCATCACCCATGTAATCAGAAATCACCCATTACAGAAAGCCATCCTTAAGTAAAAAATGTGGTGTTTAAAAATTCGGGTCCTCTCTCTCCAGATAGTAAGAGTCATTTGCGATGTGGGCTTGTCTGAATGTAAATTCCAAGTTGTTAGCGACTCGTTGTAGACAAGCAAACTGCCTGGATGGCAGTCTCTGTTTCCTCCATGTCTGATGCAGAATTATACTCACCTCCCACTGCTATTTCATTTTTGACTGGGTCTGTATTGAGTCTGTGGAGGCTGCTGGTGCGTGCAATTGCGTGAAAAAGTTTGTCAGCAGTCCAGGGTCTTCCACTTCACAGGATAAGTCCCCCAGCTTGCTGGACAACACTGGCTCAATTTCTTTCTTTTTTTTTTTTTTTTTAAATTTTATTTATAATTTTATTGTAATAATTCATACAAATCAATCAATTTTTTACAAATAATAGGATTGAAAAAAAAACAAAGAAAACAAGTCGACCCCCACCCCAGAGAGAGAGAGCATGGCCAACAGAGTAAAACTTAAGGCTTGTAGACATACCTAAATTGATGAATATAATAGGCAAGTAGAGATGAATGGAGAGGAAAAAGAGATGTGGGGATAATTGCTTCCTCGATGCTTTAAGAGCTTATTCTAAAATTTTATTGATTATATCTTGCCAGGTTTTAAAAAAAATCTGTACAGAACCTCTAACTGTATATTTGATTTTTTCTAATTTCAAATAGTATAAAACATCGGTTACCCACTGACTTAAAAGAGGAACGTTAGGATTCTTCCAGTTCAGCAAAATAAGTCTACGTGCCCAAAGTGTAGTGAATGCAATCACAGTTTGTTTGTCCTTCTCCACTTTAAAACCATCTGGAAGAACACCAAACACAGCTGTTAATGGGTTAGGAGGGATTGTGACACCAAGACTGTCTGAAAGGCACTTAAAAATTTTGGTCCAAAATGATATTAATTTGGCGCAGGCCCAAAACATGTGATCCAGTGAGGCTGGGACTTGATTGCAGCGTTCGCAGGTTGGATCTTGCCCTGGAAACATTTTGGACAGTTTTAGGTGAGATAGATATGCTCGATATATAATTTTGAGTTGTATAATTGTATGCTTTGCGCATATGGAGCTCGAGTGAAGTCTCTGCATTGCTGTTTTCCTCTCCTTTTCTGATATATTGATTAAGAGATCTTTTTCCCATTGTCCTCTTGGATCTTTGAAAGGGAGGGACTGTAAAATAATTTTATATATTGCAGAGATAGTGTCTAAGTCCCTGAAATTGAGCAGTATTTTTTCCAGCGTGGACGATGGTGCAAGATGAGGAAAATCGGGCAGGTTCTGTTTAACAAAGTTCCTAATTTGAAGATAGTGAAAGAAATGTGTAGCTGGAAAATTAAATTTGGAATGTAATTGTTCATAGGATGCAAAGATGTTGTCTATATAAAGATCTCTGAGCAATTTAATCCCAAATCTTTTCCAGATATTAAAAACTGCATATGTCTGCGAGGGTTGAAAAAGGTGGTTCTCTTGCAGAGGTGCCACAGATAAAAGCTTCTCCATCTTAAAATGCTTTCTACACTGGTTCCATATTCTGAGTGAGTGAAGCACAATTGGGTTATTAGTATATTGCCAATACCTTGCATTTGTTGGGGCACAAAGCAGGGAATATAAAGAAATACTACAGGATTTTACTTCTATTGCGGACCAGGCCTGTGTATGTTCATCTATTTGTGTCCAGATTTTTATAGCTTGTATGTTTGCTGCCCAGTAATAAAACTGAAAGTTAGGTAGAGCCATGCCACCTTCTGCCTTAGGTCTTTGTAGGGTCGCTCTTTTGATACATGGATGTTTTGAGTTCCAAATAAATGAGGTTATTGTTGAATCTAATTGCTTAAAGAATGATTTATTGATGTATATTGGAATGTTTTGAAATAAAAAAAGAAGCTTAGGAAGAATATTCATCTTAACAACATTAATTCTTCCAGCTAGAGTGAGATGAAGGGTTGATTGATGTTGTCTGCGGCGAGCCCCTCTCTATCCACTACAGGGGTAGGCACTCTGCAGGTGGCCAAGACCTGTGGGAAGAGGACATTCCTTTTTCCTATTAGGATTGGCCAGGGTGAGGTGTCTGAAATGGTAGTCCAAACCTTAAAGTTCTTCCCTTTAAATTTCAGAGGGAGTAAGATAGTCTCGTATGTTTAAATGTTCCCATGGATGCAGCGGATGTTTACTTTATCTGTGGACTTATAAGGGGTCTGCTGGAGCAAGTCACGGTGGACTACACAGAGGGTTGCTACCACAGTCCAACAGTACCAAGAATTCCCGTCCGGCCAACGGAATAGAGACCTTAAAATAGCCATTGTTTGTGCAGGTGGGAGGTGACACACCCAAGCCAAATATCCCAGTTGATCACAGCAAAAGTAGCTGTATTTAGTCCACCCTGAAGGTCTGTGCTGACTGGATCGAAATTGGGGTCAAACCTGGGTAGCCCCATTGTTTCCAGGTGGTTTGTGCACCCTCTAGTCTGCGGGTCAAATCCAGCAGCGAGTGGATGTCGTTCCGTAGCATTTTATCACAAAGGCTCTTGTCTATCCTTGACAGGACTGCATCAATAACAAGCTTCTCCACAATGCGATCGAGAGTGTCTCCGCAGATTTAGCTTTGAATCAGGTCCACTAAGCCCTGGATCTGTCTTCTTCTCATACAGGGCGATCTGGATCAATATGCCACAGCTGAAACCGGCACCCCTTGACTACCGGGCTCACAGCTGTGCGAAGGAGGATCTGTTGCTTCAGGTAGTCATAACTATCAATCCTTTCAGGAGGGAGATTCCATGCTGCTCTGAGGGCTTCTCCGGTTAAAAATGGGGCCAAAATAGCTGCCCAGGCTCCCCTGTCCCTTGCATATCCCCGTTCGCAAACAGATGCTAGTGCTTTCGGTATAGAAGCAGTGCTCTTACAATGTTTTTAGGGAGAAGAACACCCCATCACGTTTCTCAGCAGAAAGCTGCTACCCAGGGAGTGTAATTATTCAAAAACAGAGTGCTTAGTGATTAAGTGAGTGATGAAAGCTCAGACAGTAATGTCTCCGGGGATGACGGTTAACCTTGGTGACTGACCATGCCCCACTACAATGGCTATACAAACATATACAAGGATATGAATGCCCGGCTCACTCTGTGGTCTATCAGTTTGCAGACTTTTGCTTTTGATGTTCACCACCATCCCAGGGCTGCACACATCAATGCTGACATTCTCTTCCGCCTAGCAGAGCCTAGCCTGGATGGGCTCTCTGCCCACATGGTGTGGACAAAGTTGAGGGGGGAGATGCAAGGTTTCTAAACTCTTTTGGGAACTCTCCCAAATGCGATGACATGCCAAAGAGTGTCCTGAAGCCGCATCTGTGGAAAACAGCTTATCCATCGCCAGGGCAACCGCAGACTCCCAGTGCTGCAGTGACTTGTCAGAAAAGCAAATCTGAGTCAGACCCCACCAGTGTTTTCAACTTATAGGTCAATTTGCTATTCCTCCTACACCAGTACTCACAAATGATTGGAAAATGCTGTACAAGCGATCCCATTCAAGTCTTTGCATGGAGCTTCTGAACTCACTGCCGTTGATCATCATTATGGTGGACATCAAAGCAAAGCTGCTGCATAATTTCTCCAAAATAACATTAGATTGATTTGTCATTCAACCTAGTTTGGTATCATCTGCAAATTTAGTCAGCTTTTTTTATATTATTATCCAGATTTTTGGAATATATTAAAAACAGTAGTCTCATCTCTAATCCCCAAAAAATCTCACTTTTAAAATGACCTAATACTGAAAATGTTCCTTTTGTCATAACCCTTTGTTCCTATGTTTAATGCAATTTTACACCCATCTACAAACTGCACCTTGAATTCCCACTTATTTTACACCAGTAACAGTGCACTGCACTATAACTTACAGTGAATACACTTGACTTGAGCATTCCTAGTTTTCATCCTATTTCTCTGTACGTTTAGCATTCATTTGCTGAGAGGTTGATGTGCTTGCTGCTTCCTGAGCAGCTCTTCTTTTCTCCACCCTAGCGGCCTGCTTCTTCTCTTCTTTCGTCGGCATCTTTTCGCATTAAAACTGATCAAGTCAGTGTTTGTGTCACAATTACTTAGTACATTTTCCTTAATTTTTCACTTAAGCTGGCACTTAAGACTTCAATCTGCCTCAAGAATGATTTAAGATATGAAGAGGTAGGGGAGGTGACGGCAAAGGTGGTAGGGATGAGAACGGTGCCCATATGTATGCACCGCACAGTCGCCCTGCTGGTTGCTGCAGAGAGTTGATTCTACAATAAAATAAAATAAAAATAGAAAGAGGTCAGTCATCACGTTGGCATCATGTAGTATATCCATCCATCCATCCATTTTCCAACCCGCTGAATCCGAACACAGGGTCGCAGGGGTCTGCTGGAGCCAATCCCAGCCAACATAGGGCACAAGGCAGGAACCAATCCCGGCCAGGGTGCCAACCCACTGCAGGACACACACACACACACACACACACACACCAAGGCCAATTTAGAATCGGCAATCCACCTAACCTGCATGTCTTTGGACTGTGGGAATATGTGTACCAAATTTCAGGTGAATAGGTCAAACAGTTTGCGAGCTACATGTGATTAAAAATCCTGGACAGACAAACGAACAGCCACGGTAGCATATTATATATATAGATAACTGATTAACCTCTCATGTTGAACCCTGTTAATAGCTTTATGAAAATGAAAGTAAATAATATCATATTCACCTCTCTGGTCATGTGCTTTTGTTGCTTTTACATAGAATACCAGTCTACTAGTAAAACATGATCTCCCCTGTGTGACCCTATTCTTAATATTCTTGACATGTGATTCTAGATCTTTTCCTTAATAATTTCGTCCATCAGTTTACCCATGATGCATTTTAAGCTTACTCGCCTATAGTTACTTTGATTAGCCTGATCACCTTTTTATATACTGGGGTAATATTTGCAAGCTTCCAATTCTTAGGAACTTCCTTGAGTGTAGTGGTGTTTGAAAAATAAACATCAATGATTTAAATATGAATTTTCTAACCTCTTTAAGCACACTAGGAGAAATGTTATCTTGTCCTTGTAATTATTTAGATTTTAGCCTGTTTAATCTATGACAAACTTCTGTCCCCACAATTTCCCATACTATTGATGAATGAAACGATTCACATAAAATTTAATTCACATTGAAACTTAACGTTTCACCTTGCCCATAAAATTGATAAAAAAACTATTTGCTTCCTGCAAAATTTGAGTAAAACAAAAGAAGAAAGCAGTTTCTACTGTCAGGAAGCATTTTCATGCAATAATTTCACAGGCATCTGCCTATCAATTAGTATTTAATGAAAAATCTGTAGTAAAATAGAAATCATTGGTCATGTGTTGTGTTTGTACTAGATAGGAAAGCCCATTTTGCTAATTAGATGATAGCCTCATAAAGATGCATCAAGGACAGAAGTGAAACTGGAAGTTCCATGGCACATGCAGCATCTGAACCTTTACATGCATCAATCAAGAAAAGGAAATGATGGTTGCTAAGTAACAGTGTTGGGGTTGGGGTGGACCTGTGGTGAAAACATGGCATTTGGCATGATGGTGTAAAATAAGGAGCATGTCACATATGTAAAAAACATACTGGACCTCAGTGGTGATGTGAATGTGGAACGTAAATAGTATTGATTTTAGTGGTGTGCAGGCAATTACCTGCATTTTGCTGTTGGAGAAAAAAAACACAGAAACAACTTTCAATCTTCTTGTTAATGCTGAGAGGTTGTCTACTTCATCAAATTTATAAACATCAGAAAAATTAAAGTTTAGTACATGTGCAATTACACTGTTTGAATTTGATATTCCATACCACATCCTTGACAGTTCTTTCTGAACTAAAATAATGAAAGAATCTGTGTTTTGAGCATGGGAATGATGCTACATAATTAAATAATTATTATAAATAGAAAACTACAGTGTTTGACATAACAATCCCCATGGAAAATGAGAACTGCTTTAATAATTGTTATAATAATAATAATAATAATAATAATACATTTTATTTATATAGTGCCTTTCCCATGCTCAAGGTGCTTAATCTGGACAAATAAAGTGATCAAATGGTTGCTACCACTCAAATGGATAGTCAACTAATTTTATGTCCTCACATAGTATTCAAATTCATTTTAGAGTTTCTATGGCTTGTGTAATATCTTTATAGGCATGATTGATCTAAAATTAATACTAAAGTTTTGGTGAATCTTTTGGGATTGTTTTTGGAAAGGTTTACTCCAAAAGTCTTTCTAAAAATGTGCATTTTAATGAAGTAGACCCAGATATGCTTCCTCAGGAGTAAAGCTGTGAATCTCCATCCTTTCACTTTGTACAGTTAGGGCCATAGATATTTGGACAGAGACAACTTTTTTCTAATTTTGGTTCTGTACATTACCACAATGAATTTTAAATGAAACAACTCAGATGCAGTTGAAGTGCAGACTTTCAGTGTTAATTTAGTGGGGTGAACAAAACAATTGCATAAAAATGTGAGGCAACTAAAGCATTTTTTTAACACAATCCCTTCATTTCAGGGGCTCAAAAGTAATTGGACAATTGACTCAAAGGCTATTTCATGGGCAGGTGTGGGCAAGTCCGTCGTTATGTCATTATCAATTAAGCAGATAAAAGGCCTGGAGTTGATTTGAGGTGTGGTGTTTGCATGTGGAAGATTTTGCTGTGAACAGACAACAGCGGTCAAAGGAGCTCTCCATGCAGGTGAAAGAAGCCATCCTTAAGCTGTGAAAACAGAAAAAACCCATCCGAGAAATTGCTACAATATTACGAGTGGCAAAATCTACAGTTTGGTACATCCTGAGAAAGAAAGCAAGCACTGGTGAACTCAGCAACGCAAAAAGACCTGGACGTCCACGGAAGACAACAGTGGTGGATGATCGCAGAATCATTTTCATGGTGAAGCCCCTTCACAACAGCCAACCAAGTGAACAACACTCTCCAGGGGGTAGGCATATCGATATCCAAGTCTACCATAAAGAGAAGACTGCATGAAAGTAAATACAGAGGGTGCACTGCAAGGTGCAAGCCACTCATAAGCCTCAAGAATAGAAAGGCTAGATTGGATTTTGCTAAAGAACATCTAAAAAAGCCAGCACAGTTCTGGAAAAACATTCTTTGGACAGATGAAACCAAGATTAACCTCTACCAGAATGATGGCAAGAAAAAAGTATGGAGAAGGTGTGGAACAGCTTATTATCCAAAGCATACCACATCATCTGTAAAACACGGTGGAGGCAGTGTGATGGCTTGGGCATGCATGGCTGCCAGTGGCACTGGGACACTAGTGTTTATTGATGATGTGACACAGGACAGAAGCAGCCGAATGAATTCTGAAGTGTTCAGAGACATACAGTCTGCTCAAATCCAGCTAAATGCAGTCAAATTGATTGGGCGGCGTTTCATGATACAGATGGACAATGACCCAAAACATACAGCCAAAGCAACCCAGGAGTTTATTAAAGCAAAGAAGTGGAAAATTCATGAATGGCCAAGTCAGTCACCTGATCTTAACCCAATTGAGCATGCATTTCACTTGTTGAAGACTAAACTTCAGACAGAAAGGCCCACAAACAAACAGCAACTGAAAGGCCTGGCAGAGCATTAAAAAGGAGGAAACCCAACATCTGGTGATGTCCATGAGTTCAAGACTTCAGGCTGTCATTGCCAGCAAAGGGTTTTCAACCAAGTATTAGAAATGAACATTTTATTTCCAGTTATTTAATTTGTCCAATTACTTTTGAGTCCCTGAAATGAAGGGATTGTGTTAAAAAATGCTTTAGTTGCCTCACATTTTTATGCAATCGTTTTGTTCACCCCACTGAATTAAAGCTGAAAGTCTGCACTTCAACTGCATCTGAGTTGTTTCATTTAAAATTCATTGTGGTAATGTACAGAACCAAAATTAGAAAAAAAGTTGTCTCTGTCCAAATATTTATGGACCTAACTGTATTTCTCAACAGCAAGTCAAGCTGGTGTTAACTCTTTTCAAAATTATGTGTCCATACTTTGTCCCATTGGATACACTTTGATCGTTGACATAAAAATGTGCATGAGGTTTTCTGTGTCTTCTTCTTTCTATTTACCATTTACTTTTATATAGAGCTCGGTCCTGTACCTCCTCCTCAGTCAAACCCTTTTCCTTCAGATCTTCCTTTACTTTATCCATTCACTTCTGCTTTGTCCTCCTTAGCTTTCTTTTCCCCTGTACTTCCATCGCTATCACTCTTTTGTCGCCAAATGTGAACATGGTGTGGAGGCAGCCTTGGTGGTTTGTTACCATCCATAACTAGGCCCAATTTTGTATATTGAGTGGCGAGGCGATTGCTGCCTTTATTGTTAGAACAGTCTCGACCCATTATTGTGGGAAAGGGCGAATCAGACAAGACGTCCATCGAGGGGGTTCAGAGGTGTTTTCCTTCAGAGACAAAACAGGTCTATATTTCCACGTCTCACCATGCATACAGGTAATTCTAGTCTCTACCTTAAGCCATTGTCGTGGCAATACTAACTGGCAGGCAACGTGCTTTATTACCGTTTATAATAACCACTCCTGTATGGTGAAGAGACAGAGGGTTAATAAGGGCATAGTACCTTTCTCCCTGGCTTCAGCTGCAGTCCATGAGCTCGTTCTGAGTAGGGTATGCTGTCACAATGTGTTAAGGTTCCCCACACTTGAAACAGCAGGGGAGCAGTGGTGTCTTCTCTTTCAGCCCGGCACCTTGTTCAGGGCAGCGGCTGGACTCTGGAGGGCAGCTCCTTATCTGTTAGGCTTGGCGCGTGGACTGTTCAGACCTCTCACTTAGGCTACACCTCAATGACACTCTTTGTTATCTATTAGGGTCTCCATATTCTTGTATGGTTGTCTACGGACCTGCTGGGTCAGAAAATAAGGGAGACTGTTAATAAGGACATCACAGTTGACCTGTTCAACAATCTGGTGGATGGTGTTAAGTTCAGGTCTGTTTTCCCCCAGATGTCAAACGCTTGTATGCATGTGGGTTTTTCCAGGTTGAAACGGCAGTCGTGCCACTGTCCCACCTACTGGTCCGCAAACAGCTCAAAGTGCTTGTGGACCTCAGCGTTGAGCTTCTCGTAGTCACTGGCGTCCTCTCCAAGAGGTTGTAATAGGCCCGCTGTACCTTGCCCTTCAGGAAGTGAGCTAGGATGTTTCCCCGTTCCACTTGAGGCCAGTGATTCCGCTTCGTGAAATACCTCTCAACATCATCTTGATCAGTGAGGGGTATGAGTACCTGTGAAGGCATCTTGGTCTGATCCTGTTGTAGGGTGATGTGAGCTTCAATTCTTGCTTCGGACTCCACCATTCGGAGCTGTACCCTTTGTAGTTCACTGGCCAGGTTAGTTAGGATGGCATTCAGGTCCTGTTCCTCTGACATCCTGTAATGCAAATGAAAAATGGAGGCATGTAAACTGGCATGCAGAGTAGCCTTATGATAAACAACAAAAAACTCCCCAGGGAAGAGGAAGAAAATCGAAAGCAACTTCAGGAAGCTGCCTGAAGTTGGAGGCGCGTGCACGTGAAAGTGTGAGTGTGCCAGCAGCCAGGCACAGGCAAGTAAACAAGATGCCCAAAATATAGGGAGACTTCTGCCTAGATAGAGGCTATAGGGGGTGGAAGGTCACAAACAGCGTCACTGACAGGTTGATGTCAGGCTGAAGTTAATGATTGGCCAGGTAGTCTGGCTTGGCAGATAAAACTGAGTACCCAACAGAAATCTTCTTTTCACCATTGGAGAGATATTGGTAGCTGAGCAAATGTAAGAGTGATACTTTTGAGCATTCCTGCATAAAGAGTTACTTTTTTTTTGTGCTTGTGCCAGTTTGTTCACTTTCATTTTGTTGACTGTTTTTTCTGTCCTGGAAGAAGGAGGAAGAAGTTGTCTAATCATGTGTTTCTGCTATTTCTTTCTTTTTTTCCCCATCACTTTTATTTTAGAGCCATGTAAATACTCTACAGATTCACCTTCACTCATTTTTGTTTATTGTTGCATATATTCAATTAGTGTCATTGCAGAGGACTGCAAGTATTTTGAAGTGCTTGACACTAGAGTTTTGGTTTTCTTACTGGCTCTTTAATAAAGATTTGTTTGTCTCGTCCGTTTATAGGAGATGGACGTCTGAAGCAGAGCTCCGCTAGCAGCGGCTTTATTTTCCCACGTATTTCATATTATTTAGAGGTATCCTGTATTTAACCTGACCAAGGAACTTCCACTACAATATACAAGCATGAGTAACAAGAAGAAAAGTCAGAAAGAACCGGAAAAGAAACTTAAAGCTGCATCAAAGTCTGGACAGACATCCGGCCCGAGTGCAAGGTATGGCCTCTCGGAGACTGACCTAGAACAGGCAGATGAATGCGCAGATTTCCTGGGACCCCGCTCCATTGTATCGTCTCCAGTCGAGAGTGAAAATGGGGGCGAAGGTGCAAGTGATACAGGTCGCGATGGATTGCCGATTTCTGAGGATCATTTGAGACTAGAAAAGGCCTTGCAGGATGTGCTCTCATCTACTCATTGCGAGCCCACAGCACCTGCTGTAACAGGAGCTGCATTTCCACTCGTGGAGCACGAAAGCCGAAGCGAACTGTCCGAACTGAAAGAGATGATCGCTACACTGGCCACTGCCATGGTTATGGCCATAAATGAGCTTAAGAAAGATAACAAGAATGATCTTAAGAAGGCGACCATTGAGCTTAAGAACAAGCTTAAGAAGGATAACAAAGATAAGGAAACACGTCTATTTAATTAGACGTTTTGACGTGAACTTTAAAGGCATGTTAGAGAAATTAGTGGAATACATCGAAGAAACTAAATCCAAACTGAAAATGCTTGCCGACCAGATTAATGACATTACAGATCAGCTGGAAGACGTTAAGCAGGCATTCACGGCTCGAGTTGAAACAGCGGAACAACTGGCGTCTAACGCCGATGAAAAAGCCACAGCTGCGAATTCCGAATGCAAAAAACTTGGAGACAGACTTGCAGTCCTGGAGGATGGGTGCAGAAGAAACAATATAAGAATTGAGGGTATACCTGAGAAACGAGAAAGCTCAAGCCCAGTGAAATTTGCAGTAGAATTACTGTCTAAAATAATTGGAGATGACTTTAAACTCGACATTGAGATAGCCACGGCTTATCGCACAAACAGACCAAGTACCTTTAAACCTAGGTCTTTTATTGTCTGCTTCGAGCGACTACGATGTAAGCTTGATGTGATGGCACTTCTCAGACACAAGCAAGAGATTATATTTGAAAATAATCTTATTCGTATTTTCCCCGACTTCTCACCATCAACAACTGCAAAACGTGCTGCCTACATTGACATTAAAAAGTTGCTACGGAAAGCCGGTATCAAATACAGCCTCTGTATCCCGCCAAACTGAAAGTGGAAGTTCAAGATCAATATTATATTTTCTTAAGCAAAGAAGAAGCTGAAAAGGAATTAAAGAAGCTGTTTCCAACACTTTTTTGAAAGTTAATAAGGAGCCATATTCTAACAAGGCATGGGAAGGACCTATGATCTGCCCTCTGGATCCATGTTTAAAGAGACTGGTATTATAATTATAATTATACATCCTTTTCTTTATCTGGACTTTATATGTTTATGCTTTAATTAGAGTTATAGAGTTATAGACGTGAGTGTGAAAGTGTGGAAGTAATTAAAGTAGGATTTTTTTTTTTTATTTATTCTACTATACCTTAACTCTTTTAGGGCTAATTTTTTTTTTTCTTTTCTCCCAGGGCTGAATATTTTTCCAGAAAATAACTTTTTTAAAAAAAGAACACAAAACAATTGTTTAACAAATCAAATCAACAAAAAATATTTATTTTTGACAAATATAACTGTTTTGCATTTTGTATGAGCCTGCATACTATATAATTTAACATATTATTATTGCACATACTGTACATGCTACAAGGCAAAGTCCTGCAAAGTATGATATCGCTCAAAGCAGCCAATTGCATGCATTGCCACGTTGCACTGCTTACAATATGTGTTGCACTGGTGCCTCTTTTTGAGTTGTCTATTGCTGCACACAACACAGTCAGGCTTATACTTTTTATCCTCATATGTGGCAGCAAAGTGGCGCTCAGTCAGCCTGTCTGGCACTGCTCTTTGTGCTGGCCTTCCTCGCTTTGCAAAAGGCACTCTGACATATTCTTCCAGCAAGCTGTCAACCACCTTCTTGCGGAAATCTGCCGCAGTCATAGTGCTGTCACTGTTTGCCTGCTTGAATAATAGAAATCCGTTTGTGAGTGCAATCTCACGCAGGCGATGGTACACAGTGTGGTACCACTTGGTGGACTTATGGCCGTAAGCATATGTCCCCAGCATCTGATCCAGTCGATCTACTCCAGCCATCTTACAATTATACTCTTCAAGCGCAACAGGCTTGTCCAGCTTCCTACCTGCTGGGTTTCCCTTTGAACGAATTGTTTTTTCACATAAATTGTTAGTGTGAACTGTACTAAGGCAAGTGACCCGTTTGACATCATGCCATGCCAATGCCACCAAGTTATCCGCCCGCATGAAAACAGGATTCAGCCTGTCTGGCTTCAGCTGTAAAGGCATGTGTCTCCTATTCACCCTGACTGTGCCACAAGCTCCTATTCCCCTGCTCTGTAGCTCCATGAACAACTCTGGAGATGTATTGAAATTGTCCATGTAAACAACATGTCCCAAATGTTCATACCCCTGAAGCAGCTCCAGCACAACCTGAGTTGTCAAAGGACAGTTCTCTCTCTGAAAAGAATGCTTTCCTGTGTAAGTAATTACTTTCAGGCAGAAGCCAGTGTTTGCTTCTGCCAGTACAAAGTCCTTTATGCCATACTTGGTGGGCTTGTCTGGCATATATTGTCTGAAAAAAAGCCGTCCCTTATATTTTACCATGGATTCATCCACAGACAAATCACGGCCAGGCTGATAAAATTGTTTATATGTAGGCTCCACAATGTCAAGCAGGGGCTGAACTTTGTACATCGGATTATAGCCTGGCTCACCCCTTGGAATTTGCTCCTTGTTATCACAAAAGTGAATGAAGCTTTGCAGCAGCATGTACCGATCACGCGGCATAACCTGTCCAAAGCCACCCGGTGACAAAGCACGTTTGGACCAATGCTCCCTGAAATTATATCGCCAGTCCAGTCCCATCTCAATCTGCAATGCCACAAAGCCCTTCACCTCGTCTTTTGTTGTGGGTTTCCACTTTGAAAAATGAGATCGCAGAGCGAGCGCATCCCGCGAT
Source organism: Erpetoichthys calabaricus (assembly GCF_900747795.2). NCBI lineage: Eukaryota > Metazoa > Chordata > Cladistia > Polypteriformes > Polypteridae > Erpetoichthys > Erpetoichthys calabaricus. Next base: position 152,097,343 of record NC_041398.2, read on the forward strand.
TCAAAAAATTGTTCAGCATACCTGTTTGTCTCTTCAGATATCAGCCTAAAAACTGCCTCAGGAAAAAACAGTTTGAAATAGTCCAGCGGCTTGTAATCCGTTGTGTCCAGCAGCAAGCCGTGCCTTCTTGTAAAGTCAGTTAGCCAAATCGGCTCCCATGGATCAATTTCTGGGTATTCCTCCCATGCGAACCTTGCCGTAGGTGTACTGGCAGCGCGAATGCGCTCAGCTGCCAGCTGAGGCAGCTGGGGCGGCATCGGCTGGTCTCCGATCGGCTGATGCCGGCTCCTCAATCTCTTCCTCAATCTCTTGATCGCTGTCTATGAAATCCGACTCTGAGAAATCAGAGTCGGGCTCCGCGATTATGCGCAAAATGTCTTCTGCCGAGTATTTTCTTTTCTCGACTCGCTTCGCTCCCTCGTGAGATGTTGATGCCATCTTGTCTTTGTTAGTGTTTGTTTACATTTCGCAACTCACGCACACTTAAGGATCATTTGCTGAGTCAACAAGTCTAGCATTCCTCCAAGCACAGAGGGAATGCCTGTGACGCGACAGTGTGTTTTGTCGCCATTAACAGCTGATTGTCGCCCTCTATCCCTGGATGTCGACTTTTGTCGACATGCGCCCTCAACCCCTCCTGTCGACAAAAGTTGACATCCGCCCTAAAAGAGTTAAAGTAGACTGTTTAACATCATACCCTTGGTTTATTGCTTTTTCTGCTATTTATACTATTACCATTATACAGTAGGAGTTACCAGGTTTATCCTAGACTAGTTTTTAAAATCATTCCCAGGGTTGATTCTTTTTTTTTTTTTAATCTTAATATCTTAATAACTTAAAAGCGCTGAAGATTATTTCAAGCTTAAAGACTGTTAATGATAATATTTTCGGCAGATAGTATTACGAATTTAGCTGCAAAAGATATCTCTGTTTTAATTCTCTAACGCCGCTGCAGGGTGGGGTTTGTTTTGTTTTGGACGTGCTCTGTCTCTTCGTATGTCAGAGGACCGGGACATCGCAAAGTGGGATCTAGCCTCATGTGGGGAGGCAAAATGGGGGGGGGGGGGGGGGATAAAGGGGGGAGGGGAGGAGAGCAGGTTATATCTAATCTATTCTTGTAATCCTTATAATTATAAATATCAATGCAACAATAGGCTAAAATGCAATAACTCATGGGGAATCTTGAAACTAAGATTAAAACTGCCTCATTACCAATTAAAACTACAAAATGACATTAAAAACTCAGAATCAATGTCTCCATGATGGGACAGTTAACTTTGTGAGCTGGAATGTGAAAGGCCTGAATCACGAATTAAAGAGAAAGAAAGTATGCTCTCACCTAACAGGCTTAAACGCTAAAATAGTATTTTTACAGGAGATCCACTTACTAACCAAGGATCAGTTCAGACTACAAAAAGAATGGACTGGTCAAATGTTCCATTCTAGCTTTATAAAGAAAACTAGAGGGGTGGGAATTCTCATACACAGAACAGTTCCATTTGTAGCATCAGATGTAGTATCGGACCCTGAAGGGAGATATAGATGGATAGATCTTTATTGTCATTGTCACTTTTACAAAGGAACAACGAAATTGAAGGTGCAATCGACTCAGTGTGAGGAATAAGAGTTAAAAAGACAAAAAGACAAGAAGAGAGAAAATAATAACAAACCGAATAGTAATAAATATACAAATTGCACTTGTTGACTTAAGGTCTATATTGCACATTGGAAGAATAATATGGAGTAGTTTTATTCTGAGTTCAGGGCCATGATTGCTTTCGGATAAAAGCTGTGTTTAAGGCGGTTTGTCCTAGTTTTCATAGCTCTGTATCTCTTGCCCGATGGCAAAAGCTGGAAGAGGCAATGACCGGGATGTGATGAATCCTGTGAAATGTCAATTGCTTTTTTGCGGCATCGGGACGTGTAGATTTGTGGGGAGTGTACAACCATTTGTTCTCTCCGCTGTCCTGACGACCCTGTGGAGCGCTTTCTTTTCTGAGGAAGTGCAGCTGCTGTACCACACACACAGTCCGTACGTGAGCACACTCTCGATGGAACAGTGATAAAAAGCAAGGAGCAGATTTTTTGGGAGATGGTTCTTTCTGAGAATTCTCAGAAAATACAGTCTCTGCTGCGCCTTCTTTAGCAGCTCCTTGGTGTTGGCGCTCCAGGTCAGGTCATCCTCCAGCTCCATACCCAGAAACCTGAACACCGGGACCCTCTCCACACAGGCCCCGCCAATGATGAGTGGCTGGATGTCAGTTTTGTTTTTCCTAAAGTCAATAACAAGCTCCTTTGTTTTTTTGGTGTTGAAGAACAGGTTATTGACTGTGCACCACTCTGACAGTCGCTCCACCTCGTCCCTGTATGCTAGCTCACCCTCCTTGCCCGAGATGAGTCCGACCACCTTCGTGTCATCCGCGAACTTTATAATCTTGTTGCTATGGTGAGTGGGGACACAGTCATATGTGTAGAGGGTGTAGAGGAGCGGGCTGAGCACACAACCCTGCGGCGTCCCGGTGTTGAGGCTGAGAGCAGTGGATGTGTGGAGACCCAGCCTGACCCTCTGGGAGCGACCAGACAGGAAGTCCAGTATCCAACTGCAGGTGAGTGATGGAAGTCCCAGATCTGCCAGTTTGGACACCAGTCGTTGTGGGAGGATGGTGTTAAACGCCGAGCTGAAGTCTACAAAGAGCAGTCTGGCGTAACTCCCCTGCTGCTCCAGGTGGGTCAGGGCAGCATGAAGGGCTGTGGCCACAGCATCCTCCGTGGATCTCTTTGCTTTGTAAGCAAACTGAAATGGGTCCAGGTCTGCTGGCAGGCAGGCGATGATATGACTCCGCACCAGTTTCTCAAAGCACTTCATGATGACAGATGTGAGTGCCACTGGACGGAAATCATTCAGACTGTTCGTGTTGGATCTTTTCGGCAGCGGAACAATGATTGAGGACTTAAGGCAGGTTGGGACAGTGGCCTGGGACAGGGACTGGTTGAAAATCCTGGTGAAGATTCCGGCCAGTTGATCTGCACAGTCTTTCAGCACCCGTCCAGCCACACCGTCGGGTCCTGCAGCCTTCCTCGGGTTCACCTTCCTCATCACCCGCCTCACCTCACACTCTTCCACTGCGAGTATATTGCTGTTGTGAACAGGCTGTTGTGATGGAGCTGCTGTTGGTGTCGCCTCAAAGCGGGCAAAGAAGATGTTCAGCTCCTCTGCCAGAGAAGCGTCTCCCTCAGCGGCCAAGGAGTTGCTGGATTTGTAGCCGGTGATGTGTTGGACACCCTGCCACACCTGCCTGGTGTTGTTACTCCTCAGATGGTCTTCTATCCTCCTTCTGTATGCTGCCTTGGCCTCTCGGATGCCTCTCTTCAGGTTCGCTCTGGCTACACTGTAAAGAGCCCCATCCCCAGACCTGAAAGTAGTATTCCTAGTGTTCAGGAGACTCTGGACATCCCTCGTCATCCAGGGCTTCCTGTTAGGATAAATCCTTATGCGTCTGTCCCTGGTGACGTTGTCCGTGCAGAACCTGATGTAATCCAGGACTGCCGTAGTGTGGTACTCCAAGTCTTGGTGATAGAAAACCTCCCAATCGGTTCTCTGGAAGCAGTCCTGCAACTGTTGGGAGGCCTCCTCGGGCCATATGGTAACAGTCCTGGTCATAGTGGGAGCTTGTTTCCTGAGGGGAGTATATGCAGGGATTAGAAGCAGGGACGTATGATCAGACTGGCCAAGGTGTGCTAGGGGTTTAGCCCTATAGGCCTGTCTGATGTTTGTGTACAACTTGTCCAGTGTTTTTACTCCCCTGGTTGCACACTTTATGTGTTGATGGAATTGGGGGAGAACTGCTTTCAGATCTGCATGATTAAAGTCCCCAGAAATGATGTGAACAGCCTCTGTGATACTTGCTCTGTTTACTGCTGATGGTGTCATGCAAAAGTCCCAGAGCCGAGTTAGCATTAGCATCTGGTGCTATGTACACAGCAGTTAGCAGTATAGCATTGAATTCACGGGGGAGGTATATGGGTCTGCATTTAATTGTCATAAACTCCACGTCTGGAGAGCAGTGTCTGGTGACTATGGTGGAATTTGTGCACCAGCTATTGTTCACATAAATGCACAGCCCCCCTCCTCTCTTCTTACCGGAGTACTCTGTCCTGTCTTGCCGGTGTGCTGTGTGGCCTGCTATCTCGATCGCCGTGTCCGGTATGAGTGGATTAAGCCACGTCTCCGTGATCAGCAGAATGCAGCAGTCCCTGATAATCTTTTCCGTTGCAATCCGCAGCTGCCACTCGTCCAGTTTGTTTGCCAGAGACCTCACATTTGAGGAGAAAATGCTTGGAAGTGGTGGTTTGTGTGGCTGCTTCCTTAGCCTCACTAGCACGCCCCCTCGGCACCCCCTCTTTTGTTTATGTTCTTTGCGCCGCCGCCGGCTCCTCGAAGCTGGGATTGTAATCCATGGAGAGCCCGGTGTTCGTGCAATGTCGTCCGGAATGTTGTGGACATGGAGAAACTCGGAGGTCGAGCAACTCTCGCTCCGTAAACCGATAGATAAAATATCCTGCCGGCTATACGTGTATTTATCCAGGCAGGGTGGAAAAAACACGATCTGAGTCGGAGAGCACACAGCCGCAGCGTCTAAGCGCGCCGCCATATTATATGTGATGGTCATGGGCAACTTATATAACAGTAAAATGATTTTGATAAATGTTTATGCACCCAATGTTGATGATAAGGAATTCATGCAAAATCTATTTGCATCCATTCCCAATGTGAACACTCATAAAATTATAATGCCTGGGGACTTTAATTGTGTTCTAAATCCACTCTTAGATAGGACTCCTGTGACAGGGGGGACGACATCTAATACTGCAAAGACAATTGCACAGTTTTTAAATGATCACAACTTATCAGACCCCTGGAGGTTTCTTAACCCAAACTCAAGAACATATTCGTTCTATTCACCAGTGCATTATAGCTACTCAAGAATTGATTAATTTTTTATAGATAATAATTTCCTGCCTACAATTAAATCATGCAAATATGACACAATTGTTATCTCTGACCATGCCCCTCTAGTCTTGGAGCTAAAATCGTTAAGCCCCTCACACTCACCTCGTAGATGGCGTCTTAACCCTCTTTTATTGGCAGACAAGAACTGCACAGAATTCATAGCCAAACAAATCAGCTTCTTCCTAGAGACAAACACGTCCACAGAAGTTTCTGCAGGAACATTCTGGGAAACTCTAAAGGCCTTCTTAAGAGGACAGATTATTTCATATCTTTCCCACAGAAATAAATTAGAAACCAAGAAAGTTTCAGAGCTAAGAAGTGAAATTACTAGAATAGATGAGAACAAGCCAGGCATCCAAATGAAGTTCTCCACAGGAAAAGGCAGGCCCTGCATACAGAACTTAACATCTTAACAACTAAAGAAACTGAACAACTTATTTATAAGTCTAGACATCATTACTATGAACACGGAGAAAAAGCTAATAAGCTTTTAGCTCAACAAATTCACAAACAAGAAGTTCGCAATGCAATACTAGTAATCACCAACAAGAATGGAGAAGAAATTATTGACCATAAAAATATAATGCACACATTTAGAGATTATTATAAGTCTTTATATTCTACTGAGCCCAAAGAAGACAACACACAATCTAATGCATTTCTGGATACATCACAGATACCACAAATAGATGCTTTAAGTGCTGAGGAACTAGATAAACCTCTAACGTTTACAGAATTACTAGACGCTATAAAGTCACTACAAAGCGGGAAATCAGCAGGCCCTGATGGTTACCCCGTAGAATTTTATAAGAAATTCTCCACTCAGCTAGCTCCCCTCTTATTGGCAACATTTACAGAAGCTACAGACAACCAAATACTACGTCAAACATTTCGACAAGCATTAATCACCGTCTTTCCTAAACAAAATAAGGACTTGTTACAATGTGCATCATACAGACCAATTTCACTCCTGAATAATGATGTTAAGATACTCTCAAAAATCCTAGCTAGAAGGATGGAGAAAGTGCTACCCTCGGTAATATCACAGGATCAAACTGGATTTATTAAAGGCGGACACCTATCTTCCAATCTCCGACGCTTGTTTAATGTTATATATTCACAAGCAAAATCAAACACCCCAGAGATATTACTATCATTAGACGCAGAAAAAGCATTTGATATGATTGAATGGAACTACCTTTTCACTGCATTGGAGAAATTTGGGTTTGGCCCGAATATTTGCGCATGGATCAAACTACTGTATACCAATCCAGAAGCTTCAGTTTGTATTAATAACATTTGCTCAGACTACTTTAAACTAGAACGTGGTACCAGACAAGGATGTCCCTTGTCGCCACTGTTGTTTGCAATCGCTATTGAACCACTAGCGGTTCACTGCCGAAATTCTTATCAGATAAAGGGGATTGTCAGAGAAGGACTGGAACAGAAAATTTCTCTATATGCAGATGATATGGTCTTATATATATCAGACCCAGAAAACACTGTCCCTGCTGTTTTAACAGCACTAACAGAATTTCAAAAGATATTGGGTCATAGAATTAATCTGAATAAAAGTATACTCTTTCCAGTGAATTCACAAGCATATAATATTAGATTAGACACCCTACCTTTTACCATAGCAGATCAGTTTAAATACCTAGGGGTAAATATCACAAGTAAACATAAAGCTCTTTATCAACAAAATTTTGCTGTCTGTATGGAAAAAATTAAGCAAGACTTGCATAGATTGTCAACCCTTCATCTCACTCTAGCCGGAAGAATTAACATTGTTAAGATGAATATCCTTCCTAAACTTCTCTTTTTATTTCAAAACATTCCAATATATATCAATAAATCATTTTTTAAACAGTTAGATTCAACAATAACCTCATTCATTTGGAACTCAAAACACCCACGTATACGAAGAGCGACCCTACAAAGACCTCAGGCAGAAGGTGGCATGGCTTTACCTAATTTTCAGTTTTATTACTGGGCAGCAAACATACAAGCCATAAAAACCTGGACACAAAAAAATGAACATACACAGGCTTGGTTCGCAATAGAAGTAAAATCCTGTAGTACTTCTTTATACAACCTGCTCTGTGCTCCAATAAATGCAAGCTATCGCAAATATACTAATAACCCATTTGTGTTTTACTCACTCAGAATATGGAACCAACTTAGAAAGCATTTTAAAATGGAAAATCTTTTATCCGTAGCACCTCTGCAAGAGAACCACCTCTTTCAACCCTCGCAAACATATCCAGTTTTTAATACCTGGAAAGGTTTTGGGATTAAAATGCCCAGAGATCTTTATATAGACAACATATTTGCATCTTTTGAACAATTACGTTCCAAATTCAACCTCTCAGCTACACATTTCTTTCACTATCTTCAAATTAGAAATTTTGTTAAACAGAAACTGCCCGATTTTCCTCACCTCATACCCTCCACCATGCTGGAAAAAATACTGCTCAATTTCGAGGAATTAAACACCATTTCCGCATTATGTAAAATCTTATTAGAGTCCCTACCTTTCAAAGACCCAAGAGGACATTGGGAAGAAGATCTCTTAATCAATATATCAGAAAAGAAGTGGAAGGTAGCAAAGCAGAGAATTCACTCGAGCTTCATATGCGCAAAGCATAGAATTATTCAACTAAAAATTATATATCGAGCTCATCTGTCTTGCTTAAGACTGTCCAAAATGTTTCCAGGGCAAGGTCCAACCTGCGAACGCTGCAACCAAGCTCCTGCCTCACTGGGTCACATGTTTTGGGCCTGCACCAAACTAACATCATTTTGGACCAAAATTTTTAAGTGCCTTTCAGACAGCCTTGGGGTCACAATCCCTCCTAACCCATTAACAGCTGTGTTCAGTGTTCTTCCAGACGGACTTGAAGTGGAGAAGGACAAGCAAACGGTGATTGCATTCACTACACTTTTGGCATGCAGACTTATTTTGTTAAATTGGAAGAATCCTAACTCTCCTCTGATAAGTCAGTGGGAAACTGATGTTTTATATTATTTGAAATTGGAAAAAATCAAATCCTCAGTTAGAGGATCTGTTCAGAATTTTTTCAAAACCTGGCAGGATCTAATCAATATTATTTTAGAATAAGAGAAATAACTATTACCGCATTTATTTCCCTTCTCCATTTTTTATTTACCTATATACATTTCTTTCTTTCTTTTGTTTATTGTTGCCTTATTAAAAAGCCCTAAGCAATTCTCCTTTGGCTAAGCTCTCCTCCTCAGGGGTGGGGTTTGATTTGTCTTCAATTTTTGTTTTGTTATAAATTGATCTATTTGAATGGAATGATTACAATAAAATTAATAAATAAAATTAAAAAAAAAAAAAGAAGTGTCCATGTCCTGATGATATTTGAGATCAAGCAGGGGAGAAAAATAAATGATAATAGGGAAAAGGAGGACGTTTATGATATGAAAGTGATGACAACATAAATATATATTTATAGATGTGGAAATTTGAAGACTAGAAACTTGGGCTTGGTCCTTCTCAATTAAAATTTTCCATAATTCAATAAAAGCAGTTTGAAATGTCACACCTGGGCACAGGAAAGCTCATGCATCCATCAAGGCTGTTGCCCCCAACATGTTCACCTCACCATATGCATAATATGGCGGCACGCTTAGATGCTGCGGCTGTGTGCTCTCCGACTCAGATTGTTTTTTTTGTTATAAATTGATCTATTTGAATGGAATGATTACAATAAAATTAATAAAAAAAATTAAAAAAAAAAAAAGAAGTGTCCATGTCCTGATGATATTTGAGATCAAGCAGGGGAGAAAAATAAATGATAATAGGGAAAAGGAGGACGTTTATGATATGAAAGTGATGACAACATAAATATATATTTATAGATGTGGAAATTTGAAGACTAGAAACTTGGGCTTGGTCCTTCTCAATTAAAATTTTCCATAATTCAATAAAAGCAGTTTGAAATGTCACACCTGGGCACAGGAAAGCTCATGCATCCATCAAGGCTGTTGCCCCCAACATGTTCACCTCACCATATGCATAATATGGCGGCACGCTTAGATGCTGCGGCTGTGTGCTCTCCGACTCAGATTGTGTTTTTTCCACCCTGCCTGGATAAATACACGTATAGCCAGCAGGATATTTTATCTATCGGTTTACGGAGCGAGAGTTGCTCGACCTCCGAGTTTCTCCGCGTCCACAACATTCCGGACGACATTGCACGAACACCGGGCTCTCCGTGGATTACAATCCTAGCTTCGAGGAGCCGGCGGCGGCGCAAAGAACGTAAACAAAAGAGGGGATGCCGAGGCGGCGTGCTAGTGAGGCTAAGGAATCAGCCACACAAACCACCGCTTCCAAGCATTTTCTCCTCAAATGTGAGGTCGCTGGCAAACAAACTGGATGAGTGGCAGCTGCGGATTGCAACGGAAAAGATCATCAGGGACTGCTGCATCCTGCTGATCACGGAGATGTGGCTTAATCCACTCATACCGGACACGGCGATCGAGATAGCAGGCCACACAGCACACAGGCAAGACAGGACAGAGCACTGCGGTAAGAAGAGAGGAGGGGGGGCTGTGCATTTATGTGAACAATAGCTGGTGCACAAATTCCACCATAGTCACCAGACACTGCTCTCCAGACGTGGAGTTTATGACAATTAAATGCAGACCCATATACCTCCCCCGTGAATTCAATGCTATACTGCTAACTGCTGTGTACATAGCACCAGATGCTAATGCTAACTCGGCTCTGGGGCTTTTGCATGACACCATCAGCAGTAAACAGAGCAAGTATCCTGAGGCTGTTCACATCATTTCTGGGGACTTTAATCATGCAGATCTGAAAGCAGTTCTCCCTCAATTCCATCAACACATAAAGTGTGCAACCAGGGGAGTAAAAACACTGGACAAGTTGTACACAAACATCAGGCCTATAGGGCTAAACCCCTAGCACACCTTGGCCAGTCTGATCATACATCTCTGCTTCTAATCCCTGCATATACTCCCCTCAGGAAACAAGCTCCCATTATGGCCAGGACTGTTACCATATGGCCCGAGGAGGCCTCCCAACAGTTGCAGAACTGCTTCCAGAGAACCGATTGGGAGGTTTTCTATCACCAAGACTTGGAGTACCACACTACGGCAGTCCTGGATTACATCAGGTTCTGCACGGACAACGTCACCAGGGACAGACGCATAAGGATTTATCCTAACAGGAAGCCCTGGATGATGAGGGATGTCCAGAGTCTGCTGAAAGCTAGGAATACTGATTTCAGGTCTGGGGATGGGGCTCTTTACAGTGTAGCCAGAGCGAACCTGAAGAGAGGCATCCGAGAGGCCAAGGCAGCATACAGAAGGAGGATAGAAGACCATCTGAGGAGTAACAACACCAGGCAGGTGTGGCAGGGTGTCCAACACATCACCGGCTACAAATCCAGCAACTCCTTGGCCGCTGAGGGAGACGCTTCTCTGGCAGAGGAGCTGAACATCTTCTTTGCCCGCTTTGAGGCGACACCAACAGCAGCTCCATCACAACAGCCTGTTCACAACAGCAATATACTCACAGTGGAAGAGTGTGAGGTGAGGCGGGTGATGAGGAAAGTGAACCCGAGGAAGGCTGCAGGACCCGACGGTGTGGCTGGACAGGTGCTGAAAGACTGTGCAGATCAACTGGCCGGAATCTTCACCAGGATTTTCAACCAGTCTCTGTCCCAGGCCACTGTCCCATCCTGCCTCAAGTCCTCAATCATTGTTCCGCTGCCGAAAAAATCCAACACGAACAGTCTGAATGATTTCCGCCGAGTGGCACTCACATCTGTCATCATGAAGTGCTTTGAGAAACTGGTGCGGAGTCATATCATCGCCTGCCTGCCAGCAGACCTGGACCCATTTCAATTTGCTTACAAAGCAAAGAGATCCATGGAGGATGCTGTGGCCACAGACCTTCATGCTGCCCTGACCCACATGGAGCAGCAGGGGAGTTACGCCAGACTGCTCTTTGTAGACTTCAGCTCGGCGTTTAACACCATCCTCCCACAACGACTGGTGTCCACACTGGCAGATCTGGGACTTCCATCACTCACCTGCAGTTGGATACTGGACTTCCTGTCGGGTCGCTCCCAGAGGGTCAAGCTGGGTCTCCACACATCCACTGCTCTCAGCCTCAACACTGGGACGCCACAGGGTTGTGTGCTTAGCCCGCTCCTCTACACCCTCTACACATATGACTGTGTCCCCACTCACCATAGCAACAAGATTATAAAGTTTGCGGATGACACGACGGTGGTCGGACTCATCTTGGGCAAGGAGGGTGAGCTAGCATACAGGGACGAGGTGGAGCAACTGTCAGAGTGGTGCACAGTCAATAACCTGCTCCTCAACAACAAAAAAACAAAGGAGCTTGTTATTGACTTTAGGAAAAACAAAACTGACATCCAGCCACTCATCATTGGCGGGGCCTGTGTGGAGAGGGTCCCGGTGTTCAGGTTTCTGAGTATGGAGCTGGAGGATGACCTGACCTGGAACGCCAACACCAAGGAGCTGCTAAAGAAGGCACAGCAGAGACTGTATTTTCTGAGAATTCTCAGAAAGAACCATCTCCCAAAAAATCTGCTCCTTGCTTTTTATCACTGTTCTATCGAGAGTGTGCTCACGTACGGACTGTGTGTGTGGTACAGCAGCTGCACTTCCTCAGAAAAGAAAGCGCTCCACAGGGTTGTCAGGACAGCGGAGAGAACAAATGGTTGTACACTCCCCACAAATCTACACGTCCCGATGCCGCAAAAAAGCAATTGACATTTCACAGGATTCATCACATCCTGGTCATTGCCTCTTCCAGCTTTTGCCATCGGGCAAGAGATACAGAGCTATGAAAACTAGGACAAACCGCCTTAAACACAGCTTTTATCTGAAAGCAGTCATGGCCCTGAACTCAGAATAAAACTGCTCCATATTATTCTTCCAATGTGCAATATAGACCTTAAGTCAACAAGTGCAATTTGTATATTTATTACTATTCGGTTTGTTATTATTTTCTCTCTTCTTGTCTTTTTGTCTTTTTAACTCTTATTCCTCACACTGAGTCGATTGCACCTTCAATTTCGTTGTTCCTTTGTAAAAGTGACAATGACAATAAAGATCTATCTATCTATCTATCTATCTATCTATCTATCTATGAATCTTTGTGTAAACACATATTTATGTATGTTTGTAATGTATACAAAGTCTATATTAATTTACAAATGTTTTGATAAACTTTATCATGGCGCCAGAGAATGATAGCGTGTTACATGTTAATTAGCACACACATGTAAGAATTTCACAGTACTCATGTAGCACTTATTTAGTTCAATACAACATATTGTGAAAATACTCCATATCAATAGATAACTGAGCACATATTGTTTCTGTGTTTTATCAGGAAGTAAAGAAGATGACTACTATCTTGTTTTTAGTTACCTAAAAATTTAACAATGAAAATATAAGTGGTCAGATATTTGAGCAATACTGTCTTTGATTACTAATTTCATTTACGTTAAATAAAAGTAAATATTTCCATTTGTCAGGCTTCATCAAATTTCATAATTCATAAACAGTTTATTGATAACTGGTGACTATTTTCAATGTCCTTTTCCTGTATTTTTTTTAACAGGAGCTGCAGTTTTCTGTGCAGGAAGATAACTTACAAGACAGCTGCACATCTCCCTCCTCTTCTGAATGTAATACCCTAAAAAATGCCAATCTTTCACCTACCCCTCAATCCAGTGAACAAGGATGTTCCAGAAAACTTTTAAGAGAAGCCAGCCCCTTTAAAATCATTCAACCACCAAGCTCCGAATACATACTTCATAGTGACAGTGAGTTGGAGCAGGTCAGAAAACATTACTTTGAACTGCAGCACATAGGGAAAGAGGAGCATTGTATTCTTTCAAAGGATCTTCTCTGGAGATTAAATAGAATTACAGTGACCAGCATAGTGCCCATACTGAGGACAACAACAAGGGAAGACAAATATACCTCCAAACATGAGGTTTCTTCAATGGCAAAATGAATAGTCAAGTATTATCCAAAGCTATGTGCAGCTGAGGATCAAAATTCATGGGTGAGTGTAAGTAACTAGTTTTTATAGGGGTTTTAGACTGAGCAGTCTCACCTTGTATTCACTTGCACACTTTTTAAATGAGTGTAATCTCATTACAGGAACCTGTGTTTAAACAACTCCTGAAAAGGCTGCAGAATATCCGCACACCTCAGAAGTGACAGGACTCTATGCCTCAAATAAATAAAGAGATGTCTCGGCATCACCACTGACAAGCCTGATGCTGCTGAAGTCGAGAATTCAGGCGAGGCCAATTCCACTGCATCTTCGGGGAATTCTGTTGCTTCAGCGACGCTTGTTAATGTGTCACCTTCTAGTCATACCCAAGAAGTTACAGCAGAGAAAGAATGTGAACCATCTGGTAAGTGCACAATAGAGATGGTCATATCCCATCTTAGTTCAGACTGTTTAGAAAACACAACTGATTTGATTATTCATTTATATGTTTTTGCACCTGTTGACACAATAGTTGACAGCCACCAAATACAGGCCAGGCACTACAAAACACTACAGGACCTTTACAAGAAGCTAAAGCCAAATAAATGTGTAGTTACCCAGCTCCTTGATCATGAATTTAATGCACAGAGGTCATTTATAGATTCTATGGGAGGCTTACCCATGCTTTAAAGAACTGGATCATGTAAGTACATAAAACACAGACATTTGACTGAAATATTTTTGAAAATGGTTTCTTAAAACAAAATATGTGCTGACTTTGAAGAGTGTGCTTATTTTATAGGTAATGGATGAAATGCATTGTATTTTTAGTTGGAATAATCTTAACTATATCACAGAAGTTAAGAGAAGATGGACCAGTTTTTATTGAAAAGCACAGTTTTATGGTGTAATGAAGAAGATTCTGAATCCTCCACATATGCACGATGAGGGTAACATTTGTCATGCATATTTTATTCAAACTCATTTTATAGTTATGCACTTTACTCAGTGTTGCAGCATGATAGGCCTAAATGAAAGTCAAATTGAAGTTGTTTAAAGTTATGATATTGTGCAGTTGATGCTCAAAGGGTAGCACTTTTTTTATGCCATTTTTTCCATAAAGACCTAGTCAAATTATAGTAAGCCAAACTTACAGCAGCAATAATATTTTGCATGAAAATTTCTTACTTTGCCAGTAACTGTTGATTTGTGAGTTCCAGGTTCCTTTTTCTTCATTGTATTAGAAAGTGGTGCTGTGTTATTCTGAAATAAATTTTTGCCTTTAATTATGTTTTTAAAAAGCCATTTATTAGCATTGTAAAGAGTTTTGTCTAGCATCTTTTTAAGACACAACAGGATAATAAACTGACTGACACTATCCTTTATTAGGTATACATAATGAAGGAATACTTTAAAGAATACTTAAAACTTTAAATATGATCTATGTAAGGTTCATTTCAATTGTTTGTTTATGTTCTAGCATATTAGTAGGTCAAAATAATACCAGACATCATATAATTTTTGTTATAAATCATTCTCAATTTAAAGCTTGCTGTATGTTGTTGTTATCATTAAAAGGAGAATGTTTGAGTTATATTAGAACATAGTGCAAAAGATATTTAATAAGAATTGTTTTTTTTTTCATTAGTGAAAAATGCCATTGCCATGTTTAGAGTTCTGCCATCCATGTTTCGTTTACTTTCTCTACCCCCAAAAAAGTTGGGAAACAAAACACAAGGCATTAGTTCATGTCCTTAAGGTAAAACTTTGCATTTTTATGTTGTTTAAAGAAAAATAAAGACAGTTACTGCAATTCTATCCATCTGTGACTGGCAGCAATTTTCAGGGTTGTTTTTAATGTTAGTTACAGGAATGACATTATACATTAAACGGTTTGATTAAAAGGGCTTAACAGAATATAACAATCTTCAATTTTTAGTGATTTCTTTGCTGTTTAAATTACAAGCTGTGTATAACTGCTTCTGTTAAAATTAGCACATTAATTCAGTATTATAAATAGGTAAATGTATAATAAATCTGTATAGGACTACGAAGGATAAAATAAATTCAGCCTATTTTCTTTGTTGGTTTTTGTTTGTCTTGAAGACCTCTGAGAATCCTGATGCCTTTCTACAGCAAAGACCACTGTCTAGCCCTGCCCTTATTGTGGACCAAGATAACTGTATGCTGGTTATTGGAAGTGAGCCTGTGACAACTTTCCTTCAAGAAATGTTGCAGGACGGTATCATGTACCTTTTGGCGTACTGTTATGCACTACATCTAACATATCCTAAGTGCACTGCCACTGTCCTCTCTGCAATTCAAACTGAAATATTACTGGACACAATTTGAACGGAAAATACAAATATGATTGAATAAAAATTGTGTGAGCCAAATGTAGAACAGGAAATGCATGTCTATGATGTACTGTATATAATTACCATAATATTTGAAAATCAATTAGATAAATTATAAATTTGATTTTTTTTGGATTTTAATATGTTAGGTTGTATTTTCTTTGTACTGTTTTTTGGCAAAGTTACCACTGTTAAAATTTTGCAAGTTTGTTATACATTTCTGACTGTGACAAGATGAGACAGTCCTGAACTACAATGTACAATAATGATATGGATATGACTTTTGTGTTATATACAAGATAATCTTCCTGTGTCAACTAATTTTCATGTGCTTATGTTTTTCTCTGTTTCTGTATTGCAAACACAGCAGTAGTGCTGTTAGATACTGATGAAATACCTAAATAAAGAGCAGTGCTAATGATTATGTCTTTATTTGTAAGTTATTTTATGTATTCAGGATCCCAATATATATCAGGAAATTATATCTTAATTATATGTCTTGAATGTAGGAATGAATTCCTAATTCAAACCTCTGCTAAAATATTTGGTTTCAATTTGAAATGAAGACCATCCTAAAATGAGAGCACTGTGCTACTTTTACTTTATTCTTTTGTAGGTGGACTGAAATTTGTTGTATATATCATGCAAATATAGCTTAGTATGTGTTGAAATTAGATAGATAGATAGATAGATAGATAGATAGATAGATAGATAGATAGATAGATAGATAGATAGATAGATAGATAGATAGATAGATAGATAGATACTTTATTAATCCCAAGGGGAAATTCACATTCTCCAGCAGCAGCATACTGATACAAAAAAATAATATTAAATTAAAGTTTGATAATAATGCAGGTAAAAACAGACAATAACTTTTTATAATGTTAACGTTTACCCCCCCCCCCCCCCCCCCCCCCGGGTGGAATTGAAGAGTCGCATAGTTCGAGGGAGGAACGATCTTCTCAATCTGTCAGTGGAGCAGGACAGTGACAGTAGTCTGTCGCTGAAGCTGCTCTTCTGTCTGGAGATGACACTGTTTAGTGGATGCAGTAGATTCTCCATAATTGATAGGAGCCTGCTTAGCGCCCGTTGCTCTGCCACAGATGTTAAACTGTCCAGCTCCATGCCAACAATAGAGCCTGCCTTCCTCACCAGTTTGTCCAGGCGTGAGGCGTCTTTCTTCTTAATGCTGCCTCCCCAGCACACCACCGCGCAGAATAGGGCGCTCGCCACAACCATCTGATAGAACATCTGCAGCATCTTATTGCATATGTTGAAGGACGCCAGCCTTCTAAGGAAGTATAACCGGCTCTGTCCTTTCTTACACAGAGCATCAGTATTGGCAATCCAGTCTAATTTATCATCCAGCTGCACTCCCAGGTATTTATAGGTCTGTACCATCTGCACACAGTCACCTCTTATGATCACAGGGCCCATGAGGGGTCTGGGCCTCCTAAAATCCACCACCAGCTCCTTGGTTTGGCTGGTGTTCAGGTGTAGGTGGTTTGAGTCGCACCACTTAACAAAGTCATTGATTAGGTCCCTATACTCCTCCTCCTGCCCACTCCTGATGCAGCCCACGATAGCAGTGTAGTCAGCGAACTTTTGAACGTGGCAGGACTCCGAGTTGTATTGGAAGTCCGATGTATATAGGCTGAACAGGACCGGAGAAAGTACAGTCCCCTGTGGTGCTCCTGTGTTGTTGACTACAATGTCAGATGTGCAGTTCTCAAGATGCACATACTGAGGTCTGTTTGTAAGATAGTCCATGATCCATGCCACCAGGTATGAATCTACTGCCATCTCTGTCAGCTTGTCCATAAGGAGCAGAGGTTGGATTGTGTTGAAGGCGCTAGAGAATTCTAGAAACATAATTCTTACAGCACCACTGACTCTGTCCAAGTGGGAGAGGGATCGGTGTAGCAATATCTAATAATAACTAATATCAGGATTTTTTAAAAATCCAAGTCAATATATCTCACCCCATTGGCATATAATTTTGCTTATTTCAAGCATTTATTTCTTAATAATCGTATATTTTTTTCTTATTCTGTGATTTTTTTGTAAAATAATTTTCCTGCTTTAAGATATATGCTCTGAGATTAAATATTGGACTACCTATTTCAAGATGAGCTAACTTGTTTCAAGTAACAATACTTTCATTCTACACTGGTATTAAGAATTTTCCACTTATATTAGTGATTTATTCTCTTGTTCCTTGCCCTTCATTTTTCAGTGTGCTAAAATTAAGAATGCAAAACAACTGAATTAAAAATTATTTTCTAATATTCAATGTATTTCCACTGTAGAAAGTCTAATCTCAAGTAATTTTGTTCTAAAAAGCAGCATTTTCTACTTATTTCAAACCTTTGAACATCTATCAGAGCTTTCCTATTTCTAGACTGTCACTAACTTATTTTAAGATAGTCTTGGCAAGTAAAATTATCGTGCTGCATGGACAGATAATTTCACTAATATTAAGTCATTTTCTCCTGAAATTTATTGTTTATATCTTATTTCTTAGCTAATTTTTTTTTGCAGTGTAATGGCCAGATAACCCTTCTAACATAGAAAAAGTGAGAAAAATAAAGTGGGAGGATTTAAATAAATTAAATTATTTAATTAAAGGCAAATCTGCAAATTACTTGAGGGATCAATCTTTTCTATATAGGTAAGACCTCCCTTATGTGTGTTTTAAGTTTATTACTAGTTTGTATTTTCTACTACCAGCTACCCAACATGATCGTTCAGACTAAAAATATGGGTATACACAGTGTCACACACGTGTGAGTAGGAGACAGCTAAAACGGCCTGAGTAAATGTAATACTACACCAGACCAGGGGGTGGCAGAGTGTGCTGACTGTCTCTCTCAGTTTCTTGCAGACCATTCCCAGGAAATCTCGCCAGGTCCCGGCACCTCTGATGACATCACTTCCGGCAACTCTGCTGACGTCACTTCCGGCCCCAGGACCTCTGATGACGTCACTTCTGGTTCCGGCATAGATGACATCATTTCCTTCCTCAGCCCTTAAAACCGCCATCTTACCTCCAAGTATTCAGTTCTGTTTTGGACTCAGTCTTGTGAATATTTCTATTCAATTATTTCAAACTATTGCAGCTGGCTCATTTGCTAAGGCCTTTTGAGCTGTCCTCCTTCCAAACAGTGCAGCAGGTAGCCTGTCTATTTCTATTAAAAGGACTCCCCAAAACATTTGCCCAGTCAGTCTGGGGAGAAATCCACAACATGGAGGACCTTATAAAGCTCCTAGAAACATCTAAGCCAGCCTCGCAATCCAAGGGAGCAGAACAGTCCTCTAGTGGATTCCATGGGGATTACGTCACACAAACTAGGTCTCTTTCATGTAAACCGGAGCTTGTTCCAAAGTTCCTGGGCCTCGGGGCATGCAACCTACCAGGGGACGAGGAGGGATGCAGGTGAACGGGGAGAGGCAGTTTATGTGCACTTGTCAACCCCCTACCACTTGCACATACGGGAGTAGTAATAGTTAATGGATATAAAGTCAAAGCACTCCTCGATTCCGGCAGCAACGTTTCCATTGTGGCTCGCCGATATGTATTACCGCAACAGTGGATAAAAATAAAGACCAGTATTACCTGTTTACATGGGGAAACCCGTAAATATAAACCGCCCAATGTTCCATCATCTATTGAAGAACGCTGAAAAAAATCCTACCGAGTCCACCTTTCTTGGTGATTCTGGGGCAGAACTGGTCAAACATTAAAAGCGGTGTACTAATTACCACTCCCGGAAAAAACTTAGGCCTAGCTATAGACAGGGATGACTCAACTTCAGCTGTCTCCACGCCATGTAATCAGCCGTCGGAGAGAGATACGGAAGTCCAAGAGGTAGACGGGGAGATTTCTGGGCCATTGCAGGTGAACACGTATTCACCCCACGCCTTGACGAGCCGGGAGGAATTCCCACCCCTTGAGGTCAGACCGGACCCTCTCTCTGAAATGCACTTTCAGTTCAGAGAAACTCCAGCTTTTTCCATAAGGGAGCAGTGGAATGATGACTCCCTTAAACATGCAAAAAATGCAGCTGTACTTGTTGATGGCCTACGCACTCATCAGCCCATGCCACAGGGTCCTCACTTTCTGATAAAAAACGACCTATTATATCGAATAGCTGAGCATGTGGGGGAGGTGAGAAAGCTGTTGTTAATCCCACGAATTTACCGGCGGCAAGTCTGAGAATTAGCACATGCCCACCTCCTAGGAGGCCATTTGGGCACCGAAAAAACACTAGAGTGGATTAAGCTCTGATTTTTTTGGCCGGGAATTAATGAGGAGGTTCGCAGTTTTTGCGTCTCTTGTCCAGACTGTCAGTTACGGAAAATTCCTAGAAGGGACCAAGCTCCTCTCGTTCCCTTCCCCTGATTGAAGTTCTCTTTGAGAGAATTGGGGTCAACATTGTAGGAACTTTAGAGCAGTGGCGGCTCACGTATAGGCACTGTGGAACTGCAGCACCCCCTATTTCCACTTGATATTATCGATAACATTTAATATAATGAGTCCTTTTTTCTTTAATTCTTTTTTATACTTGTACAATATATAATCCTTAAGTTTAATGTCAGTAGCCATCCCCCAGTTTATGAAAAAGATACAAAAATCTTTGTATGGAACTGTGCACTTCACAGTTCCAGCGGCGTGGTGTCACATAGGAAGCTGCATGCGAGGCTGTGAGGGAGAGAGAGCACTGTCGCTCCCGCAGTGCCAACCTTGGTGTGCTGGTGGAAGGTAGTGTTTTTTTTTTTTACTCCGCGTGTGTTGTGCTTAAAAACCATGTACCATATTCTTGAATGTGATAAAGTGTAGAATTAGATTATTATCCTGCTTCCAGCTATTCTATGTGATTCATTTTTTTTTTTCGGTTCTTCTATTTTACAGAAAACTTGAACCATGGCCTTGCATCCCCAAGAAATAAGGTCTGTGACTGTAAGTGAACTTCAACAGCTTAAGTTTTCACAGCTGTCTCTCCATGAGAAAGTTGCAGTTAAGAAAAGAGGTCGTTCAACACCTGATATTCTAATATCTCAGCCAGGCATAAGCAACAACAAGAAATATATTTGTAGCTTTAATTCTGAATGTTACTAAGTTGGCTTTGCGGCTGTGAAGTAAAAAATGCACTGTTTTGCTTCCCGTGTTTGCTGTTTGGAGGTGATGTAACGTGGACAAAAGATGGTTTTAGAAATATAAACAAAATGAAAGAAAAAACTGAGACGCATGAGATGTCAAAGAAGCACGATGATAATGTAGTTTCACTGTCACTTTTAGGAACCGTAAGTATTAAGGAGAAACTTAGTGAGGCATACAGACTTTCAATCAATGAGCATAATATAAAGGTTAAAAAGAACCGTGAAATTTTGTCCAAAATAATAGACTGCATTTTCTTTTGTGGAAACTTTGAAACTCCCTTACGTGGACATGATGAAAAAGACGATTCAGTAAATCCAGGGTTATTTAGAGGATTAGTAAATTTTGCATCTAAATTAGATCCAGATTTGAAGAATCACTTAGAAACCAGTGCAATCTTGGTTTCTAAAAAGGTGTTTCTAAGACAATTCAGAATAAGATACTTGACTGCCTGCTACAAATATACCATGAGGAGATAAAGATGGAAATTAGAAAAGCTTCCTTTGTAGCTGTGATGGCTGATGACGCAACAGATGTTTCGGAACACACTCAAATGGTCCTTGTTCTACGGTACGTATTGAATGGAAAAATATTTGAGCGTTTTTGGGGATTCTTTTATTCCAGAAAATCAAACTGCAGATGGCATATCAAAACGTATTTTAGAACAATTGGACATAATCCTTCACGGAAATGGACAAAAACTGATAGCTCAGACATTTGATGGTGCAAATGTCATGAAAGGCAAAAAAGCAGGAGTTCAAGCAAAAATAAAAGCAGTGTATAATAATGCACATTTCATTCACTGTTATGCACATCAACTTAATTTAATAATGAGAAATGCAGCAAGTATTACACAAAACGCAAGAATATTTTTCTCTAACATTCTGGCTATTCGAAGAACATTCTTCTCAAGATCACAGCAACGTGTGTCCATTCTCAAGAAGCATATGGACGTCAGCATTTCACGTCCATCCTCTACAGGGTGGAACTTCAACATACGGACCATAAACAGAGTTCATGAAAATTTGCAACCTTTAAAAAACTGCCTTACTGAAATTCAGTCAACATCAAATGCAGATCAAACCATTGCAGAAGCAACAGGAATTTTACAATACCTGAATGAT
The DNA here is from genome assembly GCF_900747795.2 of Erpetoichthys calabaricus. Lineage (NCBI taxonomy): Eukaryota > Metazoa > Chordata > Cladistia > Polypteriformes > Polypteridae > Erpetoichthys > Erpetoichthys calabaricus. Next base: position 152,119,037 of record NC_041398.2, read on the forward strand.
GATAATTTCAAGTTTTGGTTAGAGCTTTTTCATCAGATTATGCCTCATGTTGAAATAATTTACAACCAAATGCAATCTCGAGAAATTAGTGTGTTTAAAGTTAATGAATATATAACAAATTTCAAAACTGCTATTTTAGAATTAAGAAACTCAAAGTACTGTGAGAATCCTTCAAAGACACTCATGGCAGAAGCTAAGGAAGTGTGTGACTGTATATGTGTTGATTAATGGACAGATATTCTTCCACTAAACACTTAGTAGCTGCTAAATTGTTCAACAAGAAATGCTTCACTAGTTTTAAGAATGAACATCCTACAGAAGAGATAGTACTGACTAGGGATGCACGAGTACGAGTACTTGCATTTCAGTACTCGCCGATACCGAGTACTTGCCGATACCGAGTACTTAATAAAAACATGATTTAAATTTACAGGTAACGGCTTTAGTCATATAATTTAACAAAAAAAAACAAGAAACTCTCGTCTATCCACTGGGAGGTTAGGCTAATTAGCGACACGGGGCTAACACTGCTTGTCCAAATATCCGTGGTGAAACTAAACGCAGAGGAGGCTTGCAGTAGGCTGTGGATATGTTTTTTCACAGAGTCGTGTAGTTTAGGCAGCTCCGTGTCAGTCATGTAGCGGCGGCTTGGGACATCATATCTGGGCTCCAGAACATGGAGGAGACGCAGGAATCCCACATTTTCTACCTCCGAGAGTGGCTGGTCGCTCAATGCAATGTACTCGATAATTGCCTGTGTTATTTTCACAGCACGTGGATTGTCTCTGGACATTTTCTCTCGTCTTGCAAGAGTTTGCTGCAGCGTGGGTTGTGTTGGTTTAGAAGCGTGGGTAAACTCTTTGTACTCGTTGTCGTGTTGGGATTTTAGGTGCTTGATTAAATTACTTGTGTTAAATGCGCTACCTTTTGAGCCTCCTCTGGACAATTTCGCTGAGCACAATTTGGAGTCCGCCTTTGTTTTGTCGTCTTCATTCACTTTGAAATAGTTCCACACGGCTGACATGTCTCGCCTCGCCTTCTCCCCGCTCTGAGCTGCAGCCGGGGCCTGGGGGCGGGCACTCGGCGCCTGTGATTAACCCCTTACACGCCGCTCAAACATAGACATTTCTCAGACCGTGGTATCGGTCCCTGGTATCGGGGGACTTTTAACGAGTACGAGTACTTTAGAAAATGTGGTATCGAGGCCGATACCAGATACCCGTTTCGGTATCGGTGCATCCCTAGTACTGACCACTGAAGCATATCCCATGATTGACAAAGAAAAGCTTGAAACTGAACTAAAAGTATTCTATTGTAGGGCTGATATTCATGAATATTGCAAATTAACTGAACTGCTGAAATTTATCTTGGAAAATAATCTAGATGATGTTCTTAGTGAAATTACGAAACTGATAAAAATCCTCTTGACAGTTCCCAAGACTACATCTGAGGCAGAATGCTGCTTTTCAACATTGAAAAGAATAAAAACTTTTCTAAGAAAAACTATGAATTCGGAAAGACTAAATGCACTTGCAGTGCTTTCAATGGAGAAAAATTTCCTCAGTTGTCATCCAGAGATCAAGGAGAAAATTATTGATCTTTTCGTGCAAATTAAAAAAAGAAGAATGGATTTCATTTTTAAATGAATAGATCAAGCTTGAACTGTAACAATTTAGGTTATAGTAAGTAAAAAATGTTTGATTTTGTTCTTTTAGGATTTTATCAAGTTTCTGAATAAATTTTCTTTTTATACATGTTTGTTTCCTTTTACACAATTTTAAAACAAAGGCTAAAAATTTTCTGGAGCAGCACCCGAATTAATTTTAGCTACGAGCCGCCACTGCTTTAGAGCCCTCAGCCCAAGGACATAAATATATATTAGTCCTCGTTGATTATGCTACTCGATATCCCGAGGCTGTACCCCTGTGCTCAGCCATGTCGAAAGCAATCGCACGGGAACTTGTAGGGTTCATTGCACGTGCGGCATTCCTAAAGAAGTCCTTAAGGTTCAAGGGACGACATTGACCTCGGAGACGTTCAGGGAAGTTGCCAAGTTACTTAAAATGAAGCACTTAAGGACCGTGGTGTATCATCCTCAAACCGACGGTCTAGTGGAGAGATTTAATCAGACTCTAAAGCAAATGCTTCTCAAGGTGGTCAGTGAGGATGGGAGGAACTGGGATCAGCTCCTCCCCCTCGTACTCTTTGACTATCTTGAAGTCCCACAAGCCTCTACAGGGTTTTCGCTTTTTGAATTATTATACGGATGAAAGAAGGATAGGAAGGAGAGGCCCTTCCCTCTACCAATATATTGGAGTATATCGCGCAGTTATGAGATCGCATTGGAAAAATTCAACCTATTCTAAAAAGTCACTTGGAAAAATTGCAAGCAGCACAGGCCCATTATTATGATCGTGGTACGACCATCCGAGAATTCCACCCGGGAGATCGTGTCATGGTCTTGGTTCCCACCTCCCATTGTAAATTACTTGCCCATTGGCAAAGACCTTATGAAATTAAGGAGAGGAAAGGACTCGTTGATTATTTGGTGTAAACAACCCAATCATTGACTGAGTGAGCGGATCTATCATGTGAACTTGCTGAAGCCATGCTCAGCCCTCTGCTCAGCCCAGCTCATTCTTTGCTCACACAGTCAACCTTAATCTCGGTACAGAGTTAAGCTCCAAACAGAGACAGGAGCTTGAAACAGCGATTCTGTAAATACCGGAGGTGGTGAGTGAAAAACCCGGAAGGACCTCTCTGATTGCGCATGACAGTGACAGTGCCTGGGGTTATCATTAAACAGCGGCCCTATCAACTTCCTGAGGCAAAGAAAATAGAAATGGAGCTTGAAATCAAGCGTATGCTGGAACTAGGAGTAATAGAGGAAAGTTATAGTCCCTGGTCCAGTCCGATCATCTTGGTTAATATGCCTGATTGGAGTTGGAGGTTTTCCAGTGACTTCTGTCAGCTTAATCAAGTATTACAATTTGATGCTTATCCGGTATCGCAAGTGGACGACCTCCTCGAAAGGCTTGGTTGGCCAAGCTAAGTTTTTGACCACACTTGACATGACTAAGAGGTACTGGCAAATTCCTTTAATGGACTCTGGGAAGGTTAAGACCACATTTAGTACCCCTAGCGGACACTGGCAGTATTGTGTCCTTCCATTCGAGTTACATGGAGCACCTGCAACTTGTTCAGCGTCTGGTGGATAGAGTGCTTGGCCCCCATAATGTGTACAGTGCTGCCTATCTGGATGACATCGTCATCTATTCCAGCACATGGAAGGAACACATACAGCAGGTCACTGCGGTGTTACGGACGCTAGGAAAAGCTGGGCTTCGAATTAATCCAAAGAAATGTTTCTTTGGATTGAAATAAGCCAAATATTTGGCCTACCTGGTGGGTTGGGGCACCGTAAAACCACAGTGTTCAAAGATAGAAGCCATAATACGATGGCCCTGTCTGCGAACCAAGCAGCAAGTCCAAGCCTTTCTCGGACTAGCCGGGTACTACCACCGGTTTGTACCCCAGTTTTCAGAGAGAGCGGCAACCTTGACTGACTTAACAAAGAAGAGGGCTCCTAACAATGTGGTATGGGATGATACAATGGTGGCTGCATTTAATAATAACAATAATTCTTTGGATTTATATGGCGCTTTTCTTACTACTCAAAGCACTCAGCAATTGCAGGTTAAGGGCCTTGCTCAAGGGCCCAACAGAGCAGAGTCCCTATTGGCATTTACGGGATTTGAACCGGCAACCTTCCGATTGACAGTGCAGATCCCTAGCCTCAGAGCCACCACTCTGCCTGTAGTGACTTAAAACAGGCCCTTACGACTATACCAATTTTGAAAGCTCTTGATTTCTCTCTTCTTTTCATTCTCCAGACCGACACTTCAGACACAGGTCTCTGTGCCATGTTGAGCCAAAACGTCGATGGTGTAGAACACCCCGTCATGTACCTCAGCCGGAAACTGCTGGATCGGGAGACCAGGTATGCGGCAGTGGAACAGGAGGCACTTGCGATTAAATGGGCGATTACCCAGTTGAGGTACTACCTCTTGGGTCGGGAATTCACTCTTGTGACGGATCATGCACCCTTACAGTGGATGGCCCTACACACAGAATCGAATCTTTGGGTCACCAGGTGGTTTCTTGACTTTCAACTGTATAAGTATTCGCTTATTTACTGTCCATATTGCACCCCTCATATTCAATCCTAGAGACCTACAGTATATCAGCATGCTGCTCGCTGAGACTATCTTTACTTTCAAATCTATACTTTAACCTAGATTACCACTACAGTAATAGATGGCTTCACCAAGGCATATCCTTGAGCCCTTAAGGAACCGAAGTTAGACAAAAAATGATCAATATAGCTTTTTGGCTTACTAGTTGTGGACTACTTGCCTTAAGGCAACAGTTTTTTAAAGAGGAAATGGAAAACAAAGGACAGCAAAGAATGGGGTAACCAATAAAATCAGAAAGTATCAATATGGAAGGATACAAAGTTTTTTTTCAGGAATCCAGTCTTGACTGGATTAATTATGCATAGCACCATTTTTTTAAATGTGGCACAAGTGTTGTTGTGATGTGTGACCACTGAGAACTGTCTCCCTGCAACACATCTTTCTGTCCTAGCAATCAGTCTTCAACATGGCAGCACCCACAAGGAAAATAAGAGGGTGCTGTGGTAGAACGTGAATCATTTTTAACAATGAAAAAAAAATAATAACGAAAAGGAGGAACAGTTGGAAAGAAAAAAAATGTGTAAACCAGATTATGACAAGTAGCAACTGAACAGGGACATTAATACATTTAACTTTCATGTAAATATTATATTTATTTATAGCAAACAGGCACACATCATAAATATGGAGAGATAGTTTCAAGGTTAAAGTAACATGAGTTTATTCTGTTCTTGTGAAGTAAGCTGCATGTCATCTTGATAACATTTTGTATTTTAATGTATAGAATAAAGAACATATGGGAGGGAAGAAAAAGATAAGATTAATTACCAAATTAAAAACTAATCCCAAATAGATCTTCACCCAAAAAAACTCTCTGTCTCTCACCTTTTGTAAGTCTTTTCTCAATCCTTCAGACTTACTTCCATCCTCCCATCAGTCAGGTCCTAGCCTCACCTCCTCAGCTCCTGAAAGTGTGGCTAGAGAAGAATTTCAAACCACTGACAATGATCACTTCTGTGATCAGAAAAGTCCTTTGCAATTTCTGGGGCTATCCTTCAGTAACCCAACTCCAGTTACTTTTGCAGTTCTTTTCCCCAGTCCACATTTAAAAGGTCAATCAACTCACAGGCTGCTTGGCATTATAAAACACGGGAAGGGCACTAAATATTATAATTTATTTTTGGCAGTGGTGGACCATGCATTTCACACCTAGGCCTTCAGCAGTGCTCCGTCTAAATCAACCCGCCCCTCAAAAACTAATTTATGGTTATAAAAACCATCTTAATATGCAGAAATACAGTATAAAGAGCCGTTGCATTACAGATAGATAACTCCTGTAGCCACAATAAATGCCTTTATTGAATAGACAAACCAGGGGTGAACAAGTTCCTTTCTACTGCAGATACAGCCAGCGACACACATAAAAAACATCACTAATAACTCATAAACTTGCAATATTATTTAGGAAAATCGCAACATTTTACTCACCAAAAATTCGGATTATTTGTAAACAAAATCCATCCTCCTCTCTTTCCAAAAAAACAGTTCAATTACTCTGTCGTACAGATTATCTGTGCGCTTCAGTTCCATCACGAAGTCCCTTTCTATCGCCATCGAAGCTAATCCTGAAAGTCGAACCTGCCCTGTCGTATTTCTGGCATAAGTTTTAATTTGCTTTAGGGCTGAAAATGTCCGATCGACAGAAGCAGTGGACACGGGAATGGTCACCGCCAAACATACCAATGTGTACAGCTGCCCCATGATGCTCTCATTCAGATTTTTCTATTACACCATCCACACCATCCTATCCAATCAACGGGTCTGAATACGGTGACGTTGCCGTACGCCTGCTAGAGGGCCCTAGTGAAACCAACTCAAAATCTGATTGGTTGAAGCAACAGTTTAATCGACATTTATTTTGTGTTAGAGGGCCTGCAGAATGGATTGTGAAGGCCTCCGGGCAGACTTCTTTGACTTTGACCCTGCCTGGCAACAGATGATGGCTGAAATGTGATTGGTTAAATGCTTTAATATGAAAATACATGTCTGGAAGCAGCACAACCATCGGAAAAGCTATGAAAGGAAGCGGACAGACTATTTGGAATTATTTAATAAGTATTCATGGACAAAATATAATTAACATCAGTTTGTGATTCAGATATTTTTTTAGGCCAGCAGAGAAGGCCTTGCCGGCCCTGACGGCCCGCCACTGATTTTTGGCATATCAGAAAACAGGACTCCTATCAAATTACCTATAATTTCCTGTTGCTGTTCTCTTAATTTTATGACTCTGGAGTAATTACTTCTAGGGCATTCTGTACTTCTCTCTGGTTTCATTCATTTATTGACACCATGCAGCACATCATTACTGCCAGTTTGATTTTACCTTATTGTCAGGGTCTCTTAAGACTCTGCCTCTGTCTTGAAGCAATCTCTACAGTCTACAGTCTATGTACATATTTTACTCTATTGCCGATTTACAGAGTACAAGAGGACAATACAAACAGGCATACAAGTATTTATTTGTTTGGTAGCAGTTATATTACACCAAACTTTAGTTTGTTTTTCTGACAATAGCAGACACATTGCACATTTAGACTTTAGACATTAGACTTTAACATTTTCATTTTAACAGTCCTGCTCTTAGCTTTTTATACATTTTCTGAGGCTTGTGAAGTCCAAAGGTTGTAAAGTCTTTCATAGTGTGAGTAAAATATGAACCCAACGAGGGAACCTCTGGTGGGTCACTAATAAAGCCATATTGTTTTTTCTCTAAAATATGAAGATTTTCACAAAATTGATGGTTATCCATGCCTGTGAGATGAGTTTCTAGTAGGTACACACACAGATTCTAGTATATAATATATGAATGTGTGTGAATGCATAATACAAAAATCCTATATATTATCATACTTTTGGGAGAGAAAAAAATATCTTTCATTCACAGGCATCTCTTCATGATAAGAACTTTTCTGATCTTACATTGAAACTGTTTCCATTAATCTCTTTACCATTACGAAGTAAGAGAACAATACATACAATTGATATCATTATTACCACTGCACATTCTTTCAATCTTATGCTGATTATTATAAAGAAGGATAAAATAGATACTCCACCAGCTATTTATTGTACATATATGTGACCCTGTGTTCAGATTCAGCGGGTTAGAAAATGGATGGATGGATGGATATGTTCTGACCTGACTACTCACACTTAGTGGGGTTGTCAAATCAGTTATTTTGTTTAAAACAGTGCTACTTTTAAGGTACACACTGTGGTTGTTTTTTCTTAACTTGTTGTCAAACCAGCTGCCAGTTTCAAAGGACTCTGTTACGGATACAATCATCTGAGTTCATTAACAATCTACATTTATTAACAATTCACTGGCAATAAAACTGAAGTTATTTTCTTCAGCTGCAAATTAAGTTGTATATATGTCTTTTTCTATATGTGATATGGTGAAAAACGTTATTTTTTATATGCATTATGGTAAAAACCCCTATTTTATTTTACTTGCATTTTATTTCTTTTTTTTAATTGTATATTACAAGAACAAATATTTGAGCAGTGTAGAAGTGGATTAAAGTACATATGTACTGTTTTCAGACAGGGAAATGAAGTATTTCTATATGAATTTAAGTATACTTTTGTAAGTTTTTTGTTTTTAAACAGATGGTAGACAATTAGGATTAATTAACATTAAAGTTTTCTGAAGTAAATGTATCGTCTTTGAAGCATTTAAAAAGCAAGAGAAATTTACAGAAATAAAAAGCACCAAGAAAAGTATGGTTAACATTTGTATATATTGTAGTACAAAATGAAAAAAAAAAACTTTTTATTTTCAGCCTGTTGTTTTCAAAAATGAGTTTATCCAGTATTATGTTATTTTTAGTATATAGAAACGAACTTTTACACTATTTTAAAGATTTCCAAAGATGCTTTAATTGTAAAAATGGCACAACATTCAAAAATACATTTGAAAAAATGACAGTATTTGAAATATACAAAAAAGAGAATTTTGACCTTTTTATGAATTGTTTTCATCTGTATTTTAATTTTGAAAATCATTGTAATAAATGCTGTAAACATAAAACTATAGGTTTGTGTCAAACAGGTTCTGGTAGGGTAAGAATTATGGTATTGCACAGTCAGTAACATATCTCTCAGTTTTACCTGTAAACTCGAGGAAGATGTAATGGATGACAAATGACATCACTTGTACCACAGCATCTTGAGTCCCACCTTTTCTATCATGGCCACCTTTAAAGTTCTCTGCAACTGGAGGTGGTAGTTCATTCCAGACCAAGTCACCTAGAGCTGAATTGAAGAAGCAACCAAAACGTTATGACAGATGGTATAATTTATTTGCCTTTTAATGCTATTTCTTTTGCCTGACTTAAAAAGAGCACCTTTTGGGGACCCAAACACTTTATTTGTTTATTTCTGCAATATACACTTGAAAATAGATAATATGATATCATATTGAGCATTTGTATAATTGAACCTTTGGCCTTGAAGACAGATTATTTGATACAGAACTATCTGTTGTAGTTGCCATTGATGCCATGAGATGAATGGCCATCAGTGCCATTCATCTCATAAAAATGAATATTCATCCATCCATCCATTTTCCAACCCACTGAATCCAAACACAGGGTCACGGGGGTCTGCTGGAGCCAATCCCAGCCAACACAGGGCACAAGGCAGGAACCAATCCAGGGCAGGGTGCCAACCCACCGCAGGACACACACAAACACACCCACACACCAAGCACACACTAGGGCCAATTTAGAATCGCCAATCCACCTAACCTGCATGTCTTTGGACTGTGGGAGGAAACCGGAGCGCCCAGAGGAAACCCACGCAGACACGGGGAGAACATGCAAACTCCACGCAGGGAGGACCTGGGAAGCGAACCCAGGTCCCCAGATCTCTCAACTGCGAGGCAGCAGCGCTACCCACTGCGCCACCGTGCCGCCCAAAAAAAAAAAGAATATTTTGTTTGTAAATCTCAAAACAAATTTTCCATTTAAAAGTGAAAGTAATTAAATCAAGCTCAATTTTTAAATGCTGTCTTGTGGATTTTGTTTGTTATTTTGTGTTCATTTTGGTGTCCATTTTTCTGGATAACTGCATAATTTTAAATTTAGTTACATCTTTGTATGTGTTTAACTATTGTACAAGAGACAGCCTGACATTAAAAAAATACATTAACTTGTTAGGAATATGATTTTAGTCAAACATGCTACCAAATAAAAAAGGTACTGACTGCAAGTGAACTTAGACAAATTAAACAGAAATGATGATCTGTTAAAATAAAATTATTAACACTTCAGGTAGATAAAGGCCAATGCTGACAAATGTAAATTTGACCAAAATTGGTTCTTGGTATAATGCAAGAGGGAAATGTCAGAAACAGAATAGGTAAAATATAAGTAGTGGGAGAAAAAAGAAATGCTTGTGCAAACTACTAGGGGTAAAACCCTTAAGACACAGAATGAGCTGAATCCAATAATATTGGCAACATTAAGGAGAAATGAGAGAGGCTAGATTGAGATAGTTTGGACATGTGCAGAGGAGAGATGAGGGCTGCATTTGGAAAAAAATGTTGAGGATGGAATTGCCAGGCAGGACAAAATGAGGAAGGCCAAAGAGAAGGTTTATGGAGATGGTAAGGGAGGACATGAAGGCAGACAGTGTGGCAGAAAATTATGTAAAAGACTAGGGGGCCCTGCCCCCTGCTCACTTCCCTCGTCAACCTCCAGGCAGGCACTAAGCGCTAGCCACTTCGCGGATCTGCCGCTTGCGTATAGGGAAGTGGATGTACAATTTAAACATTGTTATTTTCATGAGAATAACAGAACTAACTATTTTACATTACAGCGGGTAGTTAACTATACTAAAAATAGTTAAACAAAATAAATAAAGAAAATTATGTTGCATGTTGCGTTAGAGGTATTCGTTGTGTTATACATTTTCGTTCTGTTTGGTTTTGAAATTAACACGCAAATACTTTTTAAACTTACACTTTTACTGTAAAACTTCAGTAAAAAAAATTTTGAATTAACTTTTCGTCAATATCGCATTGAATTTTGATTCTGTGTTTGTACTTACATCGTGACCACACAACGTATAACTGCCCGTGACTGAATATCGTTTCTTTCTCTCTAATAAATAAACTGACTTTTTCAAATTTTTGTCCCTGTGATTTCTTAACTGTCACAGCAAAAGCTATTGTAACGGGAAACTGTAAACGTTTCAATACGAATGGCATATCAAGATCTCCTTTGGTATCTAATGTTATCCATGGAAGATGTACTACATTACCTTTCTTGTCAGCTGTTAAAAGTTTACATGTTAGAATTGTTCAACCAATTTTGAATACAACTAATCTTGTCCTATTGCATAGCCCATCACTCAGACATAAATTATGCAATAACATTACGATACATCCTTCTTTCAATCGTAATTCGGTCGGTGGAAGACCGGACGGTGTTAACGATTGTAGATATTCTATGGGATACTGTAAGTTGATGTTTTCATCGCACCATCACCACCAACTGTTTCAGCATAGTCTTTTGATACGTATTTAACCAATTTGCTGTGTAACCGATCGATAATTTTCGCATTAATTCATTTGACTTCATCGTTTCTCGGTGCTAGGATTGCCCGTGTACTCATTTCTTCTGTTGATAACCCTTCAGGATGAAATTCTTCAGTAAGACTTGGACATAATAAGTCTTCTTTTATTGGGAACTTAAAGTGAGGAAAACGTAAAAATTTATTAGAGCTGAGAGCACAGGAACTGTGTCTGACAAAAGCATTTACACGAATGAGAGGTGAGAGGAACGTGGGCGTGTTTGAAAATGGTTGAGAGGAGGGCAGGACTTGAAAAAATCTCTTGGCAATAGTTTCGTCTCGTGGGACTTGACAAAATCTCTTGGCAATAGTCTTGTCTAAAGATTTTCTTTTATAATAGAGTGACAGGGATAGATGGAGATGGATGTCCCGCTGTGGCGATGCCTAAATGGGAGCAGCTGAGAGAAGAAGGAGAATAAGAAGTATGTAAATGATTAAGGCTTCATATCTGTTACACACTGTAACTGGAGGGTAATTCATGATGACCTTCATTAGAGTGTGAGAACTGGATATGGAACCCTTTCTCTGCTTGTACAGCACACCAAGAATGGCTCACCAATGTGTTTCCCTTTCCACAAAACTACTAATTATATAAGATACAATAAGAATTGTTATTGTTTGTGAGGTTAATTTATTAGTCTAACAATCCTGGTGTGTGCTGGCTATGTATGTGCAACACTGCATAGATGTTCCCGGCAAAGATGCAACAAGGCTGTCGCCTCTGTTGGAAAGAATTTGGGAGGCTCCATAGCAGAGCTAGAAGACCATGCATTAGAGTGTTCTATTGTAGTCACAGTCATGCTGTTCAAAGTGGCCTAACATTTACAGTATAGTATTTTCTGAAATTTAGATTGGTGTTTTGGGCATTGTCAGAGGACGCCTGTCACACAGCAGACTGCCAGGGCAACATAGTGCAAAGCAAAATGCTGCATAAACTTTGCAACAAGAAAAACAACCACCTTCAAAAAAAGAGAATGATCCTCCCAAAGGGTTGCCAACTAGAGGAGGTGGGAGAACTGTGGGGAGATATGCGTTGGGTGAAGATGATAGTGAAAATAGCCACGTTCATATTACACTTAAAGAGAGGAGTTTAGTAGATGAATTCTATGTACACTGGAAACTTGTAGAAGTTCAGTTTCTGTAGGTATTTCTTTTGCAATTCTATTTTTTCCCTCTTAGTAAGTTCTGTTCCCCATAAGGTTATTAGAAACTAACTTCACTTTTTGCTGCCATTAATAGACGGCAGCCAATACTGCAATAATAGGATGGTGTGACCTATTTAAAATAAGCATTTGAAGAACTTTCTTCAGTATCTCCTCATAAAAAGACTAATTTTCTCTCAACCAATAAAATACATAAAAAGAGTCATCTAAAAGTAAATACATTTCAGTCAAATCGGCAAACATTTTACATATATTAAGCAATTATTTGTCTATTCAATTCCATGAAAGATTAGCCCATTGGTTCTCATCCATAAATTAGATTAGGTGGGTTTGAAAATTTTATGTTATGATATATAATATTTTAAGGGCAGACATTCACTTTTATTCACAATTTCAAATTCAGAGCTCAATTAAAAGGATAACAAATTAGAATATTGCAGAACGAATGCAACCAAAATCAGAAACATTGTGTTTATACTATAACGTGATTCACATCCTCATTGAACACACTTGGTGGATTTTCATGTACACCCTTGCATACTTACTACACTACTTTCTTGTTCAGGTAACCTAGAAAACAAACCATTGATTGTACCAAAAAATGTAATATTGTCCTATTCTAACCCATCTGTAATTTTATTTGACCCAGCTCGGGTCAGAGATGAGCTCCTATGGAGGAAGACTAACTTAAATTCAGTTCTTGCAGATTTTCATTGTAGTTTTCTGAAGCCGATTGCAAAGTATTTTAGAGATAAAAAATCTGCAATAAAAGGTCAAATGTATCTCCAAAGCTGAGTCTTTCTTCTTGTGTACATTAATCTTTATGATTCAATCATTTTGCAGGGTGTCTCACTAGTAAATCTTTCCTTGAGAAGCAAGTAAACAATATAGTAGATTTGTTACTGTAGACTCATTGGAAAAGAATCTCACATAAGATTTCTCATGGTAGACATAAAGAGTACATTTGAATGAAATATATTAAAAGGTCTGGAAATTATTTACTAAGATATCTATTGCACTGTAATTTTTACAATTAATCATTCTTTAGTTTAAGTACTGTCTTTTATAATGAGTAGCTTTAGAAAAAAAATGCAACTAATGATAATTAGCAGCAAAAATTACTTTTTCAAAGAATTTTATGTAAGGTTCCAATGACATAATTTCTCATCAACTGCTGCAGTACAATGTAGTTTTACTGCTGAACATTTTTTTCAACAACATAAAATTTAATACAGTCCATTTTGTCCTATATTGAAATTTAATGTTAAATTCTGGCATGCAACTGTATTCATACTACATGCGGCCTCTGTTGAAAATTTTGACCATTTGCAGAAGTAAAAGAAGATGATGTCAGATGGGAATTCATTTGTCAAAAAGTGTCCTGACAAGGATGGAATTATCTGTTTGCCCCAACATATGAACCACCTGTCAGTCTCCAGCCTGCAGGCACTTTATAATGAAATACTAGACTGCTGATAACAGTTTCTGTCTATCAAATATAGTTAATATCAGGCAGTATGCATAATAAATATTTATATAACAAAGTTATGAAATTTACAATTCCTTTAAAATGATACACACACACAAGGTATGTATATATATATATATATATATATATATATATATATATATATATATATATATATATTTGTCTGCTGTCTGTATATGAAAATATATATACTATACTAATAGCATAAATAAAATACAAAGAAATCATCAAAGGGTTGGAATCTCATTAGGAAACCCCCATTTATTAGCTCAATAGTTAAAAGACAATTTGGTAGTAATTTTTCAAGATATTTCCTAAAAATCATAGTATATATTAATTTTCCATATTAAATTATATTCTAAATTGAAGTATTTTGTGCAAATTTCAAAAATACCAAGCTTGCTCTTGTGCGTTATTGTGGAGGTAAAGGACACCAAGGTCCAACATTAAAACAAAAGCCTTTAGAATTAACAGATATTTTCATTTTTCAAAACAAGAATGTTACCAGATGAACACATTTCTGTGGATGGAGAGGTACAGGAAACAGAGTGACTGCTTTTTCTGTGTTCTGATCTTTTTGGTTTAAAATGAAAAGGAAGAAGTGTAAGTCTCTATGACTCTTGCATATCCTTCCTTCTACATCCCCTTAAAATTCCTTCCTTTGACTTACCCTGTATGTTTGTTCATAAATATATGATCATGTATATGGCCTATGTATATATGGGTGTAAAATAAAAAAGATAAAAAATAAGTTCTTAAAACTTTATTATTGACTTTGTAGAATGAGAATTGGCATCCCAGATGACATGGGGAAAAATACACTACCCGGATAGAAGGCCAGACTGATACAAATTGGGCAGTGGAATGGAGAAATAACTTTCTGTCCAGATGGCAGGAGATAATGGATGGACCAGTGAAAGCTGAGATTCAGGAGAGGTTCCATCCCCTATATACAAGGTGGTAGTAGTCCTCATGGAAACCCAGTTGGGACACCCTCAGGGGTGCTTTGGATATGGTGTCTGGAAGTGCAACCCTGTTGGGGTCCCTATGTTCCAACAGAGGGTGCTGTCAGCATAGAACCTTCCTACTTTTACTATGGCCCATAAGTGAATTACACTGGAAGCATTCCTGGGTCCAACATAAAAGGAAGCCCGCTCAAACACATGGACAAGTCAGAGTCGGGAGGCAGCAGGTGAAACTCAATGAGGTAGAGAGGGAGGAAGAATTGGCAGTTTATTGTGTTAATTTATTCTAGAATTGTGGCTTGTTATTGGGAGGATTGTGAAGAGGTGCCTGGGAAAGGAATAAAAATTATTTATGTTACCTTTATCAACGTGTGGTGATTTACTGTGTCTGTGTACTCTCTGGTGTCCCCTTGTGGTCACAAGTTGTATTGTACATCTGCAGAATTATTTATGAAGAAAACTACTTTTTAGGCCATGAAATAATCAAGAATTACAAAATAAAATGTTATCATCCTAACTTTTCAGTAAAGCAAAGTTTTCTGTTAAATCATAACTCATACTTTTTGTTGTTTTTTTTTAAATTGGAGATCAATTCCAATCCAATCTCTTGTTTGTACATTAGTGAAATAGAACCAGAACAATCATAACAGTTCACCATAAAGTACATCAGAATAAGGCAATAAAACCAGCTAAGGGGTGGGGGGTCTGGAAAAAAAAACCCTATGTGAACAGTGGATTACAGCTGTCCTCTATATTGCTACAGTCAAGTTGTATGGAACACTGCCAATTTAAAATATAGGTGTGGGACGCACCATTAATCTGTGCCACAGACAAACAGTATAGGATTAAAAAAGGAGACTTGCCATAAATTAAAGGGTAGTCAACTAGAAAACTTCCAGAAAGAGAGAAAAGCTAATATAGCAGCAATTGTGTCTAGATAGAATGGCTTTTCTTGGACAGGACAAAGAGAGACAGCAGTAGAGTTTAAAAGAAGAAAAAACATAAATGTTGAGACTCCTAGAACATATGTAGAAAAGTTTCCAGGGACTTAAATTAACAAAGAGTACACAAGTGGTCAGCTGACAAGCCCATAGCTAAGCATCTTTGTGGTGTTAAATATACATTTAAAAAATTGTACAAATTTAAACTGGGTATGTTGGTAACTTAGGTTCTTAGATGGTAAAGTAATATTCTTAAAAAATTCATATTCCAATCAGGAATAGTGAAAGAGGGAAAGTCATGCTCATGAAACACCTGAACTGGTAATGTTTTAAGAATGGCTATTCGCAGGCTTTATATTATACAGAGACAAGCTTTGCTTTGGGGGATATAGACTGAGTAATGGACAGAAAAATATAAGAGGACAAGGGAGAAGACAAAGAAACACAGTGAGACTTTAGAAAAGACCTAATTTGAAGAATTCAGAAAAAAAGGAAGATGATAGAATAGAGAACTCAGACCTTAATGACTGGAAGTCATCAAAAATGCTGCTAAGTGTCTCGATACTGCACTGCCTCCAGAACAAAAAAGAAATAGGGTTTCCTTCAATGAGCATATGTAATTAGTGGACCCAACTTTAGTGAGAGCCATTTCAATCTCAGAGAAGAAAAATGAGAGGATAGAGAGAAATATGGGGAAAAAATTGTCTTCAATTGGGAACCAACATGGAGAAATATTAAGCAGTTCCAACCAGCACCAAATTGATCTAAGCATGTGATACAGCTTTAGTACTGATAAGGTAACAACCTGTGGCGGACGGGGATGGCGTAACCCACAGACAAAGAAAAATAAATCTTTTTGTTCATTTTCACCTGTGCCTCCGTTGTCAGTCTGTATCAGGTCGGCCCTAACAGAGCGCTTATTCCACAAACCCCATCTAACATTAATCATGCATTAATGTGTAATGTTTAAGCTTTTTTTACTATTCCAAAACAATCTTAAAAATAGACATCATACCAAAATTAAACTTGACGATCCAATCCTTTTTTTGATTTATAAAACAAATCCTTCACAAGTTATCATAATCTGTTGTGATTGATGGCCGGCCAAATATTCCGGTCCACACCTCCAGGCCGCCAGATGGAGCCCTCCCAGCAGCATGGAAGGTCCCCAAATTCCAGCTGGGCATTATGGACATTGTAGTTTTTATAAATAACCCTGCTGGATACCGTGGGGACCACCAGGAGCCGTTGTAGGGAGGCTTACAGAGTGCTACGTGCCCTACCCAGAAGTGCGTCATAATCACATGACCGGAAGGAACGATGTGCTTCCGGGTTGAAGAAAAGGACTTTTAATCTGACCCGGAAGTGATGAGGACTTATGGATTGTTGGGCTGGAACCACTTCCGGGTCAGGGGATATAAAAGGACTGTGGGAAAGCCCAGACACTGAGCTGAGCTGGGTGGAATGGTGGCAACGCGTCTGGGAGAGAAGGATTGGTTATTGTATTGATTAGTGATTTGTATGAGTAGTGTGGAGTGGAGGGTGCTTTGTGCACATTATTATTATAAAAATAAAAAGTCTTGGACTTTTACCTGGTGGTTGGAGTGGTACCTGAGGGTTCAAGGGAGCACTAGCGCCCCCTACTGTTACACTGTTTAAATTCTTGAATATTAACAAGTAAAACACTTTCTTTTGTCTCTGTGTCCCACATTTTTTACTTTATCTTCCCTCATTTCCACATCACACTTCTCTTGGTAAGAAAACTATATCATTAAATGCCACTAATGAAACAAAGTGTCATGCATTCAATGACATTTTTTTATTTATTAATGCACTAGTGAATTGTTCTTTACAACTTTTCATTTTTGCATAAAACAATGCATTAGGAAGGACAATGAGCAATATTAAGTCCACTTTAATCTGTCAATTAATAAAGGTTTGTCACAGTGTTAAATTCTGGGTCTAATATTTACAATCTGCCATTGTTTTGTAGTGGTGCTACATGAATGTGTTTTGTGCCGAGTTGAATCTTTTGTAGCATTGTCCCGTTTATGTAGTCTATGGTGTGCCTGTGTAAATGTTGTTCCCTGGAAACAAAGGGGGAAAGGAGAACGCTGCAGTACCATGACTCCTCAAGGTAATTTTCCTATCTACCCGTCAAGTCCATCCGGGTTATTTCTTATTTAAACGAGAGGAGGGAAATAGGGAGAAGGAAAAATAAACAGAACACAACATTGAATGCATCATGAGAGACAGAGAAAATGCTGATCTGGGTCATCACATATCTATCCACAGCTTGCTGCTCTCAATGCTGGACCTGTAACAATCTCACCATTGTCACAAAACTCTAGGGTTTAGTTGTATCAGGACATGCTGATGGCCATATAGTGAGATTGTTTCTTTTTTATTTTTGGAGAGGAGCAAACAATCAAGTGCTTCCATATTGCAGTTACTGCTGGACAGTTTCAAACTGTTTCAAGGTAATTTCCATTAATCATTCTCTGAACAATTTCCTGGACTTTACGTGTGATATGTGTTTCTTGTACGTCATTTCTGTTTTATGTTCAGTGTAGGGTCAAAGGAGGGGTTTGCACTATATTGTTTATTGCAAGAAATGTTGAACAAATACCTAAAATAGTACTATACCATCAAAAAAACTTCTAACGACAAAAGTTTGACATGGAGTGTATAATGTGTGAAGTGTGTTTCTCGCATTTCCTGACATCCTACACTTACCCAGATCATTGTAGACACAAAACACACATGAATTGCATGTGTTCCAAATAATGATATATTGTTTACCCTATGCAACTCAAGCACCTCACACACAGATAAAGAAAACCTGAGCTGGGAGAACTTTTTGCCCAGGTTGAGCTCTGGCAGTGGGGGGATGAGATAGCCGGGTGCTTGCTGCTTGTGCTGATCAACACATTTACAAAACAAAAGAGGCCGATGGAGAGTTGAGAAGGAATTTAAGGTGGGCTGGGATTACAAGTTTTTTGTAGGCTTCAGGGATTCTAGTGTTAAGGACAGCGAGCTAACCAAAAGAGCAGCAAAACTTATGTGTAAATGAATGGGTCAGCACTGGCAAGCACTGTGCAGCTCCACATTAGTTTCAGAAACTGGTCGATGAGAAGACACAAGATCCCACCTAGCAAAGTACCAAATGCTGCAGAGATCCAAAATGAACTTGTTACTAATGGACAAAACTGACTTCTATGACCCTGAAAGTCAGCTGTGGTGTCAGCCTATGGGAAAAGACAGCCAAAAGACCATATCCTCTGCAGAACAGAGATTCTGCAGTGGGCCGTCTTGGGCAGATTCGTCTACCAAGATAAAACTGAGTGCAACTGTATAAGACATAGTAATGTGCAGGGGCTTCAAAGTTTTCTTGGCATGGCATCTTAGAATAAACAGTTGTGAGAGGAGTTTCAGATATGGCAGCACCACTGCACAAAATGAAAAACCTAGGCAGTGAAAACTTGTGAAATCCAGTGTGTGAGACCATGCCCTTCCAAATTAAGAGGTCCTTACCACCATACACGTTTTAACCTAGAAACAGATACAAGTAACCAGGGAACTGGAGCAGTCCTTTCCCAGATGATGTTATACCCCCAAAGCAGCAAAGAGATACCGACAGGCAGAAAGGACTGCGGCCTTGACAGTCAGGGAAGCAAAAACCCAGGTATGGGAGGACTCTGGAGAAAGCATGGAAAGTGACTATCGATCGGGCTCAAAGAGGTTTGACGAACCATTAAGAGATTCAGAAAGGGAAGGCAGGAATTCATGCAGGCTGTTCTCAGCCTGGGCAGAGAAGTGCTGACCCGGACTAAGGATGTTGTCTGATGGTGGAAGGAACACTCTGAGAGGTTCCTCGACCTAATGGACACACTCTCTGTGGAGGAGGCAGAACCAAAAACTGATGGGGGATCTATGTCCTTTTCACTGAGGCAGTTAAACAACTTCGTAGTGGCAAGGCCCTGGGAGTAAATTAGATCTGCCCAGAAAAGATGAAGGCTCTGGACATTGTTGGGCTATCATTGTTGACACACCTTGCATGGTCATTGAGAGTTGTGCCTCTGGAGTGGCAGACTGGGGTGGTGGTCCCCCTTTTTAAAAATAGGGATGGGAGGGTGTGTCCCAACTATTAGAGGATCACACTCTTCAGTCCCCCTGGAAAAACATTGCGTACGACCGTTTCCATGCACACTTTGAGATGTATGAAAACTAAACATTGGAGTAAAGCCATGCACAACTTCACAGCAGCCTCACACCACACGTATGCACGTTTCTGCTCGGTTTTGCAAACAGTGCTACTGTTTCTGTGTGGTGTCCCTTTCTTTTTTACATTTGCATCCATGACATGAGATTTATCAAAAACACCAAAATTAATTGCATATTGTTTACAAATTTAATTAATTTGATTTTAATCATTCTGTAACAATATAATTGTACACAAATGACCAAACTATTTCAACTACTACAGCTGCTTTAGCATTGTCAGAAGACATCGCAAATGGAAGAATTAGAAAAGGGTGCATATTTATAGATGATGATGACTGGCTTCTAAGTCAGTTTTAGTTTCCAAGAGCTAACTCTTGGAGCTGTGTGCTGAACAGGAACCGGCTTTACAAAGCCAGACTTTGAGGAATTGTACTCTACCTGCTCCTTTGCAAGTTCTGTCCACCCTCAGGTTTTTGGCCAGAGGAGCTTTTCAACATGAAATTGCTGACTGACCTATTATTTCACAATCATCACTGAGTTGTGCCATGTCAGTTGTATGGGATGGTATTATCCCTAAGATTCCCATACACTGTGGTTGAAATGGCAAACATAAAAGCACAATTTACAGCAATGTCCGGTTTGCCAAATGTAATTGGAGCGGTCAACTGCAAGCACATTGCTATTGCAATGGTGATGGACAAGGTACATCAGTCAGGAATGAATCACAAAAAGAATGAGCTGACATTGCATCATCTATTGCAGGAGAGCCTATAAAAATTGCAACTCAGCACAGTCGCACATGCGGCAAAAGGCACGCAGTCCTTTTATGGATAGCGAGTCACTTCAAAGAGCCATGTAAACAGCAGAGAACCTAATTGTTGTTGTGCTCGGCGCATATGCTACACTATAAAGGTGCCTTCAGAGAATGAATTTGCTTGTGTAAATAGAAAGCAATTTCATTCTATTGATGTGCTGCTCTATGTTCCACAGAAAGTGTGTAGCATTGTGCAAGCATGTAGCATGCTGCATAATGTGGAACAGAATCATGGCTTACCCATAACTGAAGAGATGTGATATGATGAAACTGACTCTAACCCACCAAATGATCAGCCAAATCAGACAGTGTTACAACTTTTTTTGAATGTACTTAGCAGAATGTAAAATTACGTAATCAGATGCAGCTTTCATTTTTTAACCAATTCATTTAATGTGTGGTCAGTATCACATAGTACAGCCCTTAAATCCCTTAGTGCATCAACCACATCTCTTACAGCATCCACTATTACATTGTGTGACTCCAGAACAGCGTCCGTCAGCACATGGCCAGATGGTCACCGAGTGGTTTCCAAGACAGAGGTGTATGTACAGCCAGCGTCTGAAGATGTGCTGGGCACAGCAGCACCATCACCTCCTGTTGTCACATCTTTGGTACTGGAGTCAGCTTTTGTAATATTGTCTGAAACAGAATATACAGATTGTGGGCTATGACTCGCCATTTCACATCGACTTTGATATCTGACCACTTCTTTATTCCAAATACTGTGTGACTGTCTGAACGTGAACTTTCGAGTGTTACTTATAGCACAGCTTAAGCCAACATATGCTGCATTTGTCCTTGCCTCCACTTAGCATATGCTGAAATTATTCTTTTTTCCATGTGTTTTTGCCATTGTCTTTTAACAAAACACTGAATGGAAGGAGTTATTTATATTGATTTGCATATTCAAATATCTGTAATTCGGAATTAGGGGGCTGTAGGTGCATGCATGTGCGTTAAAATTCACATTGATTCGGATTAATAAAGGGAAAGTGCGTAGAATGTTGCTTATGCACAGTTTTATGCATCTGAATATTTTTGTGCGTATTCACATTTCTGTTTTTGTCCATACGCCATGTTTAAGTGTGAATTCTACACACAGCATTATACATGAGGCCCGTGATCCTTCTAGGCCAATAGAAAGCTGGGGGATGTGGGGACACCAGGTAAAGATGAATGGAGTTCTACCATGCTGTCTCTAGAACAAATTGAATGCCCTTCTGATCCCAGAAGTCAGTCCATCATGAAGATAGATAAAAAGAAGAAGAGATGAAAGTTAGAAAGTAAGAGCTTGATCATAATACTGTGGTAGACAAGTCGGCAAGGCACTTTACCAGACATGCTGCAGTACCTGTGAGTTAGGTTTAAAGTGGTTTTGTACTTTGTGCTATTGATTATGTTTATCCCTCCATTTATCTGTCATTTTTATTCATTTATGGTCTTCTCAGAGTTAATTCTGTGTATGCAGGGCTACAACACAGGCTCCCTTCTTTAACAATGTTGCTTAATCATTATTCATTATTAATTATTATTATAATTGTAAAAATGTAAACATGATACACATTATAGTATAAAATACGTGGTACCTAGAATAAGCATTTTTTACATTATGCTCCTGATTTTACGAACATAACATCTGTTGTTGAAACAAACTGCTTATAATTTATGACATCTAAAAGGACTTAAAATAAAACTAAACATAATTGTAATTTATATTAAAGTTTGAAAGTTGAACTGTGAAGCTTTACTAGTAACTAAGGCTAATTTTATGACATATAGCAACTCATCCTTTCAATGAGATATGTACTGTGTTCAAAAACTAAAATATATTCAAAATTGTACATATTTAAAATGCCTTAAGGCAAGAAAGAACTTAATTTAAAATCATCACATTTTCTTCTGAAGTTGATAACCCCTGTGTATGACTGCAGGGGTAATATTAACAACATTCAAGTATTTGTTACAGTGCACAACCACTCTTACTTTTAACAAAGAACTGAATTATACTGTAACTTATGTAAGATTTTTGCAGTAGCCATATTAAATTACTTTTAAATGAGCAAGGACCTCAAGCACAGAATGCAGGAAATCATTATATTATAATGATGAGTGGAAAGAATTTGTTAGAATTATTAAAAAAAAAGGTTCCTACAAAAATGGTATATACATGCTGTATTTCAACTTCTATGGATATTGTTAACTACTGTATAATGTCAGCATTTTCATAAACAGACAAACATTTGATTTTTAAAATGTAACAAAATATGGGCTTTATCTTGTTTTACTCAATTTTCAGTTGTTGAAAATATATTACCTGGTAAAATTGGACTGAAATGATGAGAAGCCAAGGCTTACAAATGGCAATGAAAAAAAAGCTGTATCTACATTAGGCTGACAAACTTTATCTTAAAGTAATTATTCACATCCAGTAATTATAAGATGTCCTAATTCATTACTGACATGGACAAATTAATAAAACGCATCTTTGTGAAACATATAACTTTAAAAATATGTACAACAGGAAGACATAAGTTTAGTGTCTTGAGAAATAATATGGAACAGGTATCTACATCAAAAATAAAAAACATCAGCTATATTTTTTGCCAGGAAGGATGTAGCCCCAAGGCTGCATAAAGATAATGAAAGCATGTGTTTTATAAATTGAAACAGCTGTTTTCAGCAAGTAAGTTCATCACCTTAGTAAAAGATGAATTCAGTCTAAATTGACAGTGCCTGAAGTAACATTCAGCAGATAATTTAAAATTATTAAAAAATAGTTTAATATATTTTAAGTTGTAAATTATTAATAAAACTGGAACAATTTACAGAGCAAGGAATTCTGGTTCTTTTCTATGAAAGCAACAGAAATACATTTTGCCATTTCCATTTAAATTCACATCTTGTAAATGACAATTGTTTGAGTTATTTGTTGCTATCTGAAATTCAGGACAAACTCTAAAATTAGTTGAAATTTCATCATGGATTTAGACCATACCTCATGTAAGCTCATAAGTGCAATTGTTTGTTTTAGTGATGTTGAGCTTGTTTGTAATGAATCAGAAGATAGAGTAATCTACTAAAGCTAATGTTAAATTATGCAACTTCTGGTCATAGGGTATATCAGACTTTTACTGACTGCCATTGCTGATCTTATCTGCGGACCTTGTGAATTTACATGAGTTAAAAAACACTCAATACTTTCCAGCTCAGTCTTGTTCATCCCTTTATCTAAGAGCCTAACAACAGCAAAAAAGAACTGTTTCTCTACTGTTTGTGAGGTTCAAAGCACCCACATTCCTTATTCCTCATCACTGCATTATATACATTATACTTTCAGATAAGCATTAATTTGTTCTCTGCTTGCATGCATCCTCCCCTTCATCTAAAGACAAAATCGGGCGATTCACAGACTAGTGGGAGTGATTTGCTGGTTATGTCAGTTTATGAGACTGGTATTCATGGGAGTGTGCTGCCAACTGCCTCCAAATTGCTAACATTATGTAAATGAAGGCTGCAACTAAAAGTTGCTGGAAAAGTCAGCAAATGTGACATGGCCTTAAGATTGACATCTGGCCAGTTTACTTAAATAATACTCTTATTTGTATACATAATTCTATGCAGACAGGATAAAGTTGAACAAATTAGTGAAACTGCAGATAATGAATAAATCTTTTATATATACAGATAAGTGCAATACAAAATAGCATTTAAATAGAAAACAACATCTGTAAAAGAGTATCTTTCAAAAACTATGTTACTTTTCAGTGTCATGGAAAGTACTATTCAAAAAATAAAAGTATTTGCAAAATTAGGGATGTCCCATACCCCAGAAAAACATACAAGTACCACAACAGGTAATGTTACTATTGTGTAACACTGTGAAAACCAAAAGACAAATAAAACAAAGCACAGAATTCAAACAAAAGCCCTAAACAAAGAAATTTGATAGCAAAAAATGGTGCACTTTTATCATCTCAAACAACTTACGAAAGTCCTCCTATCACGTGGCCTTTGAAAGCATAATGGCAGGATGCATGACTGTGTGGTATGAAAATCACTCAAAAAAAGACCACACAATGTAGCAGAGAGTTGTGTGCTTGGCTGAGCACATCAAGGGGATATCATTAATATCCTTACAGGACCTATATACTGTGGCACGCGGCTGGGGGTGGTACCCAGCCGGGACGCCCAGGAGGACAGGAGGAGGGCTCATTCCTCCTCCGGACCACGAGGGGGCGGCCGCCCTGGTTCCTTTGAGGGCCACGGGTGCAGGGCTTGGAAGCCCAACCCTGTAGGGGCCCGTGGTCTCCGCCAGGGGGGTGCCCCCATGCCTGAAGGACCCGGAACCCCAACACTTCCGCCACACCAGGAAGTACTGGGGGGAAGAAGTTTGGGAACACCCGGAGGGCTTCCGGGAACACAGCCGGCACTTCCAGCACACAAGGGAGTGTCTAGGGAGTGTCGGGGATCACCTGGAGCCCATCCGGGCACTTATAAAAGGGGCCGCCTCCCTGCAGAGAAGGACTGGAGTCGGGTGAGGAGTGGACAAGGTTGGAGGCAGGAGAGAGGAGGCGGCCTGACGAGCAGGCAGAGAGTGTGAGAGCCTGGACTTTGGGGGAGATTGGTGCTTTGGCACTGGGTTGGTGCACTTGGACATTGTAAATATAATGTACAATAAACGTGTGGTGGACTTGAATATGGTGTCCGTCTGTCTGTGTCCGGGCAGCTTATCACAATACAAAATGTTGCACTACCAAGGTAGCAAAGATCATGAAGGACTACTCTCACCCTATCTACAGCCAGTTTAAATGGTTACAATTGGGCAGTTGCCTCAAATCATGAACAGAAACAGAGAAAGGTGATAAAAAATAATTAATGTTCATTTTGTCAGGCATTCCTTAAAATTGTAAAAACAGTCATCTATTATTTGTACTTTTAACTGTTATTTATTGTGTAACAAATTTTATACATCTATCTGCACCTTTTAATATTTTGAATCTATTTTAATGTATACTTTTTAATTTAATTGCATGGTACAGGTTGCTTACTGAGCTGCATTTCACTTTATATCCTTGAGTGTGTATATGTGACAAATAAATAAAACCTTGAATCTTTTGCTTTTTTACAAAGAAATTGCTCTCTTGCAATTCCACAAAATTTTAAAAGTTAGCATTGAAAATTTTACCAAAAGCAAGGTAAGAACTTAACAGAACACCTATTTAAAATTACTCATTACTAGAACAGACATCTGTTAAAATATGTACTGTATGCGTTCAAAATTACATGTAAATTATCATACATTTTAGATGAAAAGAAAAATATGTTTATGCTTTAATTAGGTTTGGGGCAGGAATAATAAATGCAGTACATACATGAAAAAGAAAGCAATTAGCAATGAACATAATAAAAATGCCTGTAGAATCTGAAGCAATATTTTTGGTAACCTTAGACAATAATATGGCAATGAGACTTCAGAGTCAACACAACTATACTGTTTTTGAAAAATAAATCATGGAAATTGTGAATAGGTTTCAGGTCATGTTATTCTTTTACTATAGTCATTGCTTTGATTTTAATTTTTAAACACTGATGAAATTGTATTGATTTGGCTGCAGATTGTAGTGTACTGAACACAGGGCCGGATTTTCCTATAGGCTAACTAGGCTTCAGCCTAGGGCCTCAAGATCAAGAGGGGCCTACATTCAAATTGTTAGCAAAATTTTATTATCTCTCATGTAATTTACAAACTTAAAAATGGAAGGTGAAAGGGCCTCATAAGTGGAATAGCCTAGGGCCTCTTTTCATATAAATCCGGCCCTGACTGAACATATGTAATTAGTGATACTGCTTGATGTGATTTGATTAAGTAAATGTAATTTGAACCATTTACACTCAAATATTTTAAAAGCAACAAACAATAAGACATTTATTTGTTGCAACAAATTCCACAACATAAATTATATACTCTTAAAATACTAAGCTACAAATAAGATAACACTAATACCTTAATAGCGACAGATGGCAGATAATAATTAGTTACATTTTCATTATTTGTTTGCAGCTAATGTTCCAGGCAGAAATATTAAATGTAAAAGAAAAGCAGTGGAAAAAAAAGTGGTGGATTCCACTTTTCAGAAATTTTGGGTATTTACACAGGGATATCCAGTTGAAGTAATGTTGGTCATTTACACTAATGTAAAGCAGGTGACATCAAAACCATGAAAAATGTTTGATAAACTAAGATCACAATTGTGAGTAATACTTTTAAAACACATGGCAACACATGCACCTTTTCAACATCTGTATGGGAATTGATTTCTTTCTGTTTCTGATTTGTTTTTTTCTATTTTGTAAATATTTTCCATGATCTGCTGACTCAATATACAGTATACCCTATGATACCCTGAACAGATTTTTTTCCACTGATATAACACTATTTTTTTGCTTTGACTTTTTTTACCATCATCCTGACGTATCCTGTATAGGGTGGTCCAGATCTAATTATGCAATTTTCATTACGCTATAACTTATTAAGTTTATCACATAGAGAATTCACAGCACCTGCCCTGCACATAGAGATTTCACTTAAAATTCTTTTTGTTGCTGATAGATGGCAGCACCAGCCCTGCATTCCAAAATGGCGGGGAGACGGTTGTCAGTCAAACAGTTGCATAATTAGATCTGGACCACCCTGTATTTACTGAACCTGAGGGACTTTAACTAAAGAAAATGCAAGTAAACACAAGTATGAATAGTAAAAAAAAGTGCTCAGAAAGAAACCGAAAAGACAGCTAAAACTTCATCTAATGTAAGTCTAAACAGGCTTCAAGTTCAAGGTCTGGCCTTCCTGAGACTGACCTGGAACAGATAAGAGAAAGAGTAGATCTGGCCAGAGAACTCATTGATCCCAGAAGGTTAATTGAAACTGAAAATGGCCTTACTATCCCCGCTGTCAACTGTCTCCTGTGAGTCTCTAACACACAATATTAGACTTGCATAGTGGTGTAATGTTTGATTCTCCTTTTCCCCTACATTTATAGCTCTGTTCACATAAATGGCAAAAGCACCTACTGTTGTCATCGTACGTGTCTGCCTGTCTGCATGAAATAGCATGCCTCTCAGTAAACCAATTTTGCAAAAGTCTGGTACCTTACTATTCAAGGAGGTTTGTTGAGAAAGTTTATTTTTTAGATATTCCAAATAGAACATAATACACAAATGCTTAAGTGTCAGAAACTCCTAATTAAAAAGCATTGGTGGATTTTTATAATTGTCTATCTGAAAACATTTTTGGTAACTTCAACTGCTGATCATTTTACTGCTTCAAATTTACCTTGTTGAAAATGATTATTTCAATGTGTTGTGATAGACGGCTGCACAGTCGGGATGCCTGGGACATGGAAGGACCGGGAGAGTGCCAATACCTCCCTCGGGACACGAGAGGGCTACTGCCCTAGGGTGCAGGGGAGCCACAAGATCAGAGCTGGGAGGCTCCACCCAGTTGGGGCACGTGGCCACCGCCAGGGGATGCCCAAATGTTCCAGGGAACATGGACTGCAGCACTTCTGCCACAACAGGACAAGACAAGTACACCCGGTGTGCTTCCAGGTGCTCGTGCAGCACTTCCGCCACACCCGGACGGGCTGCAGGAAGCTCTTCAGGAAGCACCTGGAGCACATCCGGGTACTGGATAAAAGGGGCCACCTCACTCCATTCCGGGAGTCGGAGTTGGGAGGTAGTGTGACTGAGCTTCACGAGAGAGGAGTGGAGGCGGCAAGAAAGAAGATTGTAGTGGAGGACTGTGAGTGACTTGTGCATTGTGCTGTGTTGGACAAAGAAAACTGCAATAAATGTGTGCTTTTGGACATAGCTGTCTTGGTGTCTGTTCGTGGTCGAGACCGACATTCACAGTGTATATTTTCACCTTTTGCACATTTGATAACTACTGCCAATTGAAAACCAAAACCCAATTCAAGGTATTGAAACACCAGCAGAGTGACATGTATAAAACCCACCTTCACAGCCATAGCTTGTTTGTATGTGGGTACACTTCAACATAGATTTTAACTGTCCATCAGGTGCTTCTTTCAAAAATTTTATTTTTAAGAAATACACTTTCTTTCCACAGATCCTCCACAACAAGTAACTAGCAACAGTATAAATGTACATCAGTACATGCAATTTTTAAATCACTTTAGTTGAAATCAGACTGGAAAAGCTACTTCATACACCACAAGCCAATTTTGGACTCATTTTTAACTCCATGATATTGTAAAATTCTATTAAAATATTTTTGTTATGTTCCACTGTTTTTGTAATAAGACTAAACCATACATTAAGTATTTGATAAACAACAATATATGTGTGTGAACAAAATAAACATTAAATATTCTCCATAACATATTTTTAAAATTTATTTTCTGGGGCCGCCATTCTGGTTTTAAAAGCATATTCATTTTTGTTCTTTGCTCATCTCTTGTTGCCTTAATTTTTAAAAATAATTTGCAAATTCTCACACATATTCAGGTTGGGTAAAGAAGGTATGACACTTCACTGACATGAAATAAAAGAATCTGGCATGCATAATTCATTGCACTTTTTACTATTATTTTAATTTGGAAATTTCACACTGCTGCATTTTTGTATTCACCTGAAATGGACATTTTTATAAATCTGTTTATTCCCTAAGAAAATCACAAACAACTAGATCCTGAACTCAAGTCAACCAACAACCGTGGACAGTGTGCAACTAAGTTTTCACAATCTGAACTCACACATATTTATACTAGGTCACTTACTTTTTTAATATATTACTTAATCCACATACTTTGTAGTGGTGGCCAAGAAAAAAAAATCATGCAGAGAAAAAATGTTTATGACATAATAGAAGGCAATAGTGATTCTAGATATACAACAGAAAAGGATGTGAAAAATGTCCATGAAAAAAAAATCTCACGTTACTCATGTTTATTTTGTACCTGAAATGTGCAAAAAGCAGGGTTTTTTGCTGAAATGTATTTAAAAAAATATTGGTCTAGTTTGTTCTGAGACGGTGCTCCTCTAACAGCAGTTACATAGCCTTTTACATATATATATATATTGTGAGCAGGGGGGCTGATCGCACCCCTAGAGCATACAGACCCTCTAAAAAACGCTGAAAGACTACCTTCACATTGCTCCCTTCATTGCTGGGCTTGCTTGCGGTGCACTGTCGCTTGGTACTTCGCATACTTAAAAGCCTTGTAAACCTCCTTGGGCTCCCCTTTCTCTTATGCCTGTTTTGGAAGTTCCCTTTCAACGGGTCAGATTAGATATTGTAGGCCCTCTACCTAAGACTAAAAATGGGTATCAATATATGCTTGTGTTGGTTGACTATGCTACGTGATATCTGGAAGTGGCTGCTCTGAAAAAAGCCAATTCCTCCACTGTAGCCAAAGCTTTGTGCAAGATTTTTACTCGTATTGGCATCCTTAGAGAAATTCTAACTGATCAGGGCACACCTTTTACTTCTCGCGTGATGAAACAATTGTGTGACAGCTTTGCTGTTAAGAAATTGAGTACCACTGTTTACCATCTACAAGACAAATGGTTTGACTGAACGATTTAACAAGACTTTAAAACAGATGACCAGACGAGTTGCTCACAATGACCCAACGTCTTAGGACTCTGTCCTGCCTTTTATTATGTGTGCGGGAATCGCCACAGGCGTCCATTGGCCTGAGTCTGTTCGAGTTGTTGTTTGGCAGGTGCCCAAGAGGCATCTTGGATGTTATACGAGAGGAATGGACAAGAACTGGGACAAGAGCTCACGGGCCGAGCTTTGCAGATTGGGTAATTTTGTTGTAAGATAGAATTTCTAAACTTTCTTCAATTGCTGTGGAGCATCAGCGACGTGAACAGGAATCCCAGAAACGTCTTTACAATAGGCACTGTAAGCTCCGTGAATTCAAACCTGGTGATCGTGTTTTGGTTCTAATTCCATCTGACCCACATAAATTCCTAGCGAAATGGCAGGGCCCTGCCATTATTGAGGAGCGTATGGGGCCAGTGAATTACAAGGTTAGAACACCAGGATGGCGCAAATCATTCCAGATTTTACATGTTAATCTTTTGAAGAAGTGGTATGACCCGCAGGGGGGGGTTTACGCTTCCTTGGCTGCTGTCTCCCAGACCGATGTTGCCATTGGAGGCGATTTGACTGACTCGCAAAAGACAGAGTTGTTAACTTTGATTGAACAGAACACTGATGTTTTTCAGACTTGCCAGGCGTGACAAACCTTGCAGAACATTAAATCACTACTGAACCCGGTGTTAGAGTACAGATGTGCCCATATCGGATTCCAGAAGCGCAATGGAATATTGTGGACAAGGAAGTCAAAAAGATGCTGGAATTGGGTGTGATTCATGAAAGTAAAAGTGACAGGTGCAGTCCGGTGGTATTAGTCCCAAACAAGACGGTTTGGTTCACTTCTGTATCGATTTCAGGCGCTTGAATGAGGTCTCTAAATTTGATGCTTATCCAATGCCCTGTGTTGACGAGCTGTTGGAAAAATTGGGTCAGGCGTCCTAAATCTCCATGCAAGATCTCACGAAGGGTTACTGGCAGGTGCCTCTTGAGACTGGCAGTTGGGAGAAAACAGCATTTGTGAATCCTGATGGACTTTATGAATTTACTAGACTCCCGTTTGGTCTTCATGGCACACCTCTAACTTTCCAGCGTATGATGGATCAGATCTTGCATCCTCATTCTGAATATTCCGGAGCATACCTCGATGATGTTGTGATTTTCAGTAATGATTGGCAAATGCATTTAGAACGTCTTCAGGTTGTCCTTGAAAGCCTGAGACAGGCTGGCTTGACAACTAACCCTAAGAAGTGTAAGTTGGGTATGTCTGAGACTCATTATCTGGGATATTCAATGAGCAGGGGTTTACTCTAGCCACAATTTAGAAAAGTGGAAGAGATGCTTGCTTACCCACATCCAGAAATGCAGAAACAAGTTTGTGCCTTTATGGGACTTGTTGGTTATTACAGAAGATTCATCCCTGACTTTGCAAATAGGGCTGCTCCTCTTTCAGATCTTACTAGAGGCAGGAAAAAATGCCCTGTGTTATGGACAGAAATTTGTGAACGTTCTTTTTGTGATCTGAAAACTGCTTTGTCTTCTTATCCAGTTTTGCGGAATCCCGACTTCTCTAAGGATTTTGTTCTACAGACGGACGCTATCACTTTTTTTTTTTCAACTTTTGAGAAAGAATGTTTGGCTATTAAATGGGCTGTGGAAGCGCTTCATTATTATTTATGGGGACAAAATTTTACATTAGTAACGGATCACGCTGCACTACAATGGTTATACTGTCAGAAAGAAACATACTCTCGTCTCATGAGATGGGTTTTGAGCTCGAAACCTTATAGTTTTACTGTCAGACATCGTCCTGGATCTGAAAACGTTAATGCTGATGTCCTGTCATGCCTGTTTGAACCTGGTTTGGAGAGTCGCTTAATTCACGAGAATGTGAATAAAGCTGAGGGAGGGGGTGTGAGCAGGGGGGCTGATCGCACCCCTAGAGCATACAGACGCGCCTCTAAAAAACACTGAAAGACTACCTTCACATTGCTCCCTTCCTTGCTGGGCTTGCTTGCGGTACACTGTTGCGCGATATGCTTCCCGCACTGTACTTCGCATTCTTAAAAGCTCGAACAGCACCTATTGATTTTTGATTGATTGCTTTTTCTCTCTCTGTGTCTCTTTCTCAGACATTCTCTGCTCCTACCGCACACTCCTTTGAAGAGGAAGAAATGTTCGCATTCTTTAAATTGCGAGACGTAACTGTCATCTCTGTTTTGTCAAGGAGCACGTTTAAACCTTTGGAAGAGACAAATGTTTGTTTGCAGTATTTGAATAAAGTTCCTGTCTCTACAACCTCCTGTGTTTCTGTGCAAATCTGTGACCCAAGCGTGACAATATATATATCTGCTTGACTTGAACAGATACTTGGTCAGAAAAAGAAGGAAAATTTAACCAAAGTTTCACCAAAATCTATGCCAGTCTTAAGATCACGATACAGCCTGACACAGACTGAGCTGGAAGAAAACTCCACGTTCAGGGCAGAGAGAAGATGGAAATAAAGCCAGCCTGTCTGAGTTGAAGGTGTTTATTGCTGATATAAAGAACAACATAAAAGATACAAAGAAGGTTGAACCAGAATATAAAAGATGAAGAGGTATACTAAAGTAGGTAACTTTGATATAAAGCTAAAAGAAAATCTGGTAAAAAATAATAGAAAAATAAAGGAAAACACAAGCAAAACTGAGGATAAAATCAGAGTACTTGATTCTCACCTAGAAGATGTTAAGCAAACTTTTAAGACTTATATTGAACAAGCAGAACAACTGACATCCGTTGCCAACAAATAAGCTGTAGAAACTGAATGCAAAGCCCTTTGTGAAAAATTAGAAGCATTTGATGATAGTGTGGCGGGTGGCTGGGTCCCATTCCCGGCCGGGATGCCCCTTCTACACATGTTCTTGGGGAGCAATCATGGACTGCTCAACACCTCCCCTGGGACACTTGGTGGCAGCCTCCCTGGCTGAGGATGGTGCCTCAGTTTCCCGCACGGCTCCATGGTTGATGGAGTTCTCCACAGCCCTGTTGGGATCTGGGGTGGCCACCAGGGGCTGCTGCATGGGTCCCTGAGCCGGCCTGGACAACTCTATAGCCCTGCCCGGAAGTGCAATCAGAAGCAGGTGATCAAGCACCTGGAGCTCTTCCGGGTGGGCTATAAAAAGGGTCGGCAACCACCACTCAGGGCCAGAATCGAGAAGAGGATGAGGTTGCCAAGGAGGAGTGGTGGTGCAAAACGGGAGTGTTGTGGTGATTTGAAAGTGTTTGTTGGGACTGTGTTGTGGCTGGAGGGTTCATGGGGAAGATGTGCCCTCCAGCTGAAAAAAAATAAAGTGTTCTTGTTGGATTTTACATGTGCCTCTGTGTCAGTCTGTGCCAGGTTGGGCACTATATAGCGCTATTATCACACTGGCGTAGCCGGCAGGATTCTGGTCCGTCCATTTGGGCCGGAACCTGTGTTAAAATATTGTGTGAAGACCCAGCATAGCAGCACAAGGCACGTGCCCGACACAGCCGCTAGTAAGCACGCAAAGCTCAGTGCAGAGTGCACTCCCGAGGCAGAGAACGCGCACAGCACTACAGCACAGAGCATGCTCCTGAGGCAACACAGCAGCGCGAGGTACGCACCTGCACGAGCGGTAGGGAGCCGCAGGAGAGACGCCCCGTGACAACTCCGAGGGACACTTGATGAGGAAAAAGAAGACCGGGTAGACTCGTAAACCGGCGGCTAGGCGTGGCCACACCATTCAGAGCCAAGGGATTCACAGGGAGGTCGGTGACGGACCCAGGGATGATCTGTCCTGGGAGAGGTATGCCTTTGTTCCATCTGCCTGCCTCCTAGATGCCAAGGAGCCAGATCCCAGTAGGTGGCCTGCAGACGCCTGTCTGTGGCATAATGGTGAGGCAAGCTCCGATGGGAGCGACGCTGACCTGGGCCCCCTATTCAATTCCAGACAATGGTCGGGGGACGAGAGCCCGGATGACATCCCCGGTGCGGTTTTCCCGGCAGAGGAGCAGGAGTCCCTCTCTGTGACAGGTAAGGGGGTGGAGGGTATGTGTCGGCTGCCCGTCGACAATGGTTTCCAGACTGGGGCGACGAACGTCCACCCTGCTCCCAAAGACATCCTGGAAGCGCCTGTGGAGAAAGCACAGGGCCTCAGTGACTCATAGTCGGCACAAGACAAAGTGAGTTCAAGTCTGCCGCTGATCGGTGTAACTGACTTCTTCCGGGCTGCACACGAGGTGGAGGCTGTCCTCCTACCTCTGCAGTCCCTGGCCCAGGTTTTTCAGGTCCTGCAGAAGGCGCCATTGGGAGCCCTCGCACAGTGGCTTCAGAGACGCAGCGCGTCATCCTCCAAGCAGAACAGAGCAGTACAGGTGAATGAGGCCTGTGCCATAGAGGAAAGGGGTGGGTGGAGTGCAGCGGCCACAGTCATGATTAGTACTGCTTGCCAGGTTGCTCCGCCCACTACACGAGACGCTGCCGCGATGACCGACAGCGTGGCAGGGGAGTGTGCGGGGAGGCAGCTGGTGGATGTTGGCTGCCAAACAACCTTGCCCCAACTGCCGGCGCCAATCTCGCGGCCATCTAAAGGGGTGTAGATGGCAAGGGGTCCCTCTTCTTCCCATAGAGGGAGTCAGACCGTCAGTGCACCCCAGAGAAAGAGGAGGACCCGGAAGAAGAAACTGGGAACTCCTAACAGTGCGAAGCATCAGCCCGTCTGTATGAGGGCATGTGAAGGCTACGCTGCAGAGGGGCGGAGATGCCATGAGCCCTCAACCATTTGGGCGAGGGGGCAGGGGTTTCCTTGTCACAACTGCGAGGGGGTTGGCCTTGTCACAACTGCGACCACTGTGGCCACGTCTGGAGGTGTTGTCCAGAGAGGATGTCCGAGTGGCAGGGATGTCGGGGCAGCACCCCCAGATGTTCTGTTTATATTTCCATAGGGCTGAGCCGTGGATCCAAGGA
This sequence comes from Erpetoichthys calabaricus, assembly GCF_900747795.2. Taxonomy (NCBI): domain Eukaryota; kingdom Metazoa; phylum Chordata; class Cladistia; order Polypteriformes; family Polypteridae; genus Erpetoichthys; species Erpetoichthys calabaricus. The sequence goes on from NC_041398.2 coordinate 152,154,068, forward strand.
AGCCCACTTCCTATCCTGGAGAGGGACGGGCCGATGAGCCCCATGCCTGGCCGGGATGCCCCTTCTACACATGTTCCGGTGGAGCAATCATGGACTGCTCAATACCTCCCCCAGAACTCTTGATTGCAGCCTCCCTAGCTGAGGATGGTGCCTCAGTTTCCCGCAGGGCTCCATGGGAGATGGAGTTCTCCACAGCCCTGTTGGGATCTGGGGTGGCCACCAGGGGCTGCTGCATGGGTCCCTGATCCGGCCTGGACAACTCTATAGCCCCGCCCAGAAGTGCAATCAGAAGCAGGTGATCAAGCACCTGGAGCTCTTCCGGGTGGGCTATAAAAAGGGCCGGCAACCACCACTCAGGGCCAGACTCGGGAGAAAGAGCACGAGTTTGCTAAGGAGGAGTGGAGGTGCAAAATGGGAGTGTTGTGGTGATTTGAAAGTGCTTGTTGGGACTGTGTTGAGCCTGGAGGGTTCACAGTGAAGACGTGCCCTCCAGCTGAAGAAAAATAAAGTCTTCTTGTTGGATTTTACATGTGCCTCTGTGTCAGTCTGTGCTGGGTCGGGCGCTATATACCACTATTATCACAATAGACATAGAAGGAACAACATCAAAATCGAAAGACTTACTGAAAACCGTGAAAGTCCAAACCCAGTGACATTTTACAAAACATATAATAGGTGAACACTTTAAATATGACACAGAGATCTAAGTGGCTTATTACATACATGGATCGAATGCCTCCAAGCCTAGAAGCCTGATTGCCAGATTTGACAAACTGAGTGTTAAAGAATATTTTAAGTTGATTCTCAGACATAAAGACATTATATTTGAAAACAGCCTTATTTGTATTTTCCCAGATTTCTCTCCTTCAACAGCTGCCAAATGAGCTGCATTCCACAGGATCACACAGTGCATAAGCAAAGCTGAAATCAAATATAACGTCTTGTTTCTGTGCAACTTTCTCTTGCTCCCGCATATAAAAAAAAGAACTCAAAGGAAAGCGTTTTTGTACTGTGCAGGAAGTCAAAGAAAAATCGCTGCAGGCAACGTTCCTCTTCACCAATTCCAAAAATGTTTCCACCAGTGAGAAAACCATTGGGAAAAGTGCATTCATTCACATGGAGAGTACTTTAAAGGAGACTAAAGTTTCAGTAAGAAAAAATTATTAAAACTTTTTTTTTCAATTCCGGTTATATTTGGATACCCCTCATATACTCTGAATTAAATGTCTATTTGAATAACCATTGAATAACTCAAAGTGACATTTGACATACAAGTTTACATGGGGGCTAGAAATTTATAGGCACATGCATATGCATGAATTTACATGTGCATAATATATATATATATATATATATATATATATATATATCCATCCATCCATCCATTTTCCAACCCGCGGAATCCGAACACAGGGTCACGGGGGTCTGCTGGAGCCAATCCCAGCCAACACAGGGCACAAGGCAGGAACCAATCCTGGGCAGGGTGCCAACCCACCGCAGTATATATATATATATATATATATATATATATATATATATATATATATATATATATATATATATACTTTACGTATATAAAAATTCCTTTATTTTCCAGTTGGTTATGGATAACTCACAGAAGAGACAGAGCACTGTTTAACATCATACCCTATTTTTTTTGTATCTGGACTGTACTATCATTAGATTTATCAATTTTTACCCTTACTATACCACTACCACTGGTTTATTTTGTTTCGGATGTGCTCTGCCTCTTGGCATGTCAGATGACTGTGAGTCTATGAAGTGTGGTCTAGCCTCACTTGGGGAGGAAGGAAAAAGAGCAAGTTATTTCTTGTCAGTCCATTTTACCCCCACAGCTGTAAGTGTCAACATAATGATAAGCTCCTTAGCCATAATGCCTGGCAAAAAATGAAATAAATGTTAAAGCTAATTTGTGAAACAACAGACATTTACTTAAAATTACAAAATATCGACAAATCAGTGTCTCTCTGACCAAACATTGAACTTTGTTAGCTAGAATATCAAAGGTCTCAATCATGATCTAAAGAGAAAAACTTTATTCTCTGACCTAACAGGCCTGTAAGAGCCAATCTTAGAAAGTTAAAGTTTTGAGGTAAACATATATTAATGTTTGCTTAATTTGAATAGAATATAATTTCTTCCATAGTCATAGACAATGGTATAGTCTTTTCCCCCTATAAGTTAGTAAGAGATAGAACCTTCTTGCTACAACTGAGAAACAGTGTGATAATAGATCTAGTTGTGTTTAGAACAGGTCCCAGTAAACAGGGACTTGAAAGACCCATTTTCAAGTCAGAAATGGGATAAGCATACAATTTTCTGACCGTTTTGAAATGGTTCAGAAATGATAAGTGAATAGTAACGATTTAAGATGTAACAAGATTAAGCTTAGAACTGAACTTTTCTTATTATACATTTTTCCATTTTTTGCTATTTTAATTTTCTTTTTTGTATGAACTGTTTTACTTTGAAACTTAAATAAACTTTTAAAAACGAAGATATTTTGTCTGTGGAATCATTTCTGTGCGTCAGGCTTTTGTTGAATCCCATTTTTTAAGTTAGAGCTGCTGAACTTTGGTAACCCTGGGAAAACGTAGCTACATTTTCGTCAGAAAACTTGCCATCTGAAGGCCTTGAACTTGAACTGGAATCTACCATCTGAGGACAGAAGTTGCTTTTGCTCCAGAACCTGTCAACAAAAGAAAAAAAACGGAGTCATTCCGAGGTACTGTGCTCTTATCTTCTACCACTGCATTATCATAAATGAAAGCAAGGTAGAGCGTACCTGAACTTGAGAAGATTTTAAGAGACTGTGATATTATAAAAGGACATTGTGGATGATCGCTTTTGCTTTTGCCTGAGTCATGGAAGCCTAGCTGTAAGGAAGTAGTTTGTTGTCAGTGTTTTCGACTGTGACGTTTGTTGCTGTCAGGAAACGTGCTGCCAGTCTTTCGAACTGCTGTCATGGCAGCATCTAAGCTTAGTTCAACTGAAATCAGGAGTGATTTGAGTACAGATTCAAAGCCAGAGAATGTAATTGGTGATCTTAAAGATCATATAAGTAGAAGGAAAGATCAGCTTTCTGTGCTTATGACTGAAATCGACAGCCTTAAAGATTCTAAAGAAAATCTTGTAGAAGTAGAACAAAGGCTTGGAATCTTTTGTGATATGCACAGTCAGATTGAAGAGTTGAATAAAAGTAAGTAAAGAAAGCGCAATTAAGAAACAGAAAATGACATTCGTAGAAAGCTCTAAGAAATGGAACAAATTTATTGACATTACAGCAGCATGGCTGAAAGGCACAAATAGCCTGTTAACCCGTTCATCTGACAAACATCTAGTTAATCAATTTGAAGAGATGCAATTGCAAGAACGGAATCATACAAAGTCAAAGGTACGACCAACTTCGCCTCAGTTAAAACATGCTCTCAAAAAGAAATGCAATTTATCAGAATAGCAAACCGCTGCAGTATCAACATCTTCTACAGCGGTGTTGGTTGAACAATCGACACTTGATAGAATCCTACAAAGGTTAGATGAACTCGAGTCCAAAAGGCAGGTATGGCCAGTAACTGCCTCAAGACAGCCATTGTTCTACGGACACGATCTTATTGATATGTTATTTCAGAATCAAGTCGAATATCAAAAAAATCAATCTGAATGTCAGAAAGTAATCACTGAATTGGCTAAATCGCTAAATGATCTGCTCCAATACCTCCTGCGCCACGTGGTAAAGTACCACACAGACAGTTCCCTTTATTTTCAGGTGACCCACTGGCTTATGCAAATTTTATCAGAGCCTTTGATCACGCTGTAGGTGATGTATTAGCAGACCCACAAGATAAATTAGATTACTTGATTCAATATACAAGAGGTCCAGCTCGAGAAATGATTAATGGTTGTGCATTATTGCCACCAGATGAAAGTTATAAAAAAGCTAGAAAGCAACTTGAAAGTTACCATGGCAACCAAGTGTTTGTAATAGATGCCTATATAAGTAAGGCATTGAAATGGCCTCAAATAAAACAAGATGATGGAGAGGCCTTGAGAGACTATGCAACCTTTCTTGATAACTGTATGGACTCTATGACTAAAGCAAGACATCGAGCTGCATTTAATAGCAATGAAAATTTCCGTACTATACTCTCAAAGCTCCCACATATGCTACAAAATATGTGGAGTAACGTAGCTTATGAAATTGAAATAGAAGAAGATACATTTTTACATAAACAGGCTAAGATATTTATGCATCCTATTTATGGCAGGAAAGAGAAAAAGGAACACACTGACAAACTTGGGTCTCCTCAGAAGTACGGACAGAGATCGGGAGGTATTTTTACCACAAATATTTCCAGTGCTGATGAAAAGGAGACAAGAGAAACCTCGGTTCAAAAGACTGTTAATGATACATGTGCATTTAAAAAGCCTTGTGTATTCTGCAATCACCAGCATACTCTTGCCGAATAGTAATAAAATCAAAGAACTGCCACATAAAGAAAGAATTGACTTTTTAAAATCTGAAGGTTTTTGTTTTCGCTGTCTCAAACAGGGGCACCTTGGTAAGAACTGTAAAGAAAGAATGAAATGTCAGACATGTTCTTTTCAGCACCCAGACATCCTGCACATCAAAAAAGAGAGTGGAGCAACATCTAAAGCTACAGCTAGTGTGGCAACACCTACTGAAAAGGAAGCAGAGACTGGAACTTGTAACTCTACTGGGGCCGGAGAAGAGTGTGCACTGCAAGTAGTTCCTGTTAAGGTAAAATCTAAGAAAGTGAAAGGTATGTAGAAACATATGCCTTTATAGACCTCGGCAGTACAGTAACAATCTGCACTGAAAGGCTCCAGAGACAATTAAGCCTTCAAGGGAGAAGAACACAAGTATTCCTCAAAACTATAAGTGACTATGATGATGATTCAAAAATGCTAACCCAATGTTCTGTCTTATCAGATTTACAAGTCTGTGGTCTCAATGATGTTGAATATATTGATTTGCCAAAGGTCTTCACACAGGTCTCCATTCCAGTGAACAGAGAAAGATACAAGATACAAGAAGATATCGATAAGTGGGCATATCTTAAAGAGGTACGTCTATCTCATATTGACTCTGAAGTTGATCTTTTAATAGGAATCAACTACCCAGAAATCTTCGAGCAGTCACGAATCACACCTAGCCAAGGAGGTGGACCTCATGCCATGAAGACTGCACTTGGATGGGTGGTTGGTGGACCATACAAAGAGATAGATGACCTCGCAAAACAAAGTGGTAAGATGCCCAAATGTTCAATCAATCATGTGTCTATAACAGAGATTGAGGATATGTTGCTGCAACAGTATAACACAGATTTTCCAGAGCGCAGCTGTGAAGAAAAGGAGGAGATGTCACAGGAGGACATCAAGTTCATGCGCATAGCCTCAGAATCTGCGAGACTGGTAGGTGGCCACTATTGTTTAAATTTACCTTTGAAGGATGAAACACTGAAAATGCCAAACAATCGCTGTATTGCTGAACAACGTGCTATTGGACTCAAAAGAAAACTGAGCAAAAATTCAGGTTTCCATGGAGACTATAAAGCCTTCATGAAAGACATTATAGACAAGGGTTACGCAATCAAGGTACCCAAAGAAAGCCTAAATTGCAATGAAGGCAGAGTGTGGTACATTCCACATCACGGTGTGTATCATTCAAAGAAAAATAAAATTTGAGTGGTCTTTGACTGCACAGCCACTTACCAAGGGATTTCACTTAATGAACAATTATTAAAAGGCCCTGACTTACTAACACGCTCATTGGCGTCCTTACAAGATTCAGAAAAGAGCCAGTAGCCTTAATGGCAGACATTAAGTCAATGTTCTACCAAGTTAAAGTACCAGATAAAGACACTGATGTTTTACCTTTTTTATGGTGTCCTGAAGGTAATTTAAGTAAAGACCTTGAAGAATTCAAAATGACAGTACATCTTTTTGGTGCTACTTCTTCACCCAGTTGTGCTTTTTTTGCTTTGTGTAGAACAGCCGAAGATGCCAGAGACACATTTCCTGAGGAAGCAGTTAACACCATTCTCAATAATTTCTATGTGGATGACTGTTTAAGGTCAGTGACAACAGAAGAACAAGCTATAAAGCTGGCAAAGGACCTCCAAGCTCTATGCCTCAAAGGGTGGTTTCATTTAACTAAGTGGGTGAGTAACAACAGAGCAGTTTTATCATCTATTCCTGAAGAAGATAGAGCTCATGAACAAAAGGACTTAGACTTGAGTCACAGTCTCCTTCCCACGGAGCATGTCCTGGGTGTCCAGTGGTGCACAGAAACGGACAGTTTAAAATTTCAGATTAAGTTACAAAACAAGCCCGCTACAAGGCGTGGTATTCTGTCTGTTGTTAGCTCAGTTTATGATCCACTTGGTTTTTTGGCACCTGTCTTACTGCCAGCAAAGCTTATTCTAAGAGACTTATGCAAAGAGGAATTTGGGTGGGATGAAGAAGAAGAAGTCAAACACATTCAGAAATGGAAAAAATGGATGGATGATTTGCAGTTACTTACAGACTATAAAGTGAACAGACGCTTCAAACCTACCGGGTTTGGAAGCATAAAGACAGCACAAATGCACCATTTTGCAGATGCTAGTGAAGATGGATATGGCACTATCATTGATCTTGTCTTAACCAATGAAAAGGGCAAAAGGCATTGTTCATTCCTGATGGGCAAGTCAAGACTTGCACCATTGAAGCACATCACGATTCCAAGATTGGAGTTGACAGCAGCCGTTGTGGCAGTTAAAATGGATAAAATGCTTAAAGGTGAGCTTCAAATGCCCTTAGAAGAATCTACATTTTGGACTGACAGCACCATGGTGCTAAAATATATTTCAAATGAAAGCACTCGATTCAAGACTTTTGTTGCTAACAGAATCTCCGTGATCAGAAATCATTCACAACCTACACAGTGGAGGTATGTCACATCTGCCCTCAACCCAGCTGATCAAGCATCCAGAGGGCTAAACATAGAAAACTTTCTCAAAAGCACCACATGGTCAAAAGGTCCAAGTTTCTTATTGAAGCACGAACGAGAATGGCCAAAAAGACCAGATCAGCTGAACAATTCACTCTTTGAAGATGATCCAGAAGTTAAAACTTGTGCAGTTAACATGACAAGAATAGAGGAAGCAACCGAGCCCATCCACAAACTAATCACCTACTTTTCAGATTGGCATCGCTTGAAGAAAGCAGTGGCTTGGTTGCTCAAGTTTAAAGACTTAATGCTGAACTTAAGAAATGAAAGAAAAACATTCCAACTAGAAGTCAATCAATCTAAAAGTAATCCAGGACAACAAAAATGACTCATCACAAAGCATATGAAAAGGCATAAACTGACTTTAAAAACAAGTCCAATTTCTCTAGATGAATTAGTCAAAGCTGAAACAGCGCTTATCCGCCTAAATCAACAGCAAGAATTTCCAGAAGAATTAAAGGCTTTAAAGAAAAAGACTTGTGTTAAAAAGAACAGTCAAATCTATAAACTTGACCCGATCATACAAGATGGAATACTGAGAGTTGGAGGAAGACTCTGTAAAGCTGCAATGCCCGAAGAAGCTAAACATCCTGCAATTCTTCACAAGCATTCTCATGATGCTTCTCTCATATTGCAGCACATTCATAAACAAATCGGACATTGTGGACGCAACTATGTGCTCGCACAGTTACGCCAGAAATATTGGATACCTCAAGCAAACTCAGCTATCAGAAAAATAATTTCAAAGTGCACAAAGTGCAGAAGATACAATGCGAAAGCAGGTGAGCAAAAAATGGCAGATTTGCCAGAAGATTGCCTAGCACCCAATCAACCAACGTTCACTAATGTTGGAGTCGATTATTTTGGCCCCTTTCTAGTCAAAAGAGGACAAAGTCTAGTCAAGAGGTATGGAGTAATCTTCACGTGTTTAACAACCAGAGCTGTGCACATTGAGATTGCACATAGCTTAGACACTGATTTTTGTATCCAAGCCATACTCCGATTTACGAGCAGAAGAGGACAAGTTAAAATCATGCGCTCAGACAATGGAACAAATTTCGTTGGAGCAGAGAGTTACGAGAAGCTACTAAAAACTTAGAACACGAAAAAATCGGCAACACTATGATGCATGAAGAAATCAAATGGATTTTCAATCCACCATCAGCCTCTCATCAAGGTACAGTGTGGGAAAGACAAATCAGAAGCATAAGAATGATCCTAAATTCAACACTAAATCAACAAACACTTGATGATGACAATCTTCATACAATGATGTGTAGATTGGAATCAATACTCAATAACAGACCCCTTACAAAGACATCAGATGATCCCAATGATTTAGAACCACTCACACCCAATCATTATCTCCTAATAAAGACACAACCTAAAATGCCACCTGAACTCGTTTCAGAAAATGAACCATACCCAAGAAGATGCTGGAAACAAATTAAATACATGGCTGATTTGTTTTGGAAAAGATGGACAAAAGAGTATTTGCCAATACTTCAAGAACATCAAAAATGGCTTGCACCGAGAAGAAATTTTGAACCAGGGAACGTTGTTTTAATTGTAGATAAAGCTACACCTTGAAATTCCTGGGTAATGGGTCGAGTCATCAAGACAATATCAGATGCCAAAGGTGCAGTCAGAAGAGTTTGTGTGCAGACCAAAACCAGCACACTGGACAGACCCGTGAATAAACTGTGCCTGCTTCAAGAAACAGCCAATGTTTGAAATATGAAATGTTTGTTTGCAGTGTTATTGCTAGTGATTTGAAAACAATAGTTAATATAAAGTTAATTGGCTCATATTGAAGTGAAGTATAGTAATTGTCACCGCTCCTGCATAGCCAATTAGGGGCCGGAAATGTAAGAGCCAAAAGTTAAATTTTGAGTTAAACTCATATTAATGTTTGCTTAATTTGAATAGAATATAATTTCTTCCATAGTCATAGATAATGGTATAGTCTTTTCCTCCTATAAGTTAGTAAGAGATAGAACCTTCTTGCTATAACTGAGAAACAGTGTGATAATAGATCTAGTTGTGTTTAGAACAGGTCCCAGTAAGCAGGGACTTGAAAGACCCATTTTCAAGTCAGAAATGGGATAAGCATTTATTTTTATGACCGTTTTGAAATGGTTCAGAAATGATAAGTGAATAGTAATGATTTAAGATGTAACAAGATTAAGCTTAGAACTGAACTTTTCTTATTATAAATTTTTCAATTTTTTGCTATTTTAATTTTCTTTTTTGTGTGAACTGTTTTACTTTGAAACTTAAGTAAACTTTTAAAAACGAAGATATTTTGTCTGTGGAATCATTTCTGCGCGTCAGGCTTTTGTTGAATCCCATTTTTTAAGTTAGAGCTGCTGAACTTTGATAACCCTGGGAAAACGCAGCTACAAGGCCTAAATGCTAAAAGAGTATTTGTACAAGAGACTCACTTAACTAGAAAAGGCCAATTTCAATTGTAATGAGAATGTAAAGAAATTGGATCAGCCAAATGTCTAGCTGTACAAAGAAAACTAGAGGTGTGGAAATCTTAATACGTAAAGTGATCTCATTTGTAGCATCAGGAGTAATATCTGATCCTGAAAGATGGTATGTCTTGTTGATGGGTAATTTATTCAAATCTAAAGTAATTTCAATAAATATATATGCACCTAATGTGGACAATAAGAGATTTTATCCAAACATATTTGCATCAGTTCCTACTAGGGGCACTCATAAAATTATAATGGTTGGAGATTTTAGTTGGATTTAAATCTAGACCAGGATAAATCATCAACTATATTGACGATAACACATAACACTGCAAAGCCTATCACACAGTTTGTAATGAATTATAACTCAACAGACCCATGGAGATTCTTTAATCCAAATTCAAGAGAATATTCCTTCTTCTCACCAGTACATCGCAGTTACTCAAGAATTGATTATTTCTTCATCGATTGTTTTGTAGCTGGTGTCTTACCCACTGTTGTTAGCAGATGTGAAGTTTACATAGTTAATCTCCAAGCAAATAGAGTTTTTCAAAGGAACTCTTTGGGAAACTCTGAAGACACTTTAAAAAGGGTAGATTATTATTATATTTTATCTGTTCTGTAAAATTAAATTGGAGATCAATAAGGCATCAGAGCTAATCAGCAAGATCTCCAGAATATATCAAAAATATGCAAGATTTCCAAATGATGAATTTTATGGTAAAAAACACTCTCTATAATTAGAGTTGAATCTTGTTGACAATAAAAGAAACTGAAGAACTCATCTAAAAACTGTGACATTGTTATTATGAACGCAAGGAGAATCTAGTAGGATCTTAGCTCAGCAAATCCACAACCAAGAAGTTCACAATGCAATAACAAAAATTACTAAAGCAAGAGAGATAAAATCATTGAGTACAAAAATATAACTCATATATATTCTGGGATTACTATAAATCTTTATATTCTACTCGGTTTAAATGAGATGAGACACAATATAAGGTTTTTTTTTGATGCAACACAAATACCACAGCTGGATACTTTTAGTGCAGAGGAAATGGACATACTTTTAACCACTGAAAACCAGCAGGCCCCAATGGCTAAAAAAATTGAAATTTATAGAAAATTTTCAACTAAGGTTAAGCTCCAATATAATTAGAAACATTTATAGAATCTTCAATCGACAAACTTCCACCTCAAACTCTTCACCAAGTATTAATTTTCCAAAGAAAAATAAGTATTTATTACAATGTGAATCATACAGAGCACTTTCACTTCTAAATAATGATGTTAGGATACTCTCCAAAGTTTTATCCATAAGGATTGAGAAAGTGCTTCTATGTGTATGAATCACTACATGCTTCTTAAATGGGCTTTCTCTTCCGCTGACAGGACAAAGAATACATTACATTCATGATATTACAGCTCTCTGAACAATTTAAATATTAAGATGTATACTTGATATCAGTTTCATGATGATAGGAATTAAAGCATGTATTAAACATGGGAACACGGTGGCGCAGTATTAGCGGTGAGCTGGCACCCTGTCTAGAGATTGTTCCTGCCTCCCGCAAGATACTTGCTGCATTGTGCGTCACCTTCAATGAAACAATTTACTGCAGCAGTACTGTCTCTCTCAAATGTGCTAACCTCCTATTCCTGTTCTTAAATAAATCTGTGCATTCGCCAACTTCCATGTTCTTCCACTCCATAAATCCTGTTCAGCATGAAAAGTAATGCAAGTGCACGTGCCTGCTGCCCCACCCAAACTCCTCCCAGAATTATGTCTCTTTGAATATGCAAATCAATATAAATAGCCCTTAAGCTCAGCATTCTGTGAAAAGGCAATGGCAAAAGCACTGGGGAATATAGAAGAATTTCAGCAAATACGAAGTGGAAGCAAGGTAAAACGTACTGTTTGTTGGTTTAAACAGTGGTATAAGCAATAAAAGGCAGTTGATCGAGTGACATAGAGTGTTGGAGAAACTCGAATGCTCAAGTTCACAAAGTCGCACAGTGCCCGAAATAAAAAAGAAGTTGTCAGATATCAAAGTTGCCATGAAAAGGAGGGTCGTAGCCCACCATCTGAGGGTCATATGAAAGCTTATTAGGGTACAGAGAAAAAAAAAAAAAAAGGGACACAGTGGGGAAAAAAGCTGGAAATGTCAACTTTAATCTCAAAATTTCCACTTTAATCACGTACTTTATTTTGTCATTAAAGTAGAACATCATAAACTTCATCTTTAAATCGTTTAATTTACTAGTTTCTCAAATACTTTTGTAACTAAAGTAGCACATTAAATGCTTTGTTCTTTATGTGTTCTTCCATGTGCTCTATGTGTGTTAATCACTACGTGCTTCTTAAACGGGCTATCTCTTCCTCCAACAGGACACAGAATCCAATACATTTGTGATATTACAGCTCTCTGAATAATTCAAATACTGAGATGTGTACTTGATATCATTTTCATGATGATAGGAGTTAAAGGAGTTATTAAACATGGAAACACAGAGGCGCAGTGATAGTGACAAACTCGCTCCCCATCCAGAGATTGTTCCTGCCTACATACAAAAATGTTGTGTACTCCTGTTTCCACAATCACATCGCAATGTATAAACACTAAACTTGGCATAAAGCCACGCACATTTTCACGCTAGCTCAATCCCTGGTGTACGCAAGTTCTCCACTCAGTTTTGCAAACTGTCACCTCCCAGCATCAAAGCAGTGCTTTTGTTCCAATGTGGTTACCCTTTCTTTTTTTAGATCCACATTTCTGATGCGGCTTTATCAAATACACTAAAATTAACCGCATATTGTTTATTAGTTTCAGGCATCCGATTGTAATTAGCCTGTAACAATATAATGGTCCACGGAATGGCCAAACGATTCCAAATACCATAGCTGCTTTAGTGTTGTTCTTCTCACTGCACCATTCAGAGTATTTGTCCCACTGTATCTGAGTGTATCAGATATCGGTATACAGCATCAAGCACGCCTCAGCCATGCGTTATTTGAACTTCTCCCATACGGCAAACACTTCAAAGCCTTTCCTGTAGGAATCTCGCCGGTTTAGAAACAGTTTCATCCCAAGAGCTCTAAACGCACTCAAACAGTCCATCAAGTGCTCCTTATAGAACTGTTTGTACCTATAAGTACAATTACCTCACTTTAATTTGTGATACAGTTATAATATTGCACAACCTGAGCCACTTTATAAAGCGCGTATTTACATATGATGATATCATTATTAAGATGAAATGCAGCAAAATATGTTTTAACATCATTTAAATAATCTATATTGTTAATAAATAAACATGTGAGGACACGGTGTTGCAGTGCTAACAATGAGCTGGTGCCCCGTTCAGGGATTGTTCCTGCCTCGCGCTGTATTCTTGCTGGGGCTGGGGCGACACTGGATGGATAGATGGATAGAATAATTAAACATGTACTACAAAGATATTTCAATGTTCCTTAAAAGATTTGAAGAATCGGCATTCTAAGCTTACAGATGGCTTGACATCTACAGAGCTGATTGTGTGGCGATTGGGTACCTGGAGAAAGAAAAGGACGGACAGGAATTTGGGGTTATTACGTTTGAAGAGACAGTACTGCTGCAATAAATTATTTCATTGAAAGTCACGCATGGCACAGCAAGCATCTTGCGGAAGGCAGGAACAATCTTTGGACGGAATGCCAGTTTGTCACTATCACTGCGCCACTGTGTTCCCATATTTAATAACATGCTTTAATTCCTATCATCATGAAAGGGATATCAAGTATACATCTCAGTATTTAATTTATTCAGAGAGCTGTAATATCATGAATATAATGGATTTTGTGTCCTGTCGGAGGAAGAGAAAGCTCGTTTAAGAATCACGTAGTGATACACACACATAGAGTACATAGAAGAATACACACAGTACAAATCATTTAACGTGCTACTTTAGATACGATGTTATTTGAGAAACTAGTTAATTAAACGATTTTAAGATGAAGTTTATGATGTTCTACTTTAATGACAAAATAAACTACGTGATTAAAGTGGAAATTTCGAGATTAAAGTTGACATTTCAAGCTTTTTTGCCACTGTGTGTCTATTTTTTGTCTTTTCTCTGTACCCTAATAAGCCTCCCATATGACTCTCAGATAGTGGGCAACGGCTCGCCTTTTCATGGCGATTTTGATATCTTTTTTATTTCGGGCACTGTATGACTTTGTGTACTTGATCTTTCGAGTTTCTCCAACACTCTATGTCACTCGGTCAACTTTCTTTTGTTGTTTATACCACTGTTTAAACCAACAAATAATACGTTTTTCCTTGCCTCTATTTGGTATTCGCAGAAATTCTTCCATTTTCCCTTGTGCTTTAGCCATTGTCTTTTCACAGAATGCTGAGCTTAAGGGCTATTTATATTGATTTGCATATTCAAAGAGGCGTAATTCTGGGAGGAGTTATGGAGTGGCAGCAGGTGTGTGCATGTGCGTTAGTTTACACGCTGATCGGGATTTATGTAGCGGATGAACGTTGAAGTTGGTGTACGCATAGATTCATGCATCTGGATTTTTTTGTTTGTACGCACATTTCCGCTTTTGTTCCGTATGCCATGTTTTAATGTGAATTCTACGCGTGCCATTATGCATGAGGCCCCAGGTGTCCAAATGAGGCATTTCATAGGAAAAGACAGGCTCTGCATACATAACTCATCTTCTTGACCAATAAAGAAACAGAACAACTCATTTTTAAATCAAGACATCATTATTATGAACACACAGAGAATGATAATAAGATCTTAGCTCAACAAATCCATAAGCAGGAAGTTCGCAATGCAATCCCAGCAATTACCAACACAAATGGAGACAAAATCATTGACCATAAAAATACTGTATAATGCACTACTACTATAAGGCCTTATATTCTACTCAGATTAAAGAAGACAAGACACAACCTAAGGTGTTTTTGGATGCATTACAGATGCCACAACTAGATACTCTCAGTGTAGAAGAATTGGACAAAATTCTGGCACTATCAGAATTACTAGATGCTGTGAACTCACTTTAGAGTGGGAAAGCAGCAGGTCCTGATGGTTACCCTGCCACATTTTATAAAAAATTCTCAATTAAGTTAGCTCACCTTTTATTATCAATATTTACAGAAGCTAGAAACAATAAAATTCTACCTCAAACTTTTTGCCAAGCATTAACCACCGCATTTCCTAAGCAAAATAAGAACTTCTTACAATGTGCATCATACAGATCAATCTCGCTTCTGAATAATGATGATGTTAAGATACTCTCCAAAGTCTTTGCCAGTAAGATTGAGAAAATTCTTCCTTTGATAATATCACAAGACCAAACTGGATTTATTAAAGGCAGACACTTAGCTTCCAATCTTCGTTGCCTTTTTAATATATTCATCCACAAAGTCCAATTCTATCCACTTGCAGAGCCACAGCACCATATGTCACCGCAGTTTCAGACCCGCAGTTGTAGACCCGCAGTTGTAGACCTGGAATGACGTTTCAGGACTGACTTCGTAACATTACTTTCGGAAGGTTTCGGCTGGTCTCGGCAAGTAAGTCTTCTCCAAGTCAGAACTGACATCACCACAGTTTGAGGACGGAGAATCGGAAGATAACTTTTGGAAGGTTTCGGCATGTCTTGGCAAAGACCGGAAAGTAACGTCGAGTCAAGGACCCGCTCAGAAATTAAAAGATAAAACTGAGAAGGAAAAACAGTACAACAAACTAAATAATACACATCCTTGTGAAGTTCAGAGGGTTTCTGCCATCACATCGTGTCATACATCAAACTAAACAATACGGATCGTTTCTGTGAAATACACTATTAACGTTGTGTTCGGGTCTGTGGGAACCATTTAACATGTTGACAAAATTAAAATCGTTAAGATTTGTGTTATTTGAAAATAGTTTTTCGTTTACATTCATGAAACGAAATATACAATATAATTAAAACGTTTGCACCACGTTAGATTTTAGTAAAACGTTAATATTAAAAGTGATTACATTTTTTAAAATGTACTATGCATGCGTGCAATATTGTTCTAAACCAATTTAGAATAAACATTTTAGCCAATCTAATATTTTTAAACATGTGAAGAAAACGGCAATACATGTTATACACTGTATGCTATATATTAATTGCCTTACATAGAACTGCTCTAGTTTTTGTCACTTATTATTATAAGCCACCAAAAAAATACTATTAATAACCCTAATTTATTTATATAGCACCCTTCCTATGCCCAAAATTCAGAAAGAACAACAAGACCTATATAACATTGGCTACAAATATCTCCACTAAATAAAGATAAATACAGGATATACAAAACATTCAAAAAGAATAAAAGACAATAACCCAGACTAAAATACAACATATAATACTACAACAAATTTTTGAACAAATAACATAATTTGTGATAATGCAAACCCAGAGTACCTGGACAGACAGAGGGGGTAAACTGAAAGAAGTGGCAGAATGTCAGGTCCGTTTAATGTCTTCTTAAACAAATGAGTTAAAAACAAATGAATGGAGTCAGCTGATGTCATTAATTTCAGGAGAGTCATTCCACAGTCAGGGCACTATATACAGCTGAAGACCCTGCTGTCACCCACAGCGTGCCGGTTAGTGAGGGGCACAGAATGAGAGGACCTTAGTGGGCAGGTCAATAACAGAATTTGATATTCAATCCTGTAAGACACAGGGAGCAGTGAAGGTGCAGCAGGATATTAATAATAATAATTCATTACATTTATATAGCGCTTTTCTCAGTATGGCTGGGATGTGCTCGCTGTCGGTGGTCCATGTCAGGACTCTTGCAGTTGAGTTTTGAATCAGCTGGAGCTGTGATATACGATTAGATGTGGCACCTGCCAGTAGTGACTTTCAATAATCAATGCTGGATGTGATAACAGCAGGGACAAGATTCTCACCATTAGAAAAGGACAGGAATGAGCAAACATAAGAAAGGTGACACAGGTGGAAGTTTCTTAATATGGCTTACATGGGTGAAATAAGAAAAGGAGGAATCAAAGTGACACCTAGATTCTTTGCAGTAAAAGAACATCTGATGAGATCATCACCCAGAATGGTTGAAGAGGAGCTTGTTTTCTTAAGTTGCACTTTAGTGCCATTTTGCAGGAGTTCAGTTATGTTGCAATTTCATTTTAAAGAGTTTTGCTTTGTTCAAGTTTTAATTTTACTTTAATTTCACTGAGGCAAGTTGTGAGCTGAGAAAGCTGTGATGAAGTGTCACTTTTAACACTGAAACAGATCTAAGCATCATCTGCATAAAAATGATAACCCAGAGCTACGAATAACTTGCTCAAGGGGAAGCACAGAGATACAGAAGAGCAGAGGATGTCATTTCATTAACAAAGGGAAGTCAGATGGAGGAAATCCTGTGAGAAATTAAGGCATGTGGGTTACCCTGGACATGACATAAGGTGCATGGCTACAATGCCATATGCAATAACCTTTACACAAACTGGGACAGGAGCTCCCCAAGATGAAGGTAACAATGCTTAGCACAATAAGGAAAAATAAGCCAGAGCTCCCATCTCAACTGCTGGTCACACAGAATAGGCCAGTGAAGACCTTCACGTTTGTCTAAACAAATGACATATCCTTGGTGCACAATGTGACCTGCACAGGGATAGGAGATTTCATGGCCAGAAATGATAATGGATAATGCTACAAAAAGAGGAGTGGAGAATTTAGACAAAACATTACACTGGATGCTGGCCACAGGCAATTTTTTCGACATATTGACCATTCATAAAAAATACTTTTGTCATCTGGACAACCTTGAACCGAGACTGGAACAGGGAGAAGGAGACAGAGCCATCTTGAGGAGCAGGGTAAACCATTGATGACACCTCACATGCTACTGGGACGACAAGTGCCAAAGACCCCAGCATGTACAGCCAATTGTGTTGATTCAACAGTCCAATCCACAGAGGAACCAATGACGGCACCAGTAGTGTGTATATGCATAGTGAGTGTGTTTGTGTGTCTCACTGAGTGAACTGTACAGTTATTACAGTATTGTGTAGAAAATGAAAATATTAAGTTGTGCTTGATAAACACACAGAATGTGATCTGAGAGTAAAGAGTAAACAAGTTATTTACATTGCTTGTTAAAATAAAGTGACCATCTGATT
The DNA here is from genome assembly GCF_900747795.2 of Erpetoichthys calabaricus. NCBI lineage: Eukaryota > Metazoa > Chordata > Cladistia > Polypteriformes > Polypteridae > Erpetoichthys > Erpetoichthys calabaricus. The sequence goes on from NC_041398.2 coordinate 152,171,765, forward strand.
TAAAAAAAAAAAAAAGTCCCTCAATAGTACATACGTAGAAAAAATGTAATAATACATTGAGATTCACCACAATTATCTTTCATGCTTCTCAAAGAGAAATTAAAATATGATGTTTGTAAACTACTGTATTTGTGAAGGACTGAAGTGTAAGGCTATCTAAAACTATCATTGAGTGTGTAGTGACTTATAAAACCACAATATTACATTATTGCACAGCAGCATCTTCATAATGTCCAAGACCTCAAATCTTTCACTGCTGTACCAAAATAATATTCTGTCCTCCAAGGAAACCCTAAAAAAAACCACTACATTATTTCCAAAAGGAGACATTTTTAGTAATTTTTGTGTTTGTTCTGTGATGAAATATTTTTAAAAATTATTTTAAAAGAGCCTTTAGATAGCACTAAGTGGGCTTTAAAAATACTAACATAAGTAAGAAGAACTAATATCAATATTTCAAAATGAGCAGCAGACCCAAAAAAAGACTTGCAGTTAAATTGTTTATTTTCAAAAACTACCCACCATCAAAGGAAAATAGAAAAATCAAAGTATTATAAACTGAAATCAACAGAGTATTAATGTACAATAAAATACAAGTAACAATCAATGTAGCAACAGACAATAATTATACTAATTCATTAAATATGCAATTTACTTTAAGTTTAATTTTATCCCGACATTCCTGAGTGAAAAGTTACATATCATCCCTAAACTGAAAAATAAATAAAAAGGGTTCTTTTGCCAAAATTAAATCTTCAGTTTCGACTGCATTGATGATGTCCTGGAGACCTTAGCTTTGGTCCTCCTCCTCCATCTCCAGAAAATGGGGCTCAGACACAGCACCTCTGAACAACTGTCTATGTTGGCGCAACCATTTTACTGTAGTGTGGAGGTCCTTTTTTATTAGTGGTTCCTTTAGATAAAGACCACAAAGAGAATTAAATCATGTATTTCTACATGCCTATTTAAATAATATTAGATATTACATATATACCTCCTCACCTTTAGTGAACGCCTTTGTCCTGTACAAAATATTCACACGTTAGCCACAGAGAGAGAGAGAGAGAGAGAGAGAGAGAGAGAGAGACCTTCCAACAGCAAAATTCTACAATAGAATAAAGCACCAGCACCTCCTGATCAAGGGAAAATCACACTGCCATGCAGAGGGAAAAAAAGAACATTAAAACCAGTAACAGATAATCAGAGACATAAGTGAAAGCTTACAGCTGTGAAGTCAAATGGCGCATCCAAGACAAGGTGCAGAGCATACTGTGGAGGACACAAAAGAATTATTTCAAATTAATATTTAATCTATTTGCATACAGTACAGTGCACACTCTACTTATTGCAATTTATTTATAGTGGTTCTAAAGTATTCCCAACCTAAAAAATAAGTTTCTTTGATTTTCTCACCATCAACATGAATACTCCACAATCCACTGACCCAACCAAATGCTGTGGAAGATTCTGAAATTGAAATGGATTCATATCACCTACTGTAAGTTACAAGAGAATGTCCATTACTTGTAGTCCTCTCAATGACATCCCTATAAACTAACCTTGTTTTTAATTAGTATCCATGTGCCTGAAGATATTCATTTTGTCATGTAACTGTAACAAAAACAAATAAACAAGTCTTTCACATACAAATGTAAATATCCAATATGTGCTGATAATTAGGTAGAGTAAGAAAATCTTGATGTAAGCAGAATACAAGCACAACTTCTTAAAGTAGGCATGTGTTGTTTATCAATATGTGTGACTGCATTTTGCATGTGAATAACTTAAATATTTAGAATATATGCTTTGAATTAATTAAAAAAAATTTGCAATGCTTAGAAACTTAAAATGTAATTAATATCAACCTCATTGCTTTAAATATTACATGTACACACAAATCGGTGATCAAAATTAGAGAACATTTATGAACACTTGTTTTCAAATATTGTTAATCTTAACTATGCAAAGTGATACAGGTGATCACCAGTACCTAGTGTATCAAATGAAAGATCATAATTTTCACTGTAGATATACCCAAGTTTAGAATTAGTGTATTGTGAGTGATAGGGGTGCCATCTACAGACATGTTACATTCAGATTGACATTTTTAACAGCTTTCGAACCAATGACTAGCACTTCCATTTTGTTAGAATTCAACAAATGAAAATTTCAAGGAATCTACTTTCTACTAGGTAAACCTCTATTTTAGAACACTGAGATGGTTCATGTAGTTGATCAGATGAATATCATGGTCTATAGTATCAAATGTGGCACTTGCTGTAGATGCAATACTATGGGCCTAAAAATGCAACCATGGTCAGTGGAGTGCAAATCATTGAATACTTTGTCTAAAGCAGTACCTGGGTAAAAATGTTACAAGAGATTATTTTTATTTGCAAAAATACTGAGAACCGCTTACCTACACCTTACTCTAAATTTTAGAAATACAAGAAAGATTAGAAAATTGGTCTATAATTTGATAGATCACAATTAAAAAGATTTTTTTTATCTTAAGAAGAGGTTATTAGCCAGTATAAATAATGTAGGTACATATCCAAGATTTAAAAACTAATTTATAATACTTAAATGTGGCTTACCAAAGAGAAAGTAAAAGATCTTTCACAAATAAAGTAAGAAAATGAAGGAAAATTTAGACTTGTTAACTAATGCACCAAATTAAGAACATTCAATTTGGGCAAAGGATTTTAATTTCTCAGCTTTCTTAAAAGCAACATCATTTGACACTACTTCACTGACTAAATAAGAAAACATAATTTATTATAAAGTGGTGTAGAATTTTGAAGCTTTATCCCTAGATTACTTTCTCATTTAAAGACTTAATGTTTACTTCTTAACCGAACAGGAATATATTTATTGTTTCATTTTCATTAAAAAGTCACGCCCACCCCCCCCAAAAAAAGAAAAGAATTAAAAGTTAAATAAACACCATGTTAACATTCGTTAGGAAATGAATGGATGGATGGCTGGATGAATACAATTTATAAAATATATAACAAACAATAAAATGGAACTTAAAATATCTTAATTTAAGTTAAATATCGTCTTAAAGTACTGGGAATTTTCCGTTCATCAAGAACATAGACTGAACTTTGGGCAAAATGCATTTTTATCGTATTTTGCTGACAATGCAACATTAAGTGTCAATTTCCCCAGTTTTTACGAGGCAAACCACCGTAACCAGTGTTGCAGTCATTAACAATTAGCTCGCCAGCCAAAGATTATATACATGTAAATGTAACATTAACTTTTCAAACTGTTTTGAAAAATGTTTTGCAAAATGTACAGTTTTATAATTATAGTTAAGAATAACAGTAATAATATTATTATTATTATTATTATTATTAACAACAATACCGTGCTGTTTTCTGTCATATTTTGTTTGTGCTCGAAAATGCTGCGCTTGTGCTAAAAACTAAGACTTGTGTTCGATAAATGGAGGCGTTGTTTTCACCTTGCCTAGAATTGGTAACGTCACTTCCGGGTCTAAAACTGCGGGTCTACAACTGCGGGTCTGAAACTGCGGTGACGTACGGTGTTGTGGCTCTGCAAGTGGATGCTTCTCACAAAGTCTAACACCCCAGAGATATTATCGTTGGATTCAGAAAAAGCATTTGATATGGTTGAATGGAAGTACCTTCCCCCCCGTGCTCACAATATATTCTCAGCCATCTGCCAATAGCGTCCCTTGTATGAAATCAACTGGGCAAACCAACTGAGGAAGCATGTACCAGAAATTAAAAGACCCATTGTCCGCAGAAATCCGCGAACCAGCAAAAAATCCGCGACATGTATTTAAATATGCTTACATATAAAATCCGCGATAGAGTGAAGCTGCGAAAGTCGAAGCGCGATATAGCGAGGGATTACTGTAGAACTTACACCTGGAATGGTTTGAGTACAAGCCTTTAGAGCAATGAGTATGGTTACGGAACACATTTTGATCTGTATCAATTGCCCTCTCTTTTAGAAGACACTAATTAAAAATAATAAACTGTTTAACTTCTTGTAAAGCTTGGCTATGATCTTCTTGTTGTGAAGAAATTCAGAGTTCTAAAGAAAAAAATATGCATTATTTAGATAAATGTCACTTAGATAGTTTTAGTTGTCTCTTGTGGTTTTTAACAAAAAGTTGACTGCATAAAAGCATACAGTAGTTAAATACTGTATCTAGTCTGTGTATTCTTGCAGTGCATTTGGATTGTGTTCGCTATAGAATGGTGCTTTATAAAACCATGCTTTTTATAATTTAGATAATTATTGTTAATTATAATATTATTTGAGTATAGTGGGATTCAGTGCTATGTGTGACTGAGGTTAACTTCAATCTTTATATACTGTATATTGTTAAAGGACATAATAAAAAATAAGTAATTCTTCTGCAACTCATATATTTGCATCTTGCCTTTGGGAGGTGGAGTGGGCACATATATTACTACTTAACTATACAGAAACATTGAGTATTTTCAGTTACTATCCAGATGGTACCTGCTTTTAACAAATTATTCTTGAGCATAGCACAAAAGATACTGTAAAAACAGGTTTAATTTGTTTTCACTTAGCTGTTTGTGTCAAGGATACAGGGAGAGCTGTTAGGCTTTGCTTACAGTGAAATCAAAAGTGTAAAATAAACAGTGTTAATGTGTTTTTACACTAACAGAGTTATAATAAATATACAAAACTACAACTGATTACCAAAGTTTATAAAACTTGTAAATGTTACATCTTGCCTGAAGAAGGGGCCTGAGTTGCCTCGAAAGCTTGCATATTGTAATCTTTTTAGTTAGCCAATAAAAGGTGTCATTTTGCTTGGCTTTTCTCTACATTCATAATGGCTAACACAATACAACACCCTAGTACTACAAAGTTTAAAAATAATTTTAACAAGTGTAAATGTATAAAATTAAATAAAGCACAATCCAACAGTTTCAACGTAAATATAATTGTCACTGACATCAAAAATCAGAAGAAGCCAGGGGAATTTTTTTTGTCTGATTATTAACACTGAATAGCAATTTAGTCACTGCTTAATATGAACAATATTTTGTTTTTAACAGAACAGATGACACACAGCTATAGCTTGTCCTTTAACACAAAATCTATCTTCCCTATGCTATCTAGCAATATAGCTAATACTCTGGCATTCTACAATATTCTATGGCTTTGGGAGTTATGGTGGAATATGGTGGAAGTACAGCTTTCAGTCTATCATTGATACATCTTTGCTGAGGCCAGAACAGAAAACCACAATGGTAGCAATTGTACCTGTGGACGAATAAGGCACACTGAAAGCATCCATTTTTTTTTTTCCATCCATTTTCCAACCCGCTGAATCCGAACACAGGGTCACGGGGGTCTGCTGGAGCCAATCCCAGCCAACACAGGGCACAAGGCAGGGAACCAATCCCGGGCAGGGTGCCAACCCACCGCAGGACACACACAAACACACCCACACACCAAGCACACACTAGGGCCAATTTAGAATCACCAATCCACCTAACCTGCATGTCTTTGGACTGTGGGAGGAAACCGGAGCGCCTGGAGGAAACCCACGCAGACACGGGGAGAACATGCAAACTCCACGCAGGGTGGACCCGGGAAGCGAACCCGGGTCTCCTAACTGCGAGGCAGCAGCGCTACCACTGCGCCACCGTGCCGCCCTGAAAGCAGGCAGATAATATTTCTCTTCAGTTCTCTTTATTATTCATTCGAAGTCACAGTAAGTAGAGATTCAAAAGAGCATAACTTATTGCCGCAAAAGCTCAATTTGAACCCTGATCAAAAGCCAGGAGGGGTTTTTTATACTTCAGCATCTCATGATTAATAAGACAGAAAAACATCCTTATCATCTAAGTAGAGTTAAACAATATGTCTGTTGAGCTAAGCATTATCTGTGTTCTCAAAGCTAAGCACAGGAGAGACGCCTTTGCATAAACTACATGTACTTTTCTGCAGCCTTGTGACCTTGTCCCTGAAACATTCACTCTGAGAAAGGAAAAACAACAAACAGCTTAGATTTTATTCATGTGGACACTATTTCTCCTGAACCCTGGAATAACATATTTTTGTTAGTTCATAAGCCAAGCTTCTCTCACTGGCAAGTTACAAAATAGTTATTATAAAAATTCTAATTTACTAAACACACAAAATACATGGTGCTGAGGAGAACATTCTTCTTCTACATTCCCCCCTTTTTGAACCAACAAAAATATGGGTTACATAGGAGTAATGCGGGGAAGAGTAGGAGAAGGGGAAGGAGTGGAAGAAAAGGAGGAAGAAATTTGAAGCATGCATTCTTCGTGTAACATATAAGCCTTGGCCACGGAGGCAGTGAAATACTGGGACACAATATATCTGATCAGGGGAACGATACAGCAGGCCACAAGCAACAGAATGATAAAAGCAATGGCCAGTGAAATAAAAACTGACTTGAGCCAACAGCCCCAGGATCCAAAAGTAGATATAAACCATTGATCCCAGGGGTTAGAAATGCCAGAAGTGGTAGCTAATTCATTTGAAAGGGCAGTTAAACCTGTCAAACCACAGGTGATTGATCCATCGGGAGCCGTATTATTAGGGATGTAAGTGCAGCACGTATCACCAAACATAGCACATACACCCCCCTTTTCGGCGAGAAGCATGAAAGGGGGAACTATAATTACTAGAGAAGCAGGTGTAATTGCCTTCATGAGACTGGAACATCGGGGGAGTCATATGAGAAGTGGGGGGAAAGAGGAGAGAAAGTGTAATGCAGTTAGAGTCTTTTGGTGTGAATGGAGAGGTAAAAAGGGCAAGGAGACAAGGAAGACCAACAGGGTCAGAAATATTAGAAAGAGGGAAAGGGACGGTAGCCAAATGTGACCTGGCCGTAGCACAGGCATAGCAATCAGATTGATTTACTTGCTTCGCCAAATATAATACCCCCTGCAACCAACGGTTCTGATCGCCATAGCCAGTTTCAATTGAAAAAGTGGATGAAAGGGTGGAAATATTCATAATCTTAACAGGAGAAAAGTCTGAACCAGAAGTTGGGGAGACGGGTGTGTGTGCAGGAGAATGAGAGGTGTTAGTAACAGGATTGTCAATCTTAATTAGAAATCTCCCTAAAGGGTCTGTTCCAGATACATATGCCCCTAATATATAGGTTCCTGAGTCATGTAAAGAGGAGTTCTTCAAAGTGATGATCAAGGGGTTACAATGGTTGTCAGCACATTCATGAGAGGCATGTCCTTTTATGATAGAAAACCAATTTTTCAAACTGTATTTTTGGGCCTCAAAGGGTTGATAACCCCAGTCCTCAGGTCCAGTGTTAGCAAAAACCCATTGCCAGTTGTCGCAGTTACTTCTTCAATAATACTTCGTAACAGTCATACACACGTATTTGTCAGACCAGGTCCACTGGGCTTGTCGACCAGTCCCACAGTTGATAATAGAGCAGAAATCAACCTGCACTAATGTGGTGATTCCTAACGGGAAAGTCAAGGTGACCAGGGCAGTAGACAAGGGAAAAGAAAAGCATAGTAGCATAGCAATCAAGGGTGCCATCTCTTGCAATGTGAGGCGTGAATCCAGGCGGGCAATCCTTCCACTTTCACTGCAAGTGGTGTGGACAGAAGAACTTGGAACGGTCCTCTCCACCTCGGCTGATGCCAATGTTTCCTCCGAGTGTCACGGATGAGGATCCAAGTGCCTAAGGGAATCGGCGTGTCTTTAGATGGAAGATTAGTCCTCCAGGCCTGGTTAACCTGCTCGTGGACTTCTTTCAGAGAAGCTTGGAGACCTGTAAGACAAGAGAGAAGATCATTGTCCACAGTATGCAGGTTAACATTTCCCATAACCATGCCCACAGGCATGGGTCGTCCGGTCAGAATTTCAAACAGCGACAGTCCTAATTGCCGGTGTGTTCTTCCCCTCAATCCCATTAAGGCCAGAGGCAAAGCGTCTGGCCAGGATAAATTTGTCTGCTCACAGATTTTTGCTAATTTAGATTTTAGGGTGCCATTATCAGTTTGTTATTTCTGTGGAATGCCCCACCTAGGAATAATTTCTTTGATTAAAGCTTTGGCTACAGTTTTAGCATCAGTGTGTTTAGAAGGAAAAGCTTCTACCCATCGGGAGAACACATCAACAATTACTAGACAATAACGGTAACATTTAGACGGAGTTAGTTCAATGAAATCCATTTGGAGGTGTTCAAACGGACCCATTGGAGTTGGTGTAACGACGGGACTTACCTGGACTTACCTGGGTGCCCTGCAGAACTGCTCTGCATATGTAGAGAAGCCTACAGCTTCCCAGTGTTTTTCAACATCTTGAATCATGGCGTCCTTTCCAGCATGGTCTAGGCCATGAGCGATTTTTGCCATACCTGGGAAAGAAGCCTTTGGGAGGAAAGGTTTGTTAGTTTGCCTATGGGTCCAGACTCCATCAGAGAGGGATCCTTCTTTGGACCATTTTCTTTTTTCTCTGTCCATGGCTGCACTCTGTAAAGAAACAAGTTGATTATCAGGGTCCTGGTTATTTCTCTGTTGGAATAAAGAGATTGGTGTGTTATTATATGCAGCCTGTTTAGGAAAGTGATCAGCTAATTCGTTTCCTTTGCTGACAGGATCTTGTTTTCCTATGTGAGCTTGACATTTAACGATCGCTAACTTTGATGGTTTAGTTATAGCTTCTAAGAGGGATTCAATCAGTTTTTGATGTTGGATCGTTTTGCCAGCGCTGGTCTTAAATCCTCTTAATTTCCATAAGGCTCCATGATCATGGCAGACTCCAAAAGCATATCTGGAATCCGTATAAATTGTTATAATTTTCCCTTCGGACAACTGACATGCTCAGGTGATAGCTATCAATTCAGCGGCCTGCGCGCTTAAATTTGATGAAATTCGGTTTGCTTCCAGCAGGTGGTCACCTTTGACCACTGTATAGCTGGTTGAAGATGTTCCATTTTCCAATTGTAGGTTTTATAATCTTAGTTATTTCGTCATGACAGTTGTGGGGCTCCCCTTCTTCTTCAGTTGGAAGAAGAGTGGCTGGATTTAAGGTAGAGCATCTTTCAATGGTGACATTTGACAAAGTATAGACTACATTTTGATAGTGTATTGCTCTTGCAGTTGTGAGATGTGAGGTCTTAGCCTGTACTAAAATAGAATGAACGGCGTGAGGTACCTTTACTGTTAGGGGGCTCATGAGCACTATATCCGTACTGGCCAGTACAGCTTCAGTTGTAGCAGCCACAGCCCTAAGGCAAGGTGGGAGAGCTGTAGCTACAGGATCCAATTTTTTCGAAAAATAGTCTATTGGCCTTTGTTTGTCTGCATGTAGTTGCGTTAAAACTGCATTCATTCATAGAACTGCATTCATTAATCCCCCCTTTTCGTCCACGAACAGAGTGAATGGACGAGAATATAGTCAGGGAGAGTAGTGCATTTTTTTTAAATCACATAGAGTCTTGTCAGCCTGCTATTCCACTGCATGCAGCCAGATGGCAGTGTTCGCTAGATTTTGTAAAGGCTGTGCTCCTCCTGAAAAACTTACAATCAAACAACTTCTCAGGCCGCAAACTGGTACTACTTTTAAATTAGGAATTCATCTTACCGTGGTGCTATACGTGCTAGCTTCCAGATCATGGAAAAGTCCGTGGCAGAAGCGGGTCAGCGACAACAAGGAAACACTAATTTCCGTGGCGACCCAAGTGCCAGCGGCAAACAAAGACAATCCATTTCGGGAAACACACAGCACAACTCCACAACATGAAAACATACCCATCAAAAGCTATACAGCCACAGAGAAATATCCTGACTTAACCTGTTGTTTTGTGACCGGTCTTGGAAGGTTTTGAATAATGGTTATACGGCCACTAGAGAGAGCTCTTGTATCGCAAGAAATGTCATGACCTAAATATTTAACGATAGCTTGAACTAACTGCAGTTTTGTTTTCGACACTTTTTTATGGCCATTTTCACCCAAAAACAATAGCAATTTTCTGAGTGTCATGTGCACTTTTTTTTTTTCTTTTTCTTTTCCGTAGTACTACGCACCATTATATCATCTACATACTGTATCAATAAATACTATCTTTATTCGGCCAAAAGCCTTCTAAATTTGAGCAAGAGCTTGGCCATAAACACAAGGGGCTTCAGTATATCCCTGAGGCATGACGGTCCAGGTCCATCGGCGGTTTTGAAAGGTAAAAGCAAACCAGAATTGAGAATCAGGGTGCACGGGAATGGAAAAGAAAGCGTTAGCAAGGTCAATAACAGAGAAGTACCGGGCGGACGGGGGTATCGTGGAAAGAATAGTGGAAGGATTAGGAACAATAGGTGTTCTAGGAAAAACCGCAGAGTTAACTTGTCGTAGGTCTTGAACAAAACACCATGATCCGTCAGCCTTTTTTACAGGTAAAATGGGGGAGTTGACTGGAGAGTATGTAATTGGAATAATCGCTCCTCGCCTCACGAGATCAGAATGTACGGCGGCGATGCCAGCCTCTGCCTCTGGGGACAGAGGATACTGGGCACGGTATGGGCGGAAGGAAGATTTTGAGAAAATCACCAGTGGCTCACAGTGTGCTATCCTTCCATAATCATTTTTCCCTTGGGATCACAGTGCTAAGGAAACATGGGGAACCGAATCTCCTAAATAGAAAACGCTTTGTGAATATGTGAGGTGCACTGAAGCAACAGCTTTAGTAGACAACAAAAATACATGGAATGTGCAAAGTTTCAGGGCATGTGCTGGAGGAAAGAAAAGATTCTAACCAAGGTGTGTCCACTTCAGTAGGGAAATACTGGGCAGTACAAGGCAGGGTGTCCGGGACTTGTAAGTGAGGAAATAGGCATGAGGGGAAAGAATGAAGGGCTTTCAAGAGGAAGGTGTGCGGGGAGATGTTCAGGGTCCAGGCTGCAAAAGAGGGCCTGGGGTGTGAAGTTTGGCACAGGAGCTTAGGAATGGAGCAGCAAAAATCCTTGTTCAGTTAAAGAAATTGAGACTGACAATTAAGTCATAAGATCCCATCCCAGCAGTTTCACAGGGCACAAATGATTTAACAGAAAGCAACGAGGCAATAATGAAACTGTTAGTGCTGAGCTGTAATTGCAGAGGTTTTAGACCAGCAAAATATGAGGCTGTCCCGAGGCAGTAAGCACTTTTACTGTATCTGTCGAGGCAGGGATGTCCTTCAGCGCGTGGCTCCTGTGTCCATTTCAAAGGCAGTTTCTTTGCCATTAAAGTCAATAAAAGATCAGTTTCAGCATGACGAGTAAGCAAAGGAAACTGGAAAAAGTGGCTGGGGTCCCTGATAATTCTTAGGACCAAGGAATGTCATTAGGCTCAGGGAGAGGGGGTGACGGAGGCGCTTGTGTGGGCAGTTGTGTCTGAAATGTCCAAGTTCACTGCAGCCGTAACAGGCATATGGCGCTGGCATCTGCTCTGAAGGGTTAGGCATCTGAGCGAAAGGATTATTAGGGTTTGATAAATGGAACCCGCGTCCTCTTCCGTGCCCTCGCCCTCGACCTCCAAAGAATTTTCCGCGTCCTCTCCCCCTAGCTAGGTCAGTTCTACCAGTATAGTAATTTAATTGTGCAGCCAAAAGTTTGGTCTGTGTGTCTGACTCTTTTAATTTAGTCTGTCTGTCAGCATGCTCTGCATGACGCTTGACTTCCTCGAACGTTGCGGTCTTCCAGCCTTTTGCAGGACGTGTAGACTTTGCTTTGAATGTCACTTCTCAGTCCCGAGATGAAAGGAGGCACTGCAGCACGAGTTCTATCGTTTGTATTGTCTAGCCCGGAGTGATTAGCCATCAGATCTTGCAATCGGTGAGCCGGCTGAAATTAGTGACCAGTTTGTGCCCTTTTTACATTTTTCTGCCAGGGCTCCTTTCAAAGGCTCTCACTGGGTGAGGAAAGGACCTTCATTCCAACGCCAAGGGACACCGTTATGATCACCGTGATTTACAGTTGCCCATGTGGTGCTCAGCTGTCGACGGAGCACCTGTGTCCACTCTGCAGCATTTGTTTTATACATGTTATCCAGCTGCTGTAACGGCTCCACAAATTGCAGTCCACCGACTGCTTTGGGGTCGGGCAGTTCAGACACCACATCTTTTAATTCTTGAAAGTTCCAGTTTCGGTGAATCATTACAGTAGTGGGATTATTATTGCCTGGAGGTTGTGCGGGATCATGTCGGGGGTTGGGGGACTTCAATGAGGGGGCAAGAGAATGTCGAGCCAGAAGGCTTAGGGGAGCCGAAGGGGGAAGTAAAACCACTCATTAGGTTTAGAGTGGAGGGTCTGACTGCTCGTGCGCTGGGAGACAGATGACTCTTTTAATTTCTGCCATTGCAACCCAGTAGCACCTTGTGAATGATCTGAATTATCTTCCTCAGGGTCAATATGTGAGGACGGGTCATAATGATATTGTTCATCGCAAAAACCTGCTCCAGACGGTTCGTCTGTTAACAGGGGTGCAGTTGGAGGAGAGGGTGCAGGAGGTGGAAGCGGGGGAGTTTTGGTAAGGAGGGAGTGGACAGATTACGGGGTATTTTCGGTCTGCTTTCTTTTACTTTCAGGCTTGGGCGCTGTCTCTATCTTCATTTTCTGCAACGCTAGCAATAATTCTTCCTTGTCTTTTCGTGTTTTGACTTCAGCAGCCAGCAGGTTGTTACGCCTCTGCTTATTCCACTTCTTACATGCCTTTTTAAAATCCAACCCAGTCTGCTTCTCTATTAACTTTTTAGGGGACCCGCCTTTCAATCCCGACGGTGTACTAGGAGCCTGGTGATTCTCTGAAAATAATCCTTCTAACATTAGGTTTTGAGGACCCTGGGGGACCTGTTTGACTGGCTTGCTATTTATTTCCCATTGTAAGCGGCAGGCCTTCAACAGAGAGCAACTCAATCCCCGATTATTTCTCGTCCCACTTGTCGTCCCCGGAAATCAACCAGTCAACAAGTGGAAAACACGACCTCCCCTCTTCCAAATTTCACACGTACTCTAACTGCCCCTTACACCCCATTCCTCTTTATTTTTAGGAGCGTGCCACTCGCTCCTTTCTACTTGAATTCCTAAGGGGTGACTTATTAGCATTCACACTGTGCCGTCACTCTCTATGAATCCCTAAAACACTTCTATGTCGATACAGTATTTTTCTCTATTCTTTCCGCATGCTTTTTTCTTTCTTTTCCTTTTCCTTTTCCACGTATACGTCTATTTCTTCCAGCACACCAGTCAAACCAACGGGAATCCCCGAATCTACTCACCGCGACTCCTTCTGCCTGCCTGTAAAAATCCCATCCAGTTGCTATTCGTTTCGGTCAGGAGGAGGTCAGCGACTCCCCACGCAGGAAACGCCCGAGGTAGGCCAGTCCTAACTTTTACCAGAGCTGGTCCTCAACCCGCGGAAATCGGTCCACTTGGACGAACCCGCTCAGTGAGTCGTCTGCCCGTCTCCTGCCCCACGGTCGGGTGCCAAAAACTGTGGACGAAAAAGGCACACTGAAAGCAAGCAGATAATATTTCTCTTCAGTTCTCTTTATTATTCATTCGGAGTCACAGTAAGTAGAGATTCAAAAGAGCATAACTTATTATCGCAAAGCTCAATTTGAACCCTGATCAAAAGCCAGGAGGGGTTTTTTATACTTCAGCATCTCATGATTAATAAGACAGAAAAACATCCTTATCATCTAAGTAGAGTTAAACAATATGTCTGTTGAGCTAAGCATTATCTGTGTTCTCAAAGCTAAGCACAGGAGAGACGCCTTTGCATAAACTACATGTACTTTTCTGCAGCCTTGTGACCTTGTCCCTGAAACATTCACTCTGAGAAAGGGAAAACAACAAACAGCTTAGATTTTATTCATGTGGACACTATTTCTCCTGAACCCTGGAATAACATATTTTTGTTAGTTCATAAGCCAAGCTTCTCTCACTGGCAAGTTACAAAATAGTTATTATAAAAATTCTAATTTACTAAACACACAAAATACATGGTGCTGAGGAGAACATTCTTCTTCTACATACCAATAATAAGACAATTTAAATGATCTCTCTAGAAGCAGAGAGGAGTACAATTTACCAAAATAATGAAGTTGAAGCTTAATAAATACTGAAACTAAAGCAGCAGCTGAAATGCTGTCTATTAAATGATCACAGTGCTCTATGGCCCTATAGCATATGGCTCTGCCTCCTCTGGCAGTTTTATACCAGGAATTTCAACACCAATATCTTTTTATTGTGTAATATACTCTCAAGCATATTCTTTATATTGCTTCTGCCAGTCAGCCAATGTTATGACTTTATAATTTTTTTTACTAGAATTCATTTTTCTCTTAGATTTTGAAAAGTGTTGAATTCAGTTTCACATTATTTTTCTTTTATTTTGATTTGAGATTAGTTATCTTTTTTTTAGTAGGCACCACTATTTTGAGCTTTGGTTGCTATGATTGGCAATGTGCATGTCCCAGAAGGCTGGTGATGTGATGAAATTGACAAGATGCTATTTAAGTCAGCGTCACATCGACTTTCCAAGTTTATGGATAACCTCTCTAAACATACAATATTTCTTATTTTACAAATAGTTTGGTTTTCAAGTAGTTAGAAGATTGTTTTGTTTATTGCACAAAAAAACTTTGGTTTATGAATTGGGCATTGGAATTTTGACATTTTAAAGTAATTACAGTTTTGATCCTAGCTAGTTTTCTGGCAAATGTTTAGCCTTTCATTTCCTGATACTAGTCTTAAATAGCCCTTGTGGCCTGTCATTTAATCTGCAAACAGCCGGATACAGGGTGTTATGTTCAAACCCTGAACACAGAGAATAAAAGAGGTCATTGGGACAAGGAAATTAAGCAAAGTCAAGTATAAAAAGGGGACTGCTACCATGACGACAATTATACTGAAATAACTATGCCAAAACTGCTAAGAAAACTAACAAGGGTGAACATGCATGATATGTAAAACCCACAGCATCAAAGGGTTTTTGTCAAGAGCAGTTTGATGGGTGTTGGTCCTGCCCAGACCCCACCTTAATTCCACCCCCACCCCCCTGATTGGTTCAGGGTTGGTGTCAAGAGCAGTTTGATTGGTGTTGATCCCGCCCAGACCCACACCTTCATCCCACTCCATCTGCCTGATTAGTTCAGGGTTTGTGTCAAGAGCATTTTGATGGGTGTTGATCCCGCCCAGACACCACCTTAATCCACCCCACCCGCCTGATTGGTTCAGGGTTTGTGTCAAGAGCAGTTTGATGGATGAAGCCTCTGCATTGCCCCCTGGTCTGACAACACCTGTTTGTTGGCTCCCACCCTCCTCCCTTCCCCTTTTCCTGAGGCCCTTTATATCAAAAGAACAACCTTGCCAGGAACCCAAGGCCTGATCGACATGTCCAGACATGTTCCTGCTCATACCCAGCCGGCCAGGTCTCCCTTATAGCCGTTCCTGCATATCCTCTCAATGGTGCTGGACCATGCCCCTGCATCTATCTATTATTTTAATACCAGTAACGGCATATTGCACGATTACATGCAGTGAATACACTTGACTTGAACATTCCTAGTTTTCATACTCTTTCTCTGTACGTTTAGCATTCGGTTGCTTAGAGGTTGACGCGCTTGCTGCATCCTGAGCAGCTCTTCTTTTCTCCACCCTAGTGGCCCACTTCTTCTCTTCTTTCATCGGCATCTTTTCGCATTAAAACTGATTAAGTCAGTGTTTGTGTTGCAATTACTTAGTACGTTCTCTACTGGCACTTAAGTCTTCAATCTGCCTCAAGAATGATTTATGAAGAGGTGGGGGAATTGAAGGTATCAGGGATGAGAACGGCGCCCATAAGCATACGCCGTATGGCCGCTCTGCTGACCATTGCCGAGAGTTGATTCTACAATAAAATAAAAATAATAATAAAAACAGGAATAACCTTGAGGGTCAATCATCATTCCGAAAGCGGATAATAGACGTCACGTAGTATATATGTACCAAACTTCAGGTCAATAGTTCAAACGGTTTGCAAGCTACAGACAAACGAACAGCTACAGTAGCGTATTATATATAAAGATTATCACGAGATTAAAAATATCTATCTATCTAACCTTTGCTTTATAATTTGTAAAAAAGCAAAGCCTTTTCTATCCAAAACTCTTTTAATTGCTCTCTGTAAGCCACAGTTCGAACGAAACAGCTTTCTCCATCTCACAGAAAGCCATCTCGCAGAAGGGCAAGCTGACAGCCGCTGCGGTGAAACAGTTGTCCCATCTCACAGAAGACTGACAGGTTCTGCGTGTTCATGGATCAGTATGTAGAGAGAGCAAACATATTCCTGTTGCTTGAAGCTGACAGGACCCCACTGTGTGCGGCCGATCACGCACAGCCCCTTCTTCACTGAGAAAACAGATGCATGTTTTGTGGTTTTTAACTTTTGAAGGTAAAGGATTTTAGGTATTGCATGTAAAGCACGAGATAACTAGTTCAATATAAGCCTTTTAAAAATCACACAAAGGTAAATAGTATACAGCAATTCCCTTTTAAATCATGTTTGATATGTATAAAAAACTATCTAAAACAAACCCTTTTCTATCAAATACACCACATTTTAAATAATCAAGTACATTTATGTATGTATTTTCAACTGAGCTAAGAATCCACATCGCTTAACTTTCTAAAGGTGAGAGTTATACCCAGACACAGAGTGAATGGGAACGTTTGAATAACAAGCTACCAGAAGTGGGGATTGAACCCACGTGGGCATTTGCCCTTTGGATCTTAAGTCCAAAGCCTTAACTGTGATCATTCAGCTCCTTCAAAAACAGGTGGAGACTCATCTTCTCTTCCGATGTGGGAGGCCAGAAGGTTCGACTCCCACTTCAGCAGCACACAGCTGTGTTCCATGCTCAAACATTATGTGAAAAAAACTATGTAAGATTAGATTTTCTTTTGCTTATGCGCATAATTGGGCAGCTGACACAAGAAACAGGTTCACACATACAGGTCTTTAAAATAAGTTCATATCTTCCTGTTGTAAATGTAAAACGGTCTTAAAACGGGTCAAAGGGCACACATTTACTAAAAGAAATCACTCTCCTTATTATAAAGTCTGCTTTTAAAAAATACCGCTCTTTTCGGTATATAAATAAGCATTCAGCCAGACACTGACCCATTACACAGCTTGCAGTTAATACTGAAAGATGGCTCCAAATCTATGTCGAAAGACAAAATGGTGGGTCTTCAATATCTTATTAGAACAATGTTTTCTATTTATTTATTTTTATGGAAAGGACTAAATGAAATATAGTTATTGTTAATACAGTCTATTCTTCCGAGAGTCCCTGCAGTCAAGATCATGGTACGACATATTTATTGATTATTATACGCATCAAACGAGTATGCTTTAAAAAAACTATTGCTGAATCCTTAAATTTTATCCTTACATCAATATTTCCAAATTGATTCTGCAATCTATTACTCGGAAACCGGTATGTCCCTTTTTAAAAAATTATATCTGTTTAAAACGAGAGGGGCTGGGGATTTAAAATCCAAAATGACGCTGATCATAGGTAATCTTTAATTGTTATGCTCAGTACCATCTCTCTGTGTGTAGGAGCGTGAGCGCGCTCGTGTGTGTGTATAAATTGTAGCATTTTATATTACTTCTATCTATCTATCTATCTATCTATCTATCTATCTATCTATCTATCTATCTATCTATCTATCTATCTATCTATCTATCTATCTATCTATCTATCTATCTATCTATCTATCTAAATGTATGATGATTAATGTACAAATGTAATGTTCATATTACTGAAGCATGCAACATTAGTTTTTCTGTTACCGAAACGGGCATTCCAATCAGTTTTTGTCTCGGCATCTGAAAATTCAGCCAGGGCCTCTCCTCTGAGAATATTCATGAGTGGTTTAAAAGCGCAGGCAGGTTGTGCATTAGCTCTGACATAACAAGATGTCAGTATTCTGAACTATTTACAGAAGGGTCCGCTGTGAAATGCGTACTCGTTCGAAACGGGCTTATGCAGTAGCAGGTGATTCTCTGCAGGGGCCCACCTGTTTTTAAAAGTCTGAGATAATGAAACATTTTTGCTTTATAAACTCTCATTTGGACAGCTGGATGGAAACAGACTGACTGAACCCTGAACAGGGCCCAGAAGCTTATATCAATACGAGTGCTTAATAGAAATACTTCAACAGTGTTTTCATTCATTTTGCTAAATGAAATGTAATTATTTTAATACAGACTAGTCGCCCGAAAGTCCGGATGATTTTTAGACATATCAAGTGTATTGTTGAATAATTGGGTAAATGATTATTACAATATGTTCCTGTATTTATGAGATTATATCTTAACACTAGAATTACCAGAGCCTACGAAAAAACTCGTAGATCCGGCCCACCTTAAATCGCTTCTTAAATCCGTTCACACCTCTCTGCCAGCATCCTTTGTCCTCTAAATGTGCTGATAAAAGACAAGCTGCCAGCAGCCGGCTATTCCATCCCCCCACCGACTTAGAACATGCGCAAAATTTTCCCAGCTCATGCCTTGATTGATTATCTGTGAGTGAAGTGGAGTTTTAGACTGGAAATAATAGATCGTTATTTGGAACACACGCATTTCATGCGTGTTCCGTTTCTACAGTAATCTGTGTAAACACATTGTTAAAACAGAAACTTTTTCATATTTTAGTAATAAATGTTACAAAATGTAGGCATAAACTATAGAATGTGTAAAGCCCGAGTTCCAAAGATCAAATAAACACTTTCACAAAAGCTTCAAGAATGTTACACCAGTTTCTGTGGCATAGCGCGCTAAGATCTGCCTTTTAGATCACTGTAGTTTTGCCATGCCTCACAGACCTGAGTTCGATTCCCCGCTGGGGATAAAGTGTTGCTTTTTTTTTTTTTTCTTTTTAACCTCAAACGGACATAAAATTTATAAATTGGTATGCACTCTCAGTTAATGAGATCGTTATATTTTCATATGGGATGCTCCTTTTAAAATATTTTTTTAACAATTGAGACTGCAATTAACATGAACAACTGTCCTTATAACTTATTTTTAAGATCCATAACACACAGACAGACAGAGCACTACATAATAGAGAGACAGACAGGCAGAGATATATAAATAAACAGGGAAGGCACATGTACTGAAAGAAAAAAAAGATCAACATGTGCGTTGTTCCTGCTGCACTGAATAAGCTCACGCGCTCTAACATCACCCTTCCCCCCATCTGACTCTCTAAGTAACAGCACAAGTACAGACGCAAACGAAGTGCATGTGTGTACTGTATAATATTAACAAAAAGAGCAGCTTACTACTGAAAACGGCAAATATAGGAGTGAGTAGGGATGGAACCGGGACTCTTGATTACACTTCGTTTGCGTCTGTACTTGTGCTGTTACTTAGAGAGTCAGATGGGGGGAGGGGGGATGTTAGAGCACGTGAGCTTATTCAGTGCAGCAGGAACAACGCACATGTTGATCTTTTTTTTCTTTCAGTACATGTGCCTTCCCTATTTATTTATATATCTCTGCCTGTCTGTCTCTCTATTACGCAGTGCTCTGTCTGTGTGTGTGTTATGGATCTTAAAAATAAGTTATAAGGACAGTTGTTCATGTTAATTGCAGTCTCAATTGTTAAAAAAATATATTAAAAGGAGCATCCCATATGAAAATATAACGATCTCATTAACTGACAGTGCATACCAATTTATAAATTTTATGTCCGTTTGAGGTTAAAAAGAAAAAAAAATGCAACACTTTATCTCCAGTGGGGAATCGAACTCAGGTCTGTGAGGCACGGCAAAGCAGCTGTACTCTAAGAAGCAAAACTTAGTGCGCTACGCCACGGAAACTGATATATCCTCCTTGAAGTTTTTGTGAAAGTGTTTATTTGATCTTTGGCACTCGGGCTTTACACATTCTACTGTATAGTTTATGCCTACTACATTTGGTAACATTTATTACTAAAATATGAAAAAGTTTCTGTTTTAACAATGTGTTTACACAGATTACTGTAGAAACGGAACACGCATGACATGCGTGTGTTCCAAATAACGATCTATTATTTCCAGTCTAAAACTCCACTTCTCTCCCAGATAATCAATCAAGGCATGAGCTGGGAAAACTTCGCGCACGTTCTAAGTCGGTGGGGGGATGGAATAGTCGGCTGCTGGCAGCTTGTCTTTTATCAGCACATTTAGAGGACAAAGGATGCTGGCAGAGAGGTGTGAACAGATTTAAGAAGCGATTTAAGGTGGGCCGGATCTACGAGTTTTTTCGTAGGCTCTGGTAATTCTAGTGTTAATACACAGGGAACCTGAGACCAGGCTGCCTGTTTTCATTTACGTCTTTGGATTTTTAAAAGTTTTATCCATCTTGGTGTAGGGATTGCGTGTGCGTTTTGTTAAAGAGTACTTTGTAAGCAAAGTGTAACCGAACGTTTGTGTAAAGTGTTTCTGATAGTTACAAATAGCAGATTGAAAATTGATACTATCCGCTGTGGCATTGTTCAAACTGGCTATGAACTCCCTACTGTTAAACAGGGCATTGTCTTAGAATCCTTTGATCTAGTCTCACTTTCACAGTTAAAAAGAACTATTGACACCCTTAAACCAGTTCCCAGCCCTCTCGATATTGTACCACCACGCCTCATAGTGGAAGCCTTTGATGTTTTGGGCCCATCTTTACTAGCCATTATCAATGAATCTATAAGTGCAGGGGGTTGTACCCTCATTTTTTAAACATGGTGTGGTCCGTCCCTGTCTAAAAAAGGTAGAATTAGGTCCTGGAGTTTTAGCCAATTTTCGCCCAATTTCCCAACTGCCATTTCTGGCTAAAATTCTAGAAAGAATTATTTATAATCAATTAATCGATCACCTTAACTCCAATAATTTATTTGAGATCTACCAATCTGGCTTTAGGCGTTTTCATGGCATTGAAATGGCCCTCCTGAAAGTATTCAATGACATCTCTATTATTACGGACTCAGGTGACACGGCAGTCCTTCTCCTCCTTGACCTGTCCGTGCCTTTGACACTATTGACCGTGAGATATTGCTGATGTGGCTTGAACACCTTGTTGGGCTTAAAGGGGCTGCTCTTAACTGGTTCAGGTCATATTTAACTGGTAGACACTTTTCAGTGACTTTAAATTCCTCTTTTTTGTCTACTGCTCCTCTTAAATATGGTGTTCCTCAGGGATCCATTTTGGGTCCTATTTTATTCTTTATATACCTTCATCCTATTGGAGCTATTTTTAAGAAATTTAATATTTCTTTTCACTGCTATGCAGATGATACACAGGTTTATATTCCTGTCTGCAACTCTGCAATAAATCAACTCCATAACTGTCTTTCTGAACTAAGATCCTGGATGGCTAATAATTTTCTTGATCTGAATCAAAATACAATGGAGGTGCTTATAGTGGGTCCATCAGCTAAAGCCCAAATTGGTCTTGGACTTATCGGCTCTTTCTCTGTCTTTTGCAAACCTCAAGTCCGCAATCTTGGTGTAACCTCTCTTTTGAGAAACAAGTAAATTCTGTAGTCAAAAGTTCCTTTTTCGAGCTTCGTCTGTTAGGTAAGATCAAGCCTTTTTTATCTTCTAGAGATCTTGAGAAAGTTACTCATGCTTTTATTTTTTCTCACCTTGATTACTGCAACTCGCTGTATTCTGGGATTAGCAAATCCCTGACACACAGGTTACAGTTGGTCCCGAATACTGCCGCTTGCTTTCTGGTTGGGGCAAGAAAGTATGACTCTGTTTCTCCTATTTTAGCTTCTTTACACTGGCTGCCTGTCAGTTTTCGAATTGATTTTAAAATCTTGTTGCTAGTTTTTAAATCTTTACATGGGCTTGCTCCTGCCTACTTATCCGAATTGTGTGTTTTACACCAGCCATCCAGAGTGCTTAGATCTTCTGGTCAGTTGTCTCTTGTTGTCTCTCGTAGAAAGTGTAAAACCAAGGGGGACAGTGCTTTTGCAGCTGCTGCTCCTCGCCTGTGGAACTCTTTACCTCATCATATAAAGGAGTCGTCTACAATCGAATTGTTCAAAACAAAATTAAAGACTCATTTCTATTCACTTGCATTCCATAACCTTCAGTAATACTGATGGTTTCCTCATAGTGATTATATAACATTACAGGTAGTCCCCAGGTTACAGACATCCGACCTACGACTTACAAATGAGGACGCAGCTGCGACGCATGTGCCTCAGTAACTGCCGCTCTGTCATCTTCAGCCTGGGAATGCTGCAAGCAGTGTCTGGAGAGGGGCGATTTCGCTGCTCGTGCAGTGTAGTGTCCCTCGGGCAGCTCCTGCCGGCAAGCGGTGACCTGTGGTCCATAGTCACCGGGGCCACAGCTATCACTCGTGTGCAGGACGATGGTTCACTGCCAGCCCAGCACACACGGCTGGTAATACTGCAAGTGGTGACCCGGCTGTGGCTGAACGGGGCGGCAGGAGTAGGCATTGTAATGTGCCTTGGATGGCTGCCTGTTGAACTGGGGTTGGGCGATTCACTACCTGCCTTTGGCCGCACTGTGTTCGTTCTTGGTAGGCGGACGCTGTAGGTAGCATACTGTAGTGAAGGTGACTGTGAGGTGGGCTGGTGATGAACACCCCCCCACCCCACCCCCCCTCGCCGCCCCAAGTCATTCTCAATAGCAAGCCTGCTTGTACTGTTACGCACATAGCAGGAAGTGGTCTCTTGTCAGTACATCAGACATGTTGATGGGTGCCTTCCTGCTGTGATAGTGTGTACTGTATAGCGCTGTGCGGAAGAGCCTCATCTTAACCTTTTGACTTCAACCTTCAAAAATGTCACTGAAACACAAGTCTGATGCAAGTGCTGGTGATACAGTAAAGAAGAGAAAAACCATCACCATTGAGAATAAAGTAGAAATAATAAAAAGGTCAGAGAGAGGTAAAACTCCATTATTCATTGGCAGAGCACTTGGTTACAGTCGGTCAACAATAGCATTTATTAAAATAATGTACCTGTTCTGACTTAAATACAAATTCAACTTAAGTACAAACCTACAGTCCCTATCTTGTACATAACCCGGGGACTGCTTGTACTTCTATTTATTATTTATTTAATTTTTATTTATGTTCATATATTTTTATTTCTATTTATGTCATTTATGTTATTTGTTTGTTTTTTCTTTTATTCTATTATTGTAAAGCACTTTGACCACAGCATTCCTATGTTGTTTTAAATGTGCTATATAAATAAATTGACATTGACATAATGTGCAAGAGTCTATCTATCTATCTATCTATCTATCTATCTATCTATCTATCTATCTATCTATCTATCTATCTATCTATCTATCTATCTATCTATCTATCTATCTATCTATCTATCTATCTATCATAAAAATAGAACTTTTATATTTACATGCTTCTATCTATCCATCTGAACTGGTCATGAAATGGGGTGATGAGGATTAAAATGTGCAGGGGATTAATTAAGCGCATGAATGGAGTGTGGGGTTGTTTGTGTATATGGACGGTTGTATAATGGAAAATTTGTTGTGACACATTAATAAAGGTTGTTTTAAAAATGAAAATATATATATCTATCATATAAATAGATGTTGCAAGCCATTTATTTGCGTATGTACCGTTGCAGCGACATACAGCCAGAGCTGCTGTAAGACTCATGGTGGTGAGAGGGTTACCCTTGAAACTAATATCAGATCATTTTGTTTGAGCTTCTGCATGCACTGGAAGGGGAAATGTTGTTTTAAAGAGCGCATGCTTTTTGTTTTCTAGACGACAACCCTTTACAATCTGAAACAGTTTCTCAAAGGGCTTCCCCTGATCTGTCCAATCGCAGTAAGTGTCATTTTAGGTTTCAGTTTATCAAAGAAACATAGGTTGTATACATAACGCCAGATTTTGTGAAAAGGTGTCTTTAACTGAGAAGGCCAAACTTTATTTCCAGATCCCAGTCCATCAGGTGTTTTAACGCAAGTGCTGGACGGTTCAGAAAAACTTTCAATCTACCAAACTGGCAGAACCTACAGACCGCGCAATCACCGCCACCCTCTGACAGCAGCTTTCAGCATTCTCCTCTACCCTCTGAATTCAGCCTTCGTTCAAGTTTCCTGCATTCTCCTCTGCTATCACCAATGCCCTCTGATTGCAGCCGCTGTTCAGCCCTCCTGCAATTCCCTTTGCCATCAACGCCTCACTCCGACTATGGGCCTTGACATAGAATTCATCATTCACCCCGTTATTCCCTTCGTCAGTACAAGCGGAGCCGCCAGGAAAGACTGGAGTGGGCTCAGGTGGCTGTGGACCTTCGCTAGTTACTGGTTCAAATTATAGAATCAGAGTCTCCTATGTACATTTCCATACACGAACTGAGGTTATATATGATACATATGTATGCTTTTTACATGGTTCTGACCCAAGATTAAAGGATAGGTTTTATATTCCTTTTTTCATTAAATTAACATTGACTGCAAATTGTTATATTCTGTGTTCATAACTGCAACCTTTGATTAGATTTAGGTCATGCCTGAAAACAGGTATAGCAGTAGCAGCAGCAGCGGTACCAACAGCGACAGTGATCATGAACAGCCTAGAGGGGCTAAAGGTAGGAAAAGACCGTCCAGTGAAAACCTAAGACTATTAAAAGAGATGTCTGATAACCTTGAATACTCTATAATGCCCCCTAAAATCCCCACACCGTTCGCAATCTCCTCAAATTTTTCAAGCACCATCCCCAGTTGCACAACTGGTCAACAATTTTGACATCATTAATAATTTACTTCAGGTTCTAAATTCTGATGAAATAACCGTCTTGAACACTCTCCTGGAGCTAATGAGGAAAGCCTATTCTGAAGCCAGAATGTCTTCAGATCCAGGTCCTTCACAACAGCCTAGCACCCTAGACATGATTGTAAAATCCCCTCAACCTTCTATCTCAGGTACAAGTAGATCCCTACTTCAACACTTACCTGCCGACAACTTGACTACGTTGAACGGTCCAGTAATACAACCTTCTACCTCAGGTAATGCCCGTCTTCAACACTCACCTGTAGATGATTTAACTGCGTCGGATAATTTAATTTTACATCCTCAGACCAGAGCTGGAGTGACTAATCCGTCCGGGGCAAACTTGAGTGTCAACGCTAACTCTCCACAGCCATCTACCTCGCATACGGCGAATCCTTCGTCTCCTGAGCTGTAAGTATGCTCCCCACAGCCCTCTAACTCTAGATTAAATAATTTGTCTATAACTGACTGTTCAAAATTTAACAATATCGAGATTAGACACTGTTTCAATTTTTCAGAGGCCTTGACTCATCTGCCGAAGTTTTTCATCATATACACGAGACCCTTCAGCAAATATTAGACAGTTTTGCAAGCACTGTGAATCTTCAGAATCTAGTCTAGCTAGAATTACATGCCGATTCTCTCAATCCCAGTGTTTTTTCCCTAACCACTGCTGGTACACTTTCTGTTGAGGACTTTTTTAACCAAATTGAATTACTTCTCCAGAGTCATGCTACTATTTTAGCCGATTCAAGTCTGATGCTATTCATTCAGGTTGTGAGCGCCCCATCTGGTGGTGGGGTTCCTAGGCATAAAGCATGTACCATTTTCAATGATATAATCGTGCAAAAGAAACGGAAGCACTTATGGATTTCCATCAACCCAGATGATCAGTGCTGTTTTGCCAAGGGCTTGCTGGCTGTATTAAACGATAGGTACAGAAACAATCAGAAATTGTGTGAACAAGAGGCCCGTCAATTGCACGTCAGGGCTGGATTATCACCGGATCAAAAACTAGCGTTTTCAGATGTTGAAAAATTTGAGAGGCTAATGGGTATTAAAATTATCGTCTGGTACTGGGCACCGAACACTAGCGCTCTATTAAAATTTGAAGCGTCCCGTGCCAGAATACCAAAGACGGTGTTCCTGTTTTTTCACAATGAGCATTATTACAGTATTTTGAATCTGAAAGGATTTCCGGGATTTGACTATATCTATAAGGTTAAGGGTGTAAACCTATACTCATTAATGAATCTAGTGCATAGTTTTGTAAACCGCGATCTTGTGAAAGAAATAACAGTTCATGCCGTTCAGATTCGTAGGAACAAAAGGAACCTGACGTTGCAAAATCACCCACTCTAAAAAGATTCAGAGTGGTGTACAACAAAAGGGTTCTATTGCCTGATTTCACAATTCTTTCCTATGGATACTAAAGAGGGTTTTGATGTTAGACTTTAGCACCCGTTCTCAAAAACTGTCTCTGGGCCCTCCTATTTACACAAATCGCATTATGTGAAAAAGCTTTTGGAGCATGCGGACCGAATGCTTTCTCACTGCCCTGACAATATAGTCTGGTTTTACAGCTGTTGGCAGCCTCTGTACGAACGAACTGTTAGCACAATTTCCAAAAGCAAAATTTTTGGAGGGGATGCCTTCTTCCTTAAGTGACGACGAACTACTGCCGCCTGAGTTAATTTGGTGATCGTCGCCGATTTGATGGAACAGGAGAGCCATAGCGAAGAGATAGAGCGGGCCTTCACAAAATATACTCATCACAGGAATTTATCCATCATTTACTTGGTCCAAAATTTATTTTTTCAAGGCAAAAAAAGTAGAACGATAAATCTTAATGCCAATTACATCACCCTGTTTAAAAATCCTTGAGATAAGCTGCAAATCACCAATTCAGAGCACCAAATGTACCCTGGGAGAGTTAAAATTTTCTTGGAGGCCCTTGAGGACTCTACGAGGGCCACTTACAGTTATCTGTTAGTGGATCTGAAAGCCCATATGCCTGACGAATTTCATTTACATACCAGATTGTTTCCTCCCGACTGACCTGCAGTGTACGTCGTGAAAAGATAAAGACGTACGATTTTCCAAGTATTTGAGAAACAGCCAGTATGTCATGCAGAATAAAAAGAAATCTCCCTCTGCTCAAGACCCTGCATAGGATTTCCTGTCGCCGAAGAAAAGCAGTGGTGAGCGAGGCTCCGGACGATTTAATTTATGCTCTGGCCGAAATAGCTCTCAATACTTTAAAAGGCAATGTACCACTGATGTCCAGTCAGTTCAAGCTCCTGAAGAAGCATCGTTGCGCCGTTAAAAAACTCAGCGATAGAAAACTTACCATTAAAAGAAAAAAAACACTTTTAAATCA
This sequence comes from Erpetoichthys calabaricus, assembly GCF_900747795.2. Taxonomy (NCBI): domain Eukaryota; kingdom Metazoa; phylum Chordata; class Cladistia; order Polypteriformes; family Polypteridae; genus Erpetoichthys; species Erpetoichthys calabaricus. Next base: position 152,198,957 of record NC_041398.2, read on the forward strand.
GAAAGGAGGGTTTCTCTGAGTTCTATTAAGCGCGGCCATTCCTTTCATTACTAGTTTAATAGGTTTGAGAGTATAAATATGGAATACACGTGCAAGATGTAACCTGGTACCTCAACTACAAATGGCTCAATTGCAGCAGAAAGCCCCGGCTTCCAGAGACCTTTTAAGCGCTACGGAAAGTGAGCTGGATAAACAAATGAAATTCATACTTGATTGCAGTGACTGGAGCACCGATGCAAAAGTAAAACTTTATATGACCATCCTGCAAAGATACTTTACCTTTGTGAAAAGAACGGATAAAGCAACCGGGGCTCTGACACTATTGCTGCCTGCAGAGAGCAAGGAGGAAGTGCCGGGTGAGATCAAAGGGTCTCCTAGTACCCCAGAAGATCGGGTGTATGATGAGATTTTGAAAAGTGCGCCGGATAAATCAAAGAAATATACTGAACTTATTTTACAGAAGATGTTGCATAGCACTAATACAGCCTACTGGAATGGCTTGGGAGAATTTGTTTTTCGTGGAGAGCCAGGAATATCGTCGATCTAATGCGGAACTTGACCGCCCATCACAACATACCGTCCTATCGGAGACCTTGGGGGTGGAAGGAATTTGTCAAGGCCATGGCCGGTTTGAACATTCCGGCATCCTCCGTGCCAAACACTGACACCAGAGAACTTCTGGAGAGCTTCAAACCTTCAGCAGCCCGCTGTAACTGCCGCTGCTTCCGATATACTGTACTTGTTGGCAAGAAAACCAGATCTCGCAAAAAGAATGAATGGACTCCTTATTGAAATGCAATTATTATGTATTATTATTTTTGTTTAAAAAATATTAAATTTGATTACAGAGTCTGCCTGTTCTTTATTAAGATAATTACAGGTCATAGAACTTTGCATACAGGGGTGATCCTGAACGCCTCTAGAAGTGTTCTTAGACAAGGTGCTGACAAATTTTTGAACCATATAATCGTTCTTGGTGACTTCAATAAAATGCAGGTTCATGACATCTTTGTAACAGTGTCCTTTCTCTCTGTGATGCAGGAAAAAAACACAGTGTTGCCCGCAGACAGTGAAAAACCAGCTTTGAAGTTGTTGGGTATGGTGAATAATTTCTTTACAGTTTCTGTTTAAAAAGCTGTATATTTCCTCAGGAAAATAGATAAAGTCTGGTGGGCCACCCTAAGAAATTGAAAAATTCTCCAGTTCCATCTTCTCTGAGATACATCGCCAACCAGTGTTCTCCGAGTTGATTTTGACGGTGAATATTGATGATGATCATGGTCTGGAGATCCGTAAGTATTTTTTCAGGCAGTTTGTCTCACGCCAACACTCCGTAAAACAGATTTTCTGTGTATGGGTTACAGGACAGGAGTATCTTGTCTGATCTGCAGGGTGTTCATGCTTTTTAGTAATCATAAAGTATGTTTCGTCTTCTTCTTCTTTCAATAATGTTGTCAAAGACGGCGTAGACTATTAGATTCACAGTGTGGGGTGGGGGTACTCGAAAGCGGACTTCAAATCTCATGTTCCCGGTTTTCACCAATGAGAAAAGGTCTCCGCATTCTTGATCAGGAGTCAAATCAAAGGCAAACAGGGTATAGCCCCGGGAGAAGTCAGTACGTCTGATGGCTAGAGGCATGTCTTTCAAATGCATTCCGGAGGACAACACGAGGTTGTAATATTCTCGAGTTGTGTTGTCATTAGCAAAATTAGGCTGAAATGGCTTGGCAGGAATCTACTCTCTGTCCAAATACAAGGCGAGGAACTCCACATTGTTATGCTTGAAATTGAAGGGGTTTCTGGCATAATCCCCTGAAAAGGTGTCATTATCCACCATGCCTATGACCACGTACCTGGGCAGCTGACAGGTTCTCCTGATTGCACATAACTTTCATATTCACTCTTTCCACGGGGTACTTGGCATTGGCGGACGTGAGAGCGTGGGCGTGCCCTAATTTCACCACAGCCTGAAACTTTAACTTTCTTGACAAAAAGAGTGGTGGACAAAATGTTTATTTTGTAACGCTCGGCATCTTTGGACATCAGACAGAATTCATTTTTGCCTCGCACCATTTTAATTCTGACATCCACACCGTTTAGAATGAACTTTTCTTGAAAAAATGAGTCGGAATGAATATGTCCAAGGATTTCTACTGTTTTACCCTGGGATGTATAACCATTTCTTTTTTTGAATCCCTCACTCGGACTGTCCAAGGTGGTGTTTTCATGTTCGTTGGTCGTGTCTTTGTAAAAAAGACCCGCTGTAAATTGAGAATTGAGAGTTTCATTTCTGTAATTTAGCAGCCCCTCGAAAATGGCCCTGTATGGGTAAAAGCTGGAACTCTGTGATATTAAGCGATCTCCCAGGGTCACATCCACTTGTAAAAATAAACCGGATATCAAATAATTAACAAAGGCTACCTTGGCAGCGGCTGCAGGATTAGTTCCATTAGCCATGATGATTTTGCATCTGACATGTAGAAGCGTGTTATTCAGGTCCAATTAGTCTTCACCATTCCCAGTAACTCTAGCAGCGTGACTTCAGATAGAGCTGAGAGAGTAGGTACCTCGATGTAGATGCTTTTTTCTATGCTAGTCTGAGTATAGGGCACCATAAACAAGTCCGGTTTGGATTTCACACACTCTCGATGAACGAAAGACATCTCGAGTTAAAAAATATTTTTCAATTTCTTTTTTCTGCGGGCACCGGACTTATCCTTGTGGCAGAGAGAAGAAAATGATGTAAAAGCTGAACGGCGCGTATGACCTGGGAGGTCTCTTACACTTAGTTTTCCTCATCACCATCAGCCCCGAGCCCTTTTGATTTTTTTTGTTTCCTCAAGTCATCGCTCCAGACATGGTCCTCGTCACCACGTCTTTGACAATATTCTTAGCAGCTGATTTAATGTGTGGTTTGACAATTTCGAATCCTCTTTTAAGAGAGGCAAAGCTCTTCTAAACAGCCCACAAAATATCCCCCCGATCCCAGAACCGTACATCATGGGGGCCCCAGAGAACCCGGGGACTCCGTTACCAGCTTGGGATTCATAATAATACACGTAAGGGCTAGGGTCCTGGTAAATTCTTATCTCTGTATTAACTGTGCATACACCGCTTAGCGGGTCTGAAATGTAACTTGACTATGACCTTGCCAAACTGAAATGGAACCGATTGTTCTGATCCGTCTTTATTTCAATGGTCAAAGTAACAAACTGCGTCTTGCTGACCGGAACGTAGTGCGGCTTGTGGGGATTGTTCATTTCATCCTCAATAAGTACGCATCTCTAGAGAGGTACATAGCTGTCTCCGACTCTTTGGTGAGACACAGTGTTACTGTAGACATACAAGGTATAAAACCCTGCTCTGATATCCTCAGGGTAAGGAGCTTCATTCACTATGCCTATGGTTATGTCTGAATGAGCTCCTAGAATCATCCCCAACTGCCCCCTGACATGAAGAGTTTCATCCTTCGCAGAGTTTACGACGTAGAATCTTTGCTCCAGTACGCTGTAGCGGAATCTCATTGTGTTTTCTGGTATAGTAGTGACTGCTGAAGCGGCCTCGATGAATTTCGGTTCTTTCGTAGCAACGTCATTCATCTTGGATGTAATTTTCTGGATGCTAGAGTAACAGCCTGCAGGAATAGTGTAAAATCTGGTTATTCGCGGGGACACAACATTAAATTCATTATCTGGTTTGTCTAGGGTGTTCCAGGTGTGTAGATACTGAATTTCGACCAGTCCAACGTCCCAGTTGCCCTGTAGTTCAATTGGGGCGGCTAATTTGACGGTAAAATTGGCGATGGTATTATTAGGGAAAACATCCCTGGAAGAACTGCTGGGGAGAACAACGTAAAAGCTTTTTCTCTCCATTGTAAACCCACAGTTAATGAAATACTAGTTTTGATTCTCAGTATTTACTGTCTTGTGCGTAGCTTTCAGGGATCCAACTGTTAAACTTGTTGGGCCATCTGAGCCATTTCACCAAAATATATTTTTTTCTATTGATGTTTTTTTCTCCAAAATTTTTTCAATCCTGAAGACGTCTGTACCTCAAATCTTTTGTGACTCAGCGTCGTAAAAGGACCTTATAATGTCTTCACCGTCATAATCTTTGAGCTTGTAGACAGCAGATCCCTCGGGACTAGTTCAGAAACTGTAAATATTTCGTCTGAAAATGTTTCTTCATAGCCCTTTCTAAAAGGATTCTGGGATTTCAACACTCTCACCGTATCTCCGACTTTGAGTTTATATTTTGGGGGTCTTTTGGGTTTAGTTAGATCATATAATGTTTTAAAGACTTTCCAAGAATTGGAACTATTGACCTTGGCAGGGGCCATTTTTATGCCTCTGTGATAGCTCAGACTATAAGATTTCACCAATTCCTGTAGCACTTGCAGACAGGACCGGGTATTGCGGGAGCTGAAATATCTCCACATTTTGGTCTTCAGAGTTCAATTGAATCTCTCAACCTCCAAAGCCTTTAATTCACTAGCAGTGGTGAAATGTTTTATCCCATGTTTATTTAACAAGCTTTGAAATTCCCGCTTGAGAAACTCTTTAACGCTATCGGTCTGAAGTTTGATAGGGACTCTACCTTCCTCCAAAATTTCTCGGAAAGCCCTTGTCACTTCTTTACCCATGTAAGAGCCAATCTTAGAAAGTTAAAGTTTTTAGTTAAACTCATATTAATGTTTGCTTAATTTGAATAGAATATAATTTCTTCCATAGTCATAGACAATGGTATGGTTTTGTCCCCCTATAAGTTAGTAAGAGATAGAACCTTCTTGCTATAACTGAGAAACAGTGTGATAATAAGCTCTTGTTGTGTTTAGAACAGGTCCCAGTAAACAGGGACTTGAAAGACCCATTTTCAAGTTAGAAATGGGATAAGCATACAGTTTTCTGACCGTTTTGAAATGGTTCAGAAATTATAAGTGATTAGTAACGATTTAAGATGTAACAAGATTAAACTTAGAATTGAATTTTTCTTATTATAAATTTTTCCTTTTTTTGCTATTTTAATTTTCTTTTTGTGTGAACTGTTTTACTTTGAAACTTAACCAAACACTTAAAAAACGAAGATGTTTTGTCTGTGGAATCATTTCTGCACGTCAGGCCTTTGTTGAATCCCATTTTTTTAAATTAGAGCTGCTGAACTTCGGAAACCTTGGGAAAACGCAGCTACATTTTCATCAGAAAACTTGCCATTTGAAGCCCTCGAACTGAAACTGGAATCTACCATCGGAGAACAGAGGATGCTTCTGCTCCAGAACTCGTCAACGAAAGAAAAAGAACTGAGTCTGCATTATTGTACCTGAATTTAAGAAGATTTTAAGAGACTATGATATTATAAAAGACATTGTGGATGATTGCTTTTGCTTGAGTCTTTGAAGCCTTGCCGTAAGGAAGTAATCTGCTTTGTTGGAATGTTCCGATTGTGACGAAGTTGCTGTCAGGAGAACCAGCTGTCAGTCATTCGAGCTGTTGTCATGGCAATGTCTAAGCATAACTCAAGTGAAGTTAGTAGTAATTTGAGTACAGACTCGAAGCCAGAGAATGTAATTGGAGATCTTAAAGATCATATAAGTAGAAGGAAGGATAAGCTTTCTGTGCTTATAGCAGAAATAGAAAGTCTTAAAGATACTCCAGAAAATCATTTAGAGGTAGCAGAAAGACTTGAAAATTTTTGCGAGACGCACAGTGAGATAGAGGAGTTGAATCAAAGGCTACTATCAGCGTTAAGTAAAGAAGGCGCGATTAAGAAACAGAAAACGACATTCGCTGAAAGCTCTAAAAAATGGAGTGAATTTATTAATGTTACAGCGTTATGGCTGAAAGATGCAAATAGACTGTTAACACACACATCCGACGAACAGCTAGTTAACCAATTTGAAGAGATGCAATTGCAAGAACGGGATCGCTCAAAGTCAAAGGCACGAAAGTCTTCTCCGCAGTTAAAGTGTGCTTTGGATATTAAATGCGACTCTTTAGCCCAGAAAAGAGCTACAGCATCATCACCTTCTTCGACAGTCACACTTGAACGGCACCGAACTAGATAGTATCATACAAATGCTACAAGATCTTAAAGCTAAAGTGGAAAGGCATGAAAAACCCATTACTAGCGAAAAACCGACACTCAAAGCTCCAGAAACGATATACTAGATGTAATAGTGCGAAATCAAACCGAAAGCCAAAAGGCAGTTGCCGAAGCCACAAAGCTGTTAGCTCACCAGTGGGAGAAACAAGATAAACCCCCAGCTCCACGTACAGAAGTACCAATATTTAATGGTGATCCCCTGACATATTCATCATTCATTAGAGCCTTTGATTATGCCGTAGACAAAGCATTTGAAAATGAACAAGATAAACTGCATTTTCTAGAACAATACACTAGAGGTCGCCCTCATGAGCTCATTCAATCCTGTCTCGGACTTGCGCCAAAGGAAGGTTATCAAGAGGCACGACAACTGCTCAAAACCTACTATGGAGATAGCAGACAGATATTTAGAGCACACATTAAAAAAATGAACTGGCCTCAGATAAAGTCAGCAGAAGATGGAGGAGCATTGGTAGATTTAGCTCTCTTCCTCGGTCGTTGGATGAATGCAGCACCTACTTTAGGAGAAAAACACAATGAATTTGATATTGGAGAAAATCTACATATTGTCGTCTCAAAGCTTCCATATGAACTGAAACGAGAGTGGTCATCAGTAGCCTGCTGTACTGAGAGAGAAGAAAAAAGTGATGTAAAATTTAAAGATGTAATAAATTTCCTACACAGACAAGCTCAGAACGCCTCTCATTCAATACATAGCAGAGCTACACAAAGTTACATCTACATAGAAAAAAGAGAGAGGAATGACAAAGGAAAACCTTCTATGAATTTCAGTCAAAAAATGGGAAGTACCTTTGCTACAAACATCACCGAAGCTGCTGAAAAAGAAACTCAAGACACCTTAATCAAGAGGTCTGCCACAGGCACTTATGCCATAAAAAACCTTGTGCTTTTTGCAGTGGTCAGCATATCCTTGCTGAATGTAGAAAAATCATAGAACTGCCACATAAAGAAAGAATTGACTTTTTAAAATCTAAAGGTTTATGTTTTCGCTGTCTCAAACATGGGCATCTTGGTAAGAACTGTAAAGAAAGAATGAAATGTCAGGCATGTTCTTTTCAGCACCCAGACATCATGCATATCTAAAAAGATTCCAGAGCAACATCTAAAGCTACAGCTAGTGTGGCGACATCTACTGAAAGGGAAACCGAGACTGGAACTTGTAACTTTATTGGGGCTGGAGAAGATTATGCATTGAAAGTAGTTCCTGTTAAGGTAAAATCTAAGAAAAGTGAAAGGTATGTAGAAACATACGCCTATATAGACCTCAGCAGTACAGTAACAATTTGCACTGAAAGGCTACAGAGACAATTAAGCCTTCAAGGGAGAAGAGCTCAAGTATTCCTCAAAACTATCAATAACTATGATGATGATTCAAAGATAATAATCCAATGTTCTGTCTTATCAGATTTACAAGTCTGTGGTCTCAATGATGTTGAATATATTGATTTGCCAAAGGTCTTCACACAGGTCTCCATTCCAGTGGACAGAGAAAATATTCCACTACAAGAAGATATCCATAAGTGGGCATATCTTAAAGAGGTACGTCTAACTCATATTGACTCTGAAGATGATCTTTTAATAGGAATCAACTACCCAGAAATCTTCGAGAAGTCACAAATCATACCTAGCCAAGGAGGAGGACCTCATGCTACAAAGACTGCACTTGGATGGGGGGTTGGTGGACCATACAAAGAGATAGATGACCTCGCAAAACAAAGTGGTAAGATGCCCAAATATTCAATTAATTGTGTGTCAATAACAGAGACTGAGGATATGTTGCTGCAACATTATAATACAGATTTTCCAGAATGCAGCTGTGAAGAAAAGGATGAGATGTCACAGGAGGACATCAAGTTCATGCGCATAGCCTCAGAATCTGCGAGACTGGTAGGTGGCCACTATTGTTTAAATTTGCCTTTGAAGGATGAAACAGAAAATGCCAAACAATCACTGTATTGCTGAACAGCGTGTTATTGGACTCAAAAGAAAACTGAGCAAAAATTCAGGTTTCCACGGAAACTATAAAGCCTTCATGAAAGACATTATAGACAAGGGTTACGCTGTCAAAGTACCCAAAGAAATCCTGAATTGCAATGAAGGCAGAGTGTGGTACATTCCACATCACGGTGTGTATCATTCAAAGAAAAATTAAATTCGAGTGGTCTTTGATTGCACTGCCACCTACCTGGGGATTTCACTTAATGAACAATTATTAAAAGGCCCTGACCTAACTAACACACTAATTGGTGTCCTTACAAGATTCAGAATGGAGCCAGTAGCCTTAATGGCAGACATTAAGTCAATGTTCTAACAAGTTAAAGTATCAGATAAAGACACTGATCTTTTATGTTTCTTATGGTGGCCTGAAGGTAATCTAAGTAAAGACCTTTAAGAATTCAAAATGACAGTACATCTTTTTGGTGCTACTTCTTCACCCATTTGTGCTTTTTATGCTTTGCATAGAACAGCCGAAGATGCCAGAGATACATTTCCTGAGGAAGCAGTTAACACCGTTCTCAATAACTTCTACGTGGATGACTGTTTAAGGTCAGTAACAACAGAAGAACAAGCTATAAAGCTGGCAAAGGACCTCCAAGCTCTATGCCTAAAAGGGGGATTTCATTTGACTAAGTAGGTGAGTAACAACAGAGAAGTTTTATTGTCTATTCCTGAAAAAGACAAAGCTCATGAACAAAAGGACTTAGATTTGAGCCACAGTCTTCTTCCCACAGAGCATGCCCTCGGTGTCCAGTGGGGCACAGAAACGGGCAGTTTCAAATTTCAGATTAAGTTATAAAACAGGCCCGCTATAAGGCTTGGTATTCTGTCTGTTGTTAGCTCAGTTTATGATCCACTTGGTTTTTTAGCACCTGTCCTACTGCCAGCAAAACTTATTCTAAGAGACTTATGCAAAGAAAAATTTGGGTGGGATGAAGAAGTATAAGTCAAACACATTCATAAATGGAAAAAATGGATGGATGATTTGCAGTTACTTACAGACTATAAAGTGAACGGATGCTTCAAACCTACTGGGTTTTGAACCATAAAGACAGCACAAATGCACCATTTTGCAGATGCTAGTGAAGATGGATATGGCACTGTCACTGATCTTGTCTTAACCAATGAAAAGGGCAAAAGGCATTGTTCATTCCTGATGGGCAAGTCAAGAGTTGCACCATTGAAACAGGTCACAATTCCAAGATTGGAGCTGACAGCAGCCGTTGTGGCAGTTAAAATGGATAAAATGCTTAAAGGTGAGCTTCAAATGCCCTTAGAAGAATCTACATTTTGGACTGACAGCACCACGGTGCTAAAATACATTTCAAATGAAAGCACTCGATTCAAGACTTTTGTTGCCAACAGAATCTCCGTGATCAGAGATCATTCACAACCTTCACAGTGGAGGTATGTCACATCTGCCCTTAACCTGGCTGATCAAGCATCCAGAGGGCTAAGCATAGAAAACTTTCTCAAAGGCACCACATGGTCACAAGGTACAAGTTTCTTATTGAAGCACGAACGGGAGTGGCCAAAAAGACCACATCAACTTAACGATTCACTCATTGAAGATGATCCAGAAGTTAAAACTTGTGCAGTTAACATGACAAAAATAGAGGAAGCCGCCGAGCCCATCCACAAACTAATCACCTATTTTTCAGATTGGCATCGCTTGAAGAAAGCAGTGGCTTGGTTCCTCAAGTTTAAAGACTTAATGCTGAACTTAAGAAATTAAAGAAAAACATTCCAACTAGAAGTCAATCAATCTAAAAGTAATCCCAGACAACAAAAATCACTCATCACAAAGCATATGAAAAGGCATAAACTGACTTTAAAAACAAGTCCAATTTCTCTAGATGAATTAGTCAAAGCTGAAACAGAGCTTATCCGCCTAAATCAACAGCAAGAATTTCCAGAAGAATTAAAGGCTTTAAAGAAAAAGACTTGTGTTAAAAAGAACAGTCAAATTTATAAACTTGACCCGATCATACAAGATGGAATATTGAGAGTTGGAGGAAGACTCTGCAAAGCTGCAATGCCCGAAGAAGCTAAGCATCCTGCAATTCTTCACAAGCATTCACATGTTGCTTCTCTCATATTGTAGCACATTCATAAACAAATTGGACATTGTGGGTGCAACTACGTGCTTGCACAGTTACGCCAGAAATACTGGATACCTCAAGCAAACTCAGCTATCAGAAAAATAATTTCAAAGTGCACAACGTGCAGAAGATACAATACGAAAGTAGGTGAGCAATAAATGGCAGATTTGCCGGAAGATCGTCTAGCACCCGATCAACCACCGTTCACTAATGTTGGAATCGATTATTTTGGCCCCTTTCTAGCCAAAAGAGGACGAAGTCTAGTCAAGAGGTACGGAGTAATCATCACTTGCTTAACAACCAGAGCTGTGCACATAGAGATTGTACATAGCCTAGACGCTGATTGTTGTATCCAAGCCATACTCCGATTTACAAGTAGAAGAGGACAAGTTAAAATCATGCGCTCAGACAATGGAACAAATTTTGTTGGAACAGAAAGAGAGTTACGAGAAGCTATTAAAAACTTAGAACACGAAAAAATCGGCAACACTATGATGCATGAAGAAATCAAATGGATTGTCAATCCACCATTAGCCTCTCATCAAGGTGGAGTGTGGGAATGACAAATCAGCAAACATATGATGAGAATCTTCATACAATGATGTGTAGAGTGGAATCAATACTCAATAACAGACCCCTCACAAAGACATCAGATGATCCCAACGTTTTAGAACCACTCACACCCAATCATTTACTCTTAATGAAGACACGACCTAAAATGCCACCTGAACTTGTTTCAGAAAATGAACCATACCCAAGAAGACGCTGGAAACAAATTAAATACATGGCTGATCTATTTTGGAAAAGATGGACTAAAGAGTATTTGCCAGTACTTCAAGAATGTCAAAAATGGCTTGCACCAAGAAGAAATTTTGAACCAGGGGACGTTGTTTTAATTGTAGATAAAGCTACACCTCCCAATTCCTGGGTAATGGGTTGAGTCATCAAGACAATGCCAGATGCCAAAGGTGCAGTCAGAAGAGTTTGTGTGCAGACCAAAACCAGCACACTGGACAGACCCGTGAACAAACTGCCTGCTTCAAGAAACAGCCAATGTTTGAAATATGAAATTTTTAAAATGTTTGTTTGCAGTGTTATTGCTAGTGATTTGAAAACAATAGTTAATATAAAGTTAACTGGCTCATATTGAAGTAAAGTATAGTAATTGTCTACGCTCCTGCATAGCCAATTAGGGGCCGGAAATGTAAGAGCCAATCTTAGAAAGTTAAAGTTTTGCGTTAAACTCATATTAATGTTTACTTAATTTGAATAGAATATAATTTCTTCCATAGTCATAGACAATGGTATGGTCTTTTCCCCCTATAAGTTAGTAAGAGATAGAACCTTCTTGCTATAACTGAGAAACAGTGTGATAATAAGCTCTTGTTGTGTTCAGAACAGGTCCCAGTAAACAATAAGCATACAGTTTTCTGTCTGTTTTGAAATGGTTCAGAAATTATAAGTGATTACTAACGATTTAAGATGTAACAAGATTAAGCTTAGAATTGAATTTTTCTTATTATAAATTTTTCCTTTTTTTTGCTATTTTAATTTTCTTTTTTGTGTGAACTGTTTTACTTTGAAACTTAACTAAACACTTAAAAAACGAAGATATTTTGTCTGTAGAATCATTTCTGCGCGTCAGGCCTTTGTTGAATCCCATTTTTTGAGTTAGAGCTGCTGAACTTTGGAAACTTTGGGAAAACGCAGCTACAACCCGTTTTGTTTTTCAGAACCCTGACCCAGGCATATTTAGAAAGAATATATACACAAGTCAATAAATACTTGTAACCTTGGTTATAGTCGGCCACGTTTGTCATATCTGTAAGATCGATCTGCCATTGTCCGTCTATATTGGAAACATACACCTTATTCCTTTTAAAATGGATTCTGGCCGGTTTATGCATTGTGTAGGTGTATTGCCCAGATAACCACTCGGACACCTCTTGATCACTAATATTGTGACCCGATTGCAAGAGAGCTCTTTTCAAGGATTCTTTACCCCCCAAGGACCCGGTGTTATAATATTTTTTTTTCTAAGACCTGCTCCATCGCCAGTGATAAAACAGACACTGACACAACTTATCAACTTAGAAAACATTTATTTAGCAGTCTGAGTTATTCAGATTGGCACGGCATCAGGTTCAGAATTACCAGCAAGTTCTGACACATCAGCATATTCAAGTTCATATTTACCCAAGGGGTTCTTACACACCTCAGGATCAAAGTTACGCTTACAAAACTCATGTGCAATATGGCAGGTTACAGAGTAGGAGTGTTCATCCATTTCATAAAATTACTGCATTATAGCATCATGAATAGAGTAGGTATTTTCAAGTTCATCAACAAACTTTTCAATCACCACGTGTTTTGTGAAAAGGTAGGAAAATGTTATACAGTAATACCCCAGAACTTTCCTAGCCAGTCATTTCAGCCAAGGCTTGCAGAAAATCTTCAGGATCTTCTGAAAACGTCCTACGTGGTATGCGCTATCAGGTTCACTGAGGCAGTAATGTCTTGTCTGGCTGGGATGGTCTATTTCGCAGCCTTGACAGTCTTTTTTCTGGTCGCGGTAGACAATAATGTCCAGCAGAGCAGTCAACAGCCCTTTAACAAGTTGCTGGGCCTTTTTCCAGGTTTCAGGCAGCACACCATCAGGACAATCCGTATCTGTCTCAGAAAGTCTGATTGAAATCAGTTCCTGTGGGACTTGTCTGTTCCTTCATGGCTGTCCTGGAGCTAGGTAAGAGGTATTCACCAATCACAGGAGAGGGGGTTAGGCACATCATTTAAATCCACCACTCAGAAGAAAGGGGAAGGGCCATCAAGTCATCTTTGATTGACATTTTGACAGAAACACCCTGCATTAATACTACTCTTGTCAACAGATTGTTCCTGCCTCATGCAAGATGCTTGCTGCGCCGTGCACGACTTTCTATGAAATAATTTATTGCAGCAGTGCTGTCTCTTTCAAATGTACTAACCCCCCAATTCCTGTCCTTCCTTTTCTTTCTCCAAGTAACCAATCGCCATCTGTAAGCTTAGAACTCCAATTCTTCAAAACTTTTAAGGAACATTGAAATATCTTCGTAGTACATGTTTAATTATTCCATCCATCTATCCTTCCAGTGTCGTGCCAGCCCCAGCAAAAATATAGCGCGAGGCAGGAACAATCCCTGAACAGGGCACCAGCTCATCACTAGCGCTGCGACACTGTGTCCTCACATGGTTAATTATTATCAATATAGATTATTTAAATAATGTTAACATTTTATCTGTATAATGTATAATGTATCGTCATCATATGTAAATACGAGCTTTATAAAGTGATTCAGGTTGTGCAATATTATAACTGTATCGCAAGTTTACAGTGAGGTAATTGTACTTATAGGTACAAACACTGCTATCGTGGGCTGCATCAGGAGTGGGCAGGAGGAGGAGTATAGAAACCTCATCAAGGACTTTGTTAAATGGTGCGACTTAAACCACCTACAACTGAACACCAGCAAAACCAAGGAACTGGTGGTGGATTTTAGGAGACCCAGGCCCCTCATGGACCCCGTGATCATCAGAGGTGACTGTGTGAAGAGGGTGCAGACCTATAAATACCTGGGAGTGCAGCTGGATGATAAATTGGACTGGACTGCCAATACTGATTCTCTGTGCAAGAAAGGACAGAGCCGCCTGTACTTCCTTAGAAGACTGGCATCCTTCAACATCTGCAGTAAGATGCTGCAGATGTTCTATCAGATGGTTGTGGCGAGTGCCCTCTTCTACGCAGTGGTATGCTGGGGAGGCAGCATTAAGAAGAAGGACGCCTCACGTCTGGACAAACTGGTGAGGAAGGCAGGCTCTATTGTTGGCATGGAGCTGGACGGTTTGACATCCGTAGCAGAGCAACGGGCACTCAAGAGGCTCCTATCAATTATGGAGAATCCACTACATCCATTAAACAATGTCATCTCCAGACAGAGGAGCAGTTTCAGCGACAGACTGCTGTCACTGTCCTGCTCCACTGACAGACTGAGACGATCATTCCTCCCCCAAACTATGCGACTCTTCAATTCCACCAGAGGGGGTAAACGTTGAACATTATTCAAGTTATTGTCTGTTTTTTACCTGCATTTTTTATTACTCTTTAATTTAATATTTTTTGCTGCTGGAGTATGTGAATTTCCCCCTGGGATTAATAAAGTATCTATCTATCTATCTATCTATCTATCTATCTATCTATCTATCTATCTATCTATCTATCTATCTATCTATCTATCTATCTATCTATCTATCTAAACAAATCTACAAGGAGCACTTGATGGACTGATTGATTGCGTTTAGAGCTCTTGGGATGATACTGTTTCTGAACCGCAAGGTCCATACAGGAAAGGCTCTGAAGCGTTTGTTGTATGAGAGCAGTTCAATAGACTGCAAGGCTGAGGCAGCGTGTGCTTGATGTTGTATAACGATAATTCTCTTTCCAATCAACTGCTGTAGAGCTGTGATTCCACACTCTGATACAGTTATATAAATACTCCGAGTGGTGCAATGAGAATAACATGGAAAAAGATGACCCACTGTGGCAACCCCTAACGGGAGCAGCTGAAAGAAGAAGAAGAAGGTGCAGTGAGAGTAACAACGCTAAAACAGCTATGGCATTTGGAATAGTTTGGCTATTCCGTGGACCATTATATTGTTACAGGTTAATTACAATCATATGCCTTAAACTAATAAACAATATGCGGTTAATTTCAGTGTATATGATAAAGCTGCATCAGGGATGTGCATCTATAAAAGAAAGGGAATCCAAATAGGAACAGTAGCACTGCTTTGACGCTGGGTGCCGCCAGTTTGCAAAACTGAGCGGAGAATTTGCATATGCCAGGGTTTGAGCTAGCGTGAAAATGTGCTTGGCTTTACAGACAAGTTTAGGTTTTATACATCCCGATTTGAGCGTGGAAATGGGAGTATGCAACATTTTTGTGCATACGCACCGTTTATACATAAGGCCAGGACTGATATAGGCCACAACATGATATAAAATAAATAAAAACAACCATAGGCTCATTGTATTACAATAAAAATTCAGGTGACATGTACAGTAATTTCAGATAAGCCAAAACACAAATAAGACATATTCCTTTTTCATTTTCTTCAGTTCCACATTTGGCAAGTCAGTGCATTATATTGAAATATACATTTTATTATAATGTTGAGCATTACAGTATATTGTTGTGTATTCAAGTCACATCTTTAGATCTCCTTTTAACATGTCTGGGTTTTTTATTTTTGCTAAAATTTGCTTAAATATAAATGGATAGTTACTTAAATGATTAAAATATTTAAGGACTAGACAAAGAGCCCATTTAGACAACGTAAGATGAAACGGGCACGAGTGGAATAGTAATAAGTATAAGCACCACAAACCTGATATAGGTGTACTGAATGAATGCGTATTTGAATCAGAATGCGTAATTAGGCCTCGAGCTGTAGTCGAAATTGCCTTTCAGGCCTCTAGAGCTTTAATCGAAGTCGCCTTTCTCTTTGAATTTTTGCAGCCGTAAATCCGACGCCTGCTGCGATGTTGGGGTTGGATGTCGGTCGAAGTCGCCTTTCTCTTTGAATTTTCGTGGCCGTAAATCCGCCACCTGCCCCGATGTCGGTCTCGTAAGGTTTTTTGGGCAGCTGCGCAGAAGGCGACTGCGCATTCAGCTTCGGACGGACGTGAGTGAGTGAGTGAGGAGGCCGCCGAATTATGTATTAAGATGTTTCTTAATGATTTATTTAAAACCTTGGTTCTTAGCTATTAAACTCAATCCATGGACAATCACAGAAGTTTTTCATTAAAATTAGTTTCATAATTTAAATTTGATTTGTGCACTTCATTTGTTTACTAAATTTGTTGTTTCAAAAATTTGGAGATCACACCAAAGATTCTGTATAAGATTTTTACTTGGATTTTGCTTATCCATTACATTTTTGCATTCTACATGTAATTAAGTCTCATCTGCCATTTCATCATTTCTTATTTATATTAAATTTCATTAGCTACAAATCTACAGAAGCCTGTATTCAGCCCAGATCCCTCTATAGTGATTGAGCTCATTTTAGATCATCTGCTATTCTACATAGTTTGGTACCTTCTTCAAAATCTTCTTCAAAATGTATCCAGCTTGTTACTTATAATCTATAGCAGGGAGTGCTACTGAAAACAGTGGATGCATTTAAATATCTAGGATCAGTGGTAGCCCAAGATAGAAAAGTAGATGCAGAGGTAAACCACATAGTGCAGATATTCATAATCTTATCAGGAATATGCACATATATTACAAATGGCAATTGCCCCTGCACTGATCCTTATGGGAAACCACTTTTCACATCACCTACATTAATTCTGATAAAGTTACTTGCACAAAAACGGTCTCCTTCCTGTGTTTAAGGCAATTTTGCACCCCTTCAATATCATAAGAACCTCTCTAAATATATACTTTTGTTGCTTCCTCTTATAATTCTAGCATAGTACTGAAACATGATCTTTCCTTATTTGCACCCATGCTTTTTAATGCCCTTCTTTTTGTCACAGTATGCTCTATCTTTTCCTTAATTATTGTTTCCATCAGTTTACCTGTGATACATATTAACCTTGCTGGCCTTTAATTATTTAGATCAGGTTGATCACCCTTTTTTAAACTGGATAACATTTGATAGCTTTCAGCAATTTATGAATTTCACTTGTGTCCAGTGATTTTTTGAGAAATATGCATCAAAGATTTAAATGTACTTTCTAACCTTATTAAGCACTCTGGAGTACATGCTATCTGGTCCAGGTGGATGGATTTGATTTTGAGTTACCACTGGGACTTTACGTAATTCTTCACAAGTATAAACATTAAAAAAATGCAAGTTTAGAGTACATGTATTTGTTGTTCTTATTGTTCCTAATAAACCTCAACTCCTCCTTCACTATTCTTTTAAAACTAAAATACTGAAAGAATCTCTTTGGGTTAATTATCATATTTTTCACAATATTTATCTCTAACTACATTTTTTTTCTTTCCTAATATATGTATATAATACCCTCAATAGCAGTATGTTGCTTTCTAGACAACAAATCCTGAATTACTAAGGAGCTAAAAGGCATCCTGAATGACAAGAAGAGAGCAAATCCAGTGACAAAGAAGCTCTGAAGGTTGTACAGTGTGTGCTAAAGAAAAACCTGGATGACACAAAGAAATCTTTCAAAGTTAAAATAAAATACAAACTTACTCAGATTTGCATGAAAAATGTTTGCAATGAACTGGGTATAACTGCTGGACTCAAGCCACCCAGGACTCGGGTGCTAGGGAAGGAATTAGAATACCCATTTTTTTAATAGATGTTCCCTCCCACTGCCACCTTCTTCAGATTAGTCTCCCCACACCATCAGCAGCAGTGCTCTGTAAGAGATTAAATTCTATAAACCATTTGATCCTCTTAGTTAAAACGAAGGGCATGGCTGAGACTTTTCTTTTGCCAAAAGCACAGATAATTATGAAATAAAGTTAAATCAGAAGTGGAGGTATGATAATTACATTTCAGATCACTGTTAAGGTGAACTCCACAATTAGAAATAATTTATAAGTGAAAGAATATGTCATAATTTAAAATTTGTTAGCACTGACGGCGTGCATTATTTGGAGGTACGCTATAGTCCACTAGCCGCTAATTTGCAAAAATTATGGAACATTTTATAAATAACATTTATCAGCATTCTCATGCAGTACTTTTAATACCTGGTTAAGTCAATGCCACTACAAATCCATATTTGCTCTAAGAACATTTTTGTCTGTGTCAGAGGTTAATGCTGCACAGAGAAAATTACATACATTGAAATCATAGTGAACTGTGTAAGAATATATGAACATTGCCTGTCATTCTCTATTCACCAAACACATTCAAAAAATGTCAAGCTGAGATTTGAAGGTTTCTAAAGTACTACTGTCTACCACACTGCTTTGTAAATTCCTACTGAAACAGTAACAAGTGGTATCAACCATACTAATTCCATTCATAATTGTAAACACTGCTACAATGTTATCTCTTATCTTTGATTGCTTAAACTTAAAAGATTTGGCTTCTTTAGATTCTCTTAGTTCATACCCCATAGTCCCAGAACGAACTTAGTAGCATGTCTGTGGTCCTTGTCTAGGTTTTTATGATGAGATGTATCTACACATAATACTCTAGAAGAATTAAGAGGTGACATGATTTTTAAAGTTTTGAAAGGCTGCTACTTCAAAACAGGTTCTTCAACAATAATATTGGGACAAAAAATGGAAACTCATTAAGAATACACAAATGTTTGAAAGTTTTTCTTCATACAGACAACCATAGATTATGGAATAAATAACCATGCAGTCTGAAAGAGAATAGGACCTTCAAGACTTGATGCTATATTGGAAAAATCAAGTGGGTATAATTGGCAAGCTTTATTGGGCTGTGTTCTTGTCAAAAATTTTCAAAAGTTCTAATATCATTGCAAATGTGATCAGCCTGTTAGTTATATTTTTACAAAGACAAAAAACCAGGGGTCTCATGTATACAAGGTGCATACGCCTGTTTCCACGCTCAAATCGGGATGTATAAAACCTAAACTTGGTGCAAAGCCACACACATTTTCACACTAGCTCAAACCCTGGCGTATGCAAGTTCTCCGCTTGGTTTTGCAAACTGGTGGCACCCAGCTTCAAAGCAGTGCTTTTGTTCCTGTGTGGTTTCCCTTTCTTTTTTAGATTCACATCCCTGATGCAGCTTTATCAAATACACTGAAATTAACCGCATATTGTTTATTAGTTTAAGGAATCTGATTGTAATTAACCTGTAACAATATAATGATGTACAGAATGGCCAAACTATTCCAAATACTATAGCTGCTTTAGCGTTGTCACTGTCAGCGCACCACTTAGAGTATTTAACACTGTATCTGATTATAGTACATCGGATTAAATGTATACAGCATCAAGCACACACTGTCTCAGCCGTGCACACAGTCTATTTGAACTTGTTCCACACAGTACAGCAAACGCTTCAGAGACTTTCATGTAGGGACCTCGAAGTTCAGAAACAGTTTCATCCCAAGAGCTCTAAACACACTCAATCAGCCCATCAATTGTTCCTGGTAGAACTGTTTGTACTTATAAGTACAATCACCTCACTGTAAACTTGCACTACAGTTATAATATTGCCTAACATGAGTCACTTTATAAAGTGCGTAATTACATATGAAGACGACTGGCTTCTAAGTCGATTTAGATTTCCAACCGCTATCTTCTTGGAGCTCTTGATATTTTTAAGATGAAATGCAGTAAAGCATTTTTATTACATTATACAGGTAAGTTTTAAACTTCATTAAAGTAATGTATATTGTTAATAATTAAACATGTGAGGAGACAGTGGACAGCAGCAGCGATGAGCTGGTGCCCATTCTGGGATTGTTCCTGCCTCGAGCTGTATGCTTGCTGCGATTGGCGTGACCCTGGATGGATAGATGGATGGAATAATTAGACATGTACTACAAAGATATTTCAATGTTTCATAAAAGTTTTGAAGAATTGGCGATAAGAGCTTACAGATGGCTTGGCAGTAGTGCTGCAGTAAATTATTTCATTGAAGGTCGCATATGGCGCAGCAAGCATCTTGAGGGAAGCAGGAACCATTTCTGGACAGGGTGCCAGCTCATTGCTAATACTGTGCCACCGTGTCCCCATGTTTGTTACATGCTTTAATTGCTATCATTATGAAAATGATATCAAGTATACATCTCAATATTTTAATTGTTCAGAGAGCTGTAATATCATGAATGTAATATTGAATGCGGAAGAGAAAACCAGTTTAAGAAGCACGTAGTGATTCACACACATAGAGCACATAAAAGAACACACAGAAAGAAGCTTTTAACGTGCTACTTTAGTTACAATGAGATCTGAGAAACTAGTAAATTAAACAATTTTAAGATGAAGTTTATGATGTTCTGCTTTAATGACAAAATAAACTACATGGTTAAAGTGGAAATTTCGAGATTAAAGTTGACATTTGGACATTTTTTTCATCTGTGTCCCTATTTTGTTTTTCTTTTCTCTGTACCCTAATATGCTTCCATTTGACACTCAGAAGGTGGGCTACGACTCGCCTTTTCATGGCGACTTTGATATCTGACCAGTTCTTCGGGCACTTTGCGACTTTATGAACTTGAACTTTCGAGTTTCTCCGACACTCTGTTACTCCATCAACTTCCTTTTGTTGTTTATATCACTGCTTAAACCAACAAATAGTACGTTTTTCCTTGCCTCCACTTGGTATTCTCTGAAATTCTTCTTCTTCACATATGCTTTTGCCATTGTCTTTTCACAGAACGCAAAACATAAGGGGCTATTTATATTGATTTGCATATTCCAAGAGGCATAATTATGGGAGGAGTCTGGGAGGGGCGACAGTCGTGTGCACGAGCGTTACATTTCATGCAGACTGGGATTTATGTAGTGGAAGTACATGGAAGTTGGCGTATGCACAGATTTATGCATATGGATTTTTTTGTGCGTACGCACATTTCCGCTTTTGTCCATACGCCATGTTTTAGTGTGAATTCTACTCATGACGCTATTCATGATGCCCCAGATCCTTTGAGAATCTGGAGTTATGAAATATGCTGATTTTAGTTTTGCATATGTTTTGTGGGTTTATTTCCTTTTACTGTTATAACTACATAAAATAAGACACACATTTTCTCTAGATACGTGTTCAATAATAATAGGAAACTGGCAGAAGCAAAAAAAGCAGAAGATGGGAATGTTTCTGAGAAGAGCTTGGGCATCAGGGTGAGGAGGTGTGTTGTCTCCCATTATGTGAGCTCATCTGCCACCCCTCAATTACACTGGTACGCGTTTAAATTGCGGTAAATGCAATGGAGAATACTGACAATGTACACCTTCAGAAGTGGAAAAAATTGACTGTATATTGAAGCATTCCATTGCCAAACGTAAAAATGCAAAGTATAACATTTCAGATAAGCAATGGGTTTGGTTAATTATAAACAATGCAAAATAACTATTATGTATTGTTACTTTTTATTTATTCTCACCTAACGTTACATATCTACATGTGAAATGAATGTGGGTAATATTTTTATAATTCTGCTTAAAATACACTGTCAAAATATATTATTGAACAAACTGAGACACATTGGCCTTTAAGAAATATCAAAAAGCTTGTGTACTGTCATTTAGAACAGAATGCATTAACGTCACGCACTCTCTACTGACACAATGTCACGAAAAAAAAAGAAACAGCACAGTCCATGCAAACTAATAGCCTCCTTGATTTTTGACCTTTTTATTAGTTGTCAATATCATATAAATAATTTTAAGAAGATGACAAGTCTGTTATATTCTATTCAATAAACGCTCCATTTAAAATGTTTGCATATATAGGATTCAAAACAGAATCTCAATGAAGCGGGACTCGTGAGTAGTAACGAATAATATTTGACACTGAGAAATGTATAATTGATAATAATGGGAACAAGTAAAAACTACGACTTCCTAAAATGGAATGGTATCGATTTAAGAACTAAGTAAGCCACCTGTTGTACTAAATGGTAGCTCAAGCAGCACTTAATAGTAAATAGTCTAACAATTCAATATAAGTAAATGAAACAAAAAGGATGAGCCACTAACAATGAAGGTTCATGCTGTCCTGCAGCATGTTTGGAAGGTGCCTGTTGGCTGAAACTGTTTAGAGCAAATTGTCCCAAGTTGGAAGTACCGTATAGCGATCAGAAATGAAAGGACACATTTAAGCATGCTGGACAGCAGTTTATGTTATGTATTAATACAATACAAATTCAGTACGACACCAGGGTCTCCAAACACTCAAATATGAAGCTTATTACATTTTACAATGAAACTCTTTACACACACACAATATAATTAGGGGCGTGTGCCCCCGGCTGACTACGGTGTCCCAACCTTCCCTCAATAGCTTGATTCACTCGCTGTTGGTCCAAGGCAGAATTTTTTTGTTAAACGGAGGAATAGAAAAAAAACTTTTTTTTTTTTTTTTTTTTTTTTTATATTTTTATTTTATTAATTTTCATTGTAATCATTCCATACAAACAAATCAATTTATAACCCAACAAATTTGAAGACAAATCAAACCCCACCCCTGAGAAGGAGAGCTTAGCTAAAGGAAAATTGCTTTAAGCTTTTTAATAAGGCAACATTAGACAAAAGAAGGGGAGAAGTAAATATCTATATAAATAAGAGATGGAGAAGGGAGTTAAATGCAATAATAGTTAATTCTCTTATTCTAAAATAATATTGATTAAATCCTGCCAAGTTTTGAAAAAATTTTGTACAGATCCTCTAACTGAAAATTTGATTTTTTCCAATTTCAAATAATATAAAACATCAGTTTCCCACTGACTTATAAGAGGAGAATTAGGATTCTTCCAATTTAACAAAATAAGTCTGCGTGCCAAGAGTGTAGTGAATGCAATCACCGTTTGTTTGTCCTTCTCCAATTCCAGTCCATCTGGAAGGACACCAAACACAGCTGTAAGTGGGTTAGGAGGGATTGTGATACTAAGGCTGTCTGAGAGGCACTTAAAAATTTTTGTCCAAAATGATGTTAGTTTGGTGCAGGCCCAGAACATGTGACCCAGTGAGGCAGGAGCTTGGTTGCAGTGCTCGCAGGTTGGATCCTGGCCTGGAAACATTTTGGACAGTTTTAAGCGAGACAGATGAGCTCGATATACAATTTTTAGTTGAATAATTCTATGCTTTGCGCATATAGAACTCGAGTGAATTCTCTGCTTTGCTACCTTCCACTCCTTTTCTGATATATTGATTAAGAGATCTTCTTCCCAATGTCCTCTTGGATCTTTGAAAGGTAGGGACTCTAATAAGATTTTATATATTGCGGAAATAGTGTTTGTTTCCTCGGAATTGAGCAGTATTTTTTCCAGCATTGTGGAGGGTGCAAGGTGGGGGAAATCGGGCAATTTCTGTTTAACAAAATTTCTAATTTGAAGATAGTAAAAGAAATGTGTAGCTGGGAGGTTAAATTTTGAACGTAATTGTTCAAAAGATGCAAATATGTTGTCTATATAAAGATCTCTGAGCATTTTAATCCCAAAACTTTTCCAGGTATTAAAAACTGGATATACTTGCGAAGGTTGAAAGAGGTGGTTCCCTTGCAGAGGTGCCACTGATAAAAGATTTTCCATCTTAAAATGCTTCCTAATTTGGTTCCATATTCTGAGTGAGTAAAGCACAATTGGGTTATTAGTATATTTGCGATAACTTTCATTTATTGGAGAGCAGAGCAGGGAATATAAAGAAGTACTACAGGATTTTACTTCTATTGCAGACCAAGCCTGTGTATGTGCATTTATTTGTGTCCAGGTTTTTATGGCTTGTATGTTTGCTGCCCAGTAATAAAACTGAAAATTAGGTAAAGCCATGCCACCTTCTGCCTGAGGTCTTTGTAGGGTCGCTCTTCGGATACGTGGGTGTTTTGAGTTCCAAATGAATGAGGTTATTATTGAATCTAACTGTTTAAAAAACGATTTATTGATATATATTGAAATGTTTTGAAATAAAAAGAGAAGTTTAGGAAGGATATTCATCCAATGCAGTGAAAAGGTAATTCCATTCGATCATGTCAAATGCCTTTTCTGCGTCTAATGATAGTAATATCTCTGGGGTGTTTGATTTTGCTGGTGAATATATAACATTAAACAAGCGTCGGAGATTTGAAGATAGATGTCGGCCTTTAATAAATCCAGTTTGATCTTGTGATATTACCGAGGGCAGCACTTTCTCCATCCTTCTAGCTAGGATTTTTGAGAGTATCTTAACATCATTATTCAGGAGTGAAATTGGTCTATATGATGCACATTGTAACAAGTCCTTATTTTGTTTAGGAAAGACGGTGATTAATGCTTGTCGAAATGTTTGAGGTAGTATTTGGTGGTCTTTAGCTTCTGTAAATGTTACCAATAAGAGTGGAGCTAGCTGAGTGGAGAATTTCTTATAAAACTCTACGGGGTAACCATCAGGGCCTGATGATTTCCCGCTTTGTAGTGACTTTATAGCGTCTAGTAATTCTGTTAGCGTTAGAGGTTTATCTAGTTCCTCAGCACTTAAAGCATCTATTTGTGGTATTTGTGAATTATCCAGAAATGCATTAGATTGCGTGTTGTCTTCTTTGGGCTCAGTGGAATATAAAGACTTATAGTAATCTCTAAATGTGTGCATTATTTTATTATGGTCGATGATTTCTTCTCCATTCTTGTTGGTGATTACTGGTATTGCATTGTGAACTTCTTGTTTATGAATTTGTTGAGCTAAAAGCTTATTAGCTTTTTCTCCGTGTTCATAGTAATGCTGTCTAGACTTATAAATAAGTTGTTCAGTTTCTTTAGTTGTTAAGATGTTAAGTTCTGTATGCAGGGCCTGCCTTTTCCTGTGAAGAGCTTCACTTGGACGCCTGGCTTGTTCTTCATCTATTCTAGTAATTTCATTTCTTAGCTCTGACACTTTCTTGGTTTCTAATTTATTTCTATGGGAAAGATATGAAATAATCTGGCCTCTTAGGAAGGCCTTTAGAGTTTCCCAGAGTGTTCCTGCAGAAACCTCTGTAGACGTGTTTGTCTCTAGGAAGAAGCTGATTTGTTTGGATATAAATTCTGTGCAGTTCTCGTCTGCCAATAAAAGAGGGTTAAGACGCCATCTGCAAGGTGAGTACGAGGGGCTTATTGATTTTAGCTCCAAGACTAGAGGGGCATGGTCAGAGATAACAATTGTGTCATATTTGCATGATTTAATTGTAGGCAGGAAATTATTATCTATAAAAAAATAATCAATTCTTGAGTAGCTATAATGCACTGGTGAGTAGAACGAATATGTTCTTGAGTTCGGGTTAAGAAACCTCCAGGGGTCTGATAAGTTGTGATCATTTAAAAACTGTGTAATTATCTTTGCAGTATTAGATGTCGTCCCCCCTGTCACGGGAGTCCTATCTAAGAGTGGATTTAAAACACAATTAAAGTCCCCAGCCATTATAATTTTATGAGTGTTCACATTGGGAATGGATGCAAATAGATTTTGCATGAATTCCTTATCATCAACATTGGGTGCATAAACATTTATCAAAATCATTTTACTGTTATATAAGTTGCCCATGACCATCACATATCTCCCTTCAGGGTCCGACACTACCTCTGATGCTACAAATGGAACTGTTCTATGTATGAGAATTCCCACCCCTCTAGTTTTCTTTATAAAGCTAGAATGGAACATTTGGCCAGTCCAGTCTTTTTGTAATCTGAAGTGATCCTTGGTTAGTAAGTGGGTCTCCTGTAAAAATACTATTTTAGCGTTTAAGCCTGTTAGGTGAGAGCATACTTTCTTTCTCTTTAATTCGTGATTCAGGCCTTTAACATTCCAGCTCACAAAGTTAACTGTCCCATCATGGAGACATTGATTCTGAGTTTTTAATGTCATTTTATAGTTTTAATTGGTAATATGGCAGTTTTAATCTTAGTTTCAAGATTCCCCAGGAGTTGTTGCATGTTAGCCTGTTGCTGCATAGATATTTATAATTATAAGGATTATAAGAATAGATTAAATATAACCTGCTCTCCTTCTCTCCCCCCTTTATCCCCCCACCCCCCCCATTTTGCCTCCCCACATGAGGCTAGACGCCACTTCGCGATGTTCCAGTCCTCTGACATACGAAGAGACAGAGCACGTCCAAAACAAAACAAACCCCACCCTGCAGCGGCGTTACAGAATTAAAACAGAGATATCTTTTACAGTTAAATCCTTAATACTATCTGCCGAAAATGTTCTCATTAACAATATTTAAGCTTGAAATAATCTTCAGCGCTTTTAAGTTAAGATATTAAAATTAAAAAAAAAAAAAAACAACCCTGGGAGTGATTTTAAAAACTAGTCTAGGATAAACCTGGTAATTCATACTGTAATAGTATAATGGTAATTGTATAAATAGTAGAACAAGCATTAAACCAAGGGTATGAAGTTAAACAGTCTACTTTAAGGTATAGTAAAATAAAAAAAAAAAATAAAGGAATAAATAAATAAAACGAATCCTACTTTAATCACTTCCACATTTTCACACTCACGTCTATAACTCTATAACTCTGATTAAAACATAAACATATAACATATAAAGTCCAGCTAAAAACAAAAAAAAAAAAAAAAAAAGAAAATAAGATGTATAATTATAATACCAGTCTCTTTAAACATGGATCCAGCGATCAGATCATAGGTCTTTCCCGTGCCTTGATAGAATACGGCTCTTTAATTTTAATTAACTTTCAAAAAAGTGTCGGAAACAGCTTCTTTAATTCTTTTTCAGCTTCTTCTTTGCTGAAGAAGATATAATGTCCATCTTGAACTTCCACTTTCAGTTTGGCAGGATACAAGAGGCTGTATTTGATATCGGCTTCCCGTAGCATCCTTTTAATGTCGTTGTAGGATCTGCGTTTTGCAGCTGTTGATGGTGAGAAGTCGGGAAAAATACAAATAAGATTATTTTCGAATATAATCTCTTGCTTGTGTCTGAGAAGTGCCATCACATCAAGCTTACATCTTAGTCGTTCGAAGCGGACAATAAAAGACCTAGATTTAAAGGCGCTTGGTATCTTTGTGCGATAAGCCGTGGCTATCTCATTGTCGAGTTTAAAGTCATCTCCAATTATTTTAGACAGTAATTCTACTGCAAATTTCACTGGGCTTGAGCTTTCTCGTTTCTCAGGTATACCCTCAATTCTTATATTATTTCTTCTGCACCCATCCTCCAGGGCTGCAAGTCTGTCTCCAAGTTTTTTGTATTCCGAGTTCGCAGCTGTGGCTTTTTCATCGGCGTTAGATGCCATTTGTTCCGCTGTTTCCACTCGAGCCGTGAGTCCCTGCTTAACGTCTTCCAGCTGATCTGAAACGTCATTAATATGATCATCAAGCCTTTTCAGTTTGGAGTTAGTTTCTTCAATGTGTTCCACTAATTTCTCCAACATGCCTTTAAAGTTCACGTCGAAACGTTCAAATAGACGCGTTTCCTTATCTTTGTTATCCTTCTTGAGCTCAGTGGCCACCTTCTTAAGATCATTTGTGTTATCTTTCTTAAGCTCCTTCATGGCCGTAACTATGGCAGTGGACTGTGTAGCGATCATCTCTTTCTGTGTAGCGATCATCTCTTTCAGTTCGGACAGTTCGCTTCTGCTTTCGTGCTCCGCAAGTGAAAATGCAGCTCCTGTTACAGGCTCGCGATGAGTAGATGAGAGCACGTCCTGCAGAGCCCTTTCTAGTCTCGAATGATCCTCAGAAATCGGCGATCCCTTGCGACCTGTATCACTTGCGCCTTCGCTCCCATTCTCACTCTCGACTGGAGACGATACAATGGAGCGGGGTCCCAGGAATTCTGCGCACTCTTCTGCCTGTTCCAGGTCAGTCTCCGTGATGCCATACCTTACACTTGCACTCAGGCCGGAAGTCTGTCCGGACTTCGATGCAGCTTTAAGTTTCTTTTCCGGTTCTTTCTGACTTTTCTTCTTGTTACTCATGCTTGTATATTGTAGTGGAAGTTCCTTGGTCGGGTTAAATACAGGATACCTCTAAATAATATGAAATACATGGGAAAATAAAGCCACTGCTAGCGGAGCTCTGCTTCAGACGTCCATCTCCTATAAACGGACGAAAAACTTTTCACAAGAGGAGGATCAATGACGCGTACCTCCGGAGTTTTTTTGATTTTATTTAAATCAAATAGGCATTCCATACAAATAACTCAAGTTTAAAAAAAAAAGGTTCAAAACAAATCAACCCCTGCCCCTGAGGAAGTGAGGTAGGCCAGCAGAGTAAAACTTAAAGCTAGTAAAAATAAGTAAATAGATAAATTAATAAATGAATAAAGATAAATGGAGTTAAAGTGGGGAGAGAACCTGGTTCCTCAATTCAAATGCTTATTCTAAAATGTTATTAATTAGATCTTGCCAGGATTTGAAAAAGTTTTGTGCAGATCTTCTAAGTGCGAATTTGATTTTTTTCAGTTTCAAATAGTATATAACATCAGTTACCCACTGACTTAGAATAGGAAAGTTAGGATTCTTACAGTTGAGCAAGATAACTCTACGTGCCAATAGCGTAGTAAAGGCAATTACAGTTTGTTTGTCCTGCTCCACTTTAAGTTTATGTGAGAGTACCCCAAACACAGCTGTTAGTGGATTAGGAGGGATTGTGACACCAAGGCTTTCTGAAAAGCATTTAAAGATTTTGGTCTAAAATGATGTTAATTTAGTGCAGGCCCAAAATCTGTGGCCCAGTGAGTGGGAACTTGATTGCAGCATTCGCAGGTTGGATCTTGCCCTGGAAACATTTTGGACAATTTTAAATGAGAGATTTGCTGGATATATAATTTTGAGTTGAATAATTCTATGCTTTGCACATATGGAGCTTGAGTGAATTATGTGCATTGCTACTTTCCACTCCTTTTCTGAGATGTTGAGTGAGATATCCTTTTCCCACTGTACTCTTGGATCTCTGAAAGGGAGCTACTGTAAAATGGTTTTATATATTACGGAAATGCTGTCTAAGTCCTTCAGACTGATCAGTATTTTTTCCGGCAAAGAGGTAGGTAGGAGGTGAAAATTGTACAGGTTTTGTTTAACAAAGTTTCTAATTTGTAGGTAGTGAAAGAAATGTGTTACTGGAAAGTCAAATTTGGAGTGTAATTGTTTGTAGGACGCAAAGACGTTGTCTATGTACAGATCTCCTAGTGATTTAATCCCAAATGTTTTCCAGATATTTAAAAACTGCATACATTTGAGAGGGTGGAAAAAGGTGGTTCTCATGCAGAGGTGCCACAGATAAAAGTTTCTCTATCTTAAAATACTTCCTACATTGGTTCCATATTCTGAGTGAATGAAGCAAAATTAGGTTGTTAGTATATTGTCGATAACTTGCATTTATTGAGGTGCAAAGCAAGGAATATAAAGAAGTACTGCCGGATTTTATTTCTATTGCAGACCAAGCCTGTGTATGTTCATCTATTTGTGTCCATGTCTAGGTTTTTATAGCTTGCATATTTGCTGCCCAGTAATAAAACTGAAAGTCAGGTAGAACTATGCCACCTTCCGCCTTAGGTCTTTGTAGGGTCGCCCTTTGCATACGTGGATGTTTTGAATCTATACTAATAAAAAGCAAAGCCCTCACTGACTGACTGACTGACTCATCACTAATTCTCCAACTTCCCGTGCAGGTGGAAGGCTGAAATTTGGCAGGCTCATTCCTTACAGCTTACTTACAAAAGTTAGGCAGGTTTCATTTCGAAATTCAAAGCATAATGGTCATAACTGGAACCTCTTTTTTGTCCATATACTGTAATGGACTGCAGCTCGCTGGCCGTGGGAGGCGGAGTTGCGTATCGCGTCATCACGCCTCCCACGTAATCACGTGAACTGACTGTGAACGCAGTACGTACAAAACAAGGAAGAGCCCCAAAGTGCGCTGAAGAAAACATTCATTATACAATTGAGAAGGCAGCAAAACAATAAGAAGCAAAGCACGGTGTAAACCGTAAGTTTAAATTAAGTTTATAGAAACGCTACCGCTGCTGTTTGCAATACCATAATCGCGAGATGCAAGTTTAATGAGAAGACACGAGGTATAAACGAGATTTGGATCACTTTGTAACGGAGTTAAAATTGCTGTAGTGAGAAACTTTGAAGTGCCGGGTCTTAGCTAACATTAAATAAAGCCGTGGACATCGCAACATCACACAACAGAGCGGCTCACGTGAACTGACTGAACGCAGCACGAGTGATCACTTCGCTACTGCGGAAACAAAGCACGGTGTAAACCGTAAGTTTAAATTAAGTTTATAGAAACGCTCCCACTGCCGTTTGCAATACCATATTCGCGAGATACAAGTTTAATGAGAAGACACGAGGTATAAACGAGACTTTGGATGACTTTGTAATGGATTAAAAATTGCTGTAGCGAGAAACTTGTAAGTGCCGGGTCTTAGCTAACATGAAATAAAGCCGTGGACATCGCAACATCAGTCAGTTCACGTGAGCCGCTCTCTTGTGTGAACGCAGCACATCGGAAACAAAGCACCGTGTAAACCTAAAGTTTAAATTAAGTTCATAGACCTACAAAAGGTTGCCAATGATTTGAGGCAAGATTGCTTTTCTCCTGTACAACTATACGTTGCATTCTCAAGAGTGTGCTTGCACAGCTTCATCATATTACAACCGGAGTGCTGAACTGACAACGTGGTATACAAAGAGAACTATAACAATCGGAATATGTATATATATATATATATATATAGCAAAATACCCGCGCTTCGCAGCGGAGAAGTAGTGTGTTAAAGAGGTTATGAAAAAGAAAAGGAAACATTTTAAAAATAACGTAACATGATTGTCAATGTAATTGTGTTGTTGTTGTTATGAGTGTTGCTGTCTTATATATATATAATATACACACACATAAACATAAATATACATATACATATATACATATCTACATATACACATATCTACATATACATATATATACATATATATATATATATACATATACACATCCACATATATATATACATATATATATATATACACATAACATATATATACACACATACAGTACATACACACACATATACATATATACATATACACATACATTCACATACATATATATATATATATACACACATACATACATTCACACACATATATATATATATATATATATATATATATATACATACACACAGACACATATATATACATATATATTTACATATCTGCATATATACTGTATTTACATATCCACATATATACACATATCTACATATATATACACATATATATACATATCTACACATATATATATATATATATATATATATATCTATCTAGACATACATACATACATACATACATTTACACATATATATATATACATATCTACATATATATACTGTATATGTAATTGTGTTGTCATTGTTATGAGTGTTGCTGTCATATATATATATAATATACACACACACACACACACACACACACACATAAACATATATATACATACACATATATACATATATATACAAATCTACATATACACATATCTACATATACACAAAGATATATATATATATATATATATATATATATATATATATATATATATATATATATATATATATATATATATATACATATACACATCCACATATATATACATATATATATACATATGTCAACATATATACACACAAACATACACACACACATATACATATATAAATATACACATACATATATATATATACACACATACATATATACACACACAGACACATATATATACATATATACAGTATATTTATATATCTACATATATATATATATATACACATATATACATATCTACATATATATATATACATATATATATCTACATATTTAAATATATATATATGTATGTATATATATATATATATATATCTACATATCTATATATATATACATATCTACATATCTACATATATATATATATACATATCTACATATCTACATATATATATATATATACACATATCTACATATATATATCAAAATACCCGCACTTCGCAGCGGCGAAGTACTGCTTTAAAATTTTTATTAAGAAGAAAAGTAAACCTTTTTAAACCGAGGGAAAATGTATGAATAATTATTTGTTAAGGATCTCTTTGTATAACACGTTGTCAGTTCGCCCCTCTGCTTGTAATATGACCAAGCTGTGTGGTAGCTTACTGTTGAGCATGCAACGTACAGTTGGCCATGTGAAAAGCAGTCCTGCCTCAAATCAATGCCAACCTTTTGTAGGGTCTGTCCCTGAGACTTATTAATTGTCATTGCGAAGCAGAGCCTTAGTGGAAATTGTAGGCGTTTGAATTGAAATGGGAGATCAGAGGGTATAACGGGATGCGAGGAATAAAAACTCTCTCCCCTGAGCCACCGCCAGTAAAAATAGTTGCCTCAATGACGTTCTTTTGCAGACACGTGACCTGAAGTCTTGTGCCGTCACAAAGTTTCAGTGGCCGTACGCAAATCCACAATCGGTTTCATATTGTTTTCGTACCTTATCAATTGTGTAATGTGTTTTTTGAACAGGTTTGATTCATCAAAGTGATCACTCCTGCTGGGTTCAGTCACTTCATGTGAGCCGCTGTCTTGTGTGATGTTACGATGTCCACGGGTTTATTTAATGACCCGGCAGTTAAAAGTTTCTCGCTACAGCAATTTTAACTCTATTACAAAGTGATCCAAACTGTCGTTTATACCTCGTGTCTTCTCATTAAACTTGTATCTCGCGAATATGGCATTGCAAACGGCAGCGGGTCAGTTCACGTGCTTACGTGGGAGGCGTGATGACGCGATATATTTTGATATATATCAAAATACCCGCGCTTCGCAGCGGCGAAGTACTACTTTAAAAATTTTATTAAAAAGAAAAGTAAACCTTTTTAAACTGAGGAAAATGAACCGGTTGTAATATGACCAAGCTGTGTGCTGAGTTTACTCTTGAGCATGAAATCTAACGTGGTTTGTGCCCTTCAGAATGAAAACAGTTTGCATTTACCTCTTTAATAAAAGGCGAGCTTTTAAGCCTGAGAAATCACCCCTTAAATGCACACGTTTAATTGCACATGTGTTAATATGTATACTTACACAGTATTAAAAGACACTCAACAATTAACGTTATTTACCTTTGTTCCCGCGTTTGATAAAAGGCGAGCTTTTAAGCCTGAGAAATCACCCCGTAAATGCACACGTTTAATTGCACATGTGTTAATATGTATGCTTACACAGTATTAAAAGACACTCAAAAATTAATGTCATTTACCTTCGTTCCCGTGTTTGACTCGTGCTGTAAATCTCTTCCTTGTTTTTAGTTCACGTGATTACGTAGGAGGCGTGATGACGCGATACGTGACTCCGCCTCCTCCATTAGAGTATATGGACAAAAAACAGGTTCCAGTTATGACCATTACACGTAGAATTTCGAAATGAAACCTGCCTAATTTTTGTAAGTAAGCTATAAGGAATGAGCCTGCCAAATTTCAGCCTTCTGCCTATACGGAAAGTTGGAGAATTAGTGATGAGTCAGTCAGTGAGGGCTTTGCCT
This sequence comes from Erpetoichthys calabaricus, assembly GCF_900747795.2. Lineage (NCBI taxonomy): Eukaryota > Metazoa > Chordata > Cladistia > Polypteriformes > Polypteridae > Erpetoichthys > Erpetoichthys calabaricus. Next base: position 152,232,408 of record NC_041398.2, read on the forward strand.
TTTATTAGTATAGATATGTATATATATATGTGTATATATATATATGTAGATATGTATATATATATGTAGATATGTAAATATATATATGTATATATATGTGTCTGTGTGTGTATATATATGTGTGTGTGTATGTATGTATGTGTATATGTATATGTGTGTGTGTATGTATGTGTGTATATGTATGTGTATATATATATGTTGATATGTATATGTATATATATATATATATGTATATATGTGGATGTGTATATGTATATATATATATGTGTGTATATGTAGATATGTATATATGTATATGTATATATATGTTTATGTGTGTCTGTGTGTGTATATATATATATATATATATATATGACAGCAACACTCATAACAATGACAACACAATTACATTGACAATCATGTTACGTTATTTTTAAAATGTTTCCTTTTCTTTTTCATAACCTCTTTAACACACTACTTCTCAGCTGCGAAGCGCGGGTATTTTGCTATATATGTATATGTAGATATGTGTATATGTAGATATGTATATATATGTATATATGTATATGTATATATATGTTTACATAACCTCTTTAACACACTACTTCTCCGCTGCGAAGCGTGGGTATTTTGCTAGTTTCAAATAAATGAGGTTATGGTTGAATCTAATTTCTTAAAAAAAGATCTATTGATGTATATTGGAATGTTTTTAAATAAGAGAAGCTTAGGAAGGATATTCATCTTAACAATGTTAATTCTTCCTGCTAAAGTGAGATTGAAGGGGTGACCATCTATGCAAGTCTCCCTGGATAAGTATAGTAAACCCAAATACAATAATAACAGCAACAATAAACCAAGGGTATGATATTGAACAGTCTCCTTTAGAAGAAAAAAAAAAGAAAAAAAAATTAATTTCTTCCACACATACAATTATACCCATACATGTACAGTATGTAATTAAAGCATAAACTAAAAGTGGCCGAGAAGGGATAAGAATGTATAATTACAGTACTAGTATCATTGAAAGTGGATCAAACAGCCGGTTAGATCTTCTTTGCCATGACATGACAGGATGAGACTCACGATCGTATTTCAAAAAAGTATCTGGATCAGTTTTCTTAACTCTTTTTCTGCTTCATCTGTAGAGGTATAGATAAAATGCTTGCCTTGAATGTCCACTTTCAGTTTGGCAGGGTACAAGAGGCTGTATCTGATCTCGGTTTTTCGTAAGTGCTGTTTAATGTTGTAAAAAGTGGCACGTTTAGCAGCTGTTGAGGATGAGAAATCCAGGTAAAAATGAATGTAGTGTCACAAAAAGAGACTCCAGACATCACAAGAATGTTTGGGGCAGCCACCCATATATTGTAATCCAGGCTGCAAAAGGGTAGTTTGTCAGAATAGCACAGGATAGTTTATACTGCTGAGTCCAAGACAGAACTGATGACCAGAGGAAGGGGAGAAGCTTTTATGGAGAGTTGACCGGAAGTGATGTCACCCTCGGGGTGGAGACTGGAACTGATGTCACCCTTGGGGCGGGGATTGGAAGTGTCATCTTCTGGGCTTTGGCACCTGGAGGGATTTCCCGGGAGCGGTCTGTAGAGAACTGAGAAAGAGAGTCAGTGCACCCCTCTGCCCCCTAGTCGGATAAGTTGTTACGATTATATAAACCCTTAAGCTGCCTCCCACTTGCACGTGTGTGACAGTAGTTATTTTCAAATATAATCTCTAGTTTCTGTCTGAGAAGTGACATTACATGTAATTTAAATTGTAAATTTTCGAAACACACAATAAGACTCCTAGGTTTAGGGGTATTTGATCCCCGTATTTGGAAAGCTGCTGCTATCTCGGTGTCTGATTTACAGTTCTCTCCAATGCAGCTACGAATTTCATTGGGTTCGGACTGTCACGGTTCTCTGGGAGACCATCGATTCTAATATTATTCCTTCTGCATCCATCTTTAAGTGCAGTGTTTAAGGAAGTGTTTTATTATTGTACTGTGCTGGGACTAAGACAACTTTTTACTGATCGCCTATTCTGACATTGAACAATGTGTTCACGAGGAAGGGATGCTGCTCGTAAAGACAGATGCTTTTTTTGACAGCAGGTCCAGATGTTTTTATCCTGCTGCTTTTTGTTGCCTCAACACTTAAGAGGATCTTTAATGCCAACCTCTGTTACAATCATTGGGTTCTCTTTTTACCACAAAGGCGTCTACAGTGGATGCAGTTTCTGTTTGAAAGACAATTGTAATTAGTTGTGCAGCAGAGCAAATCAACTTGATCTGCCACAGTGGATTTGTTATCACCTTATTCAATGATGGGACTAATGGACGTCAAATGGCAATAAATAGAACATGAATTCATGGAAATACATGAGCTGCGTTCCGCAATTTGTTATTGCATTTTGATGGAGATTCTAAGTGGGGATGATTCCCTAACAGATCTCTTAAAGCGAGCCTTCCACAGTATCTCTCAAAATTATTTAGTTCAAACTGTTATAAAGTCATTAGTCAGTTTAGCCACAATCAACTGTGAGGGTGTCTTTTCTTTGTAGCGAACTTGTTACTTTTGTGCTCCACAAAATATTGTAAAGTATTAATAAATTAAATATCTCAATACTTGATTGAATAATAACATTTGTTGATTTAAGGATTTCATCTTATCTTTCACAAATGTGCTTACCTATATTATGGCAAAGTACAGGGTTAAACCTTTATTTTCCGTCTACTCCGTTTTAATTAAGTCAGAACAAAGAAAACATTTAAGGATAAACAACAAGACTCGTTTTCAATTTTTTTTTTTTTTTACTACAACATTATGGCTGTGGAACCCCAAACGTAGAGCTATTAATTATGATCTCTAGAAAAGATGAGGGTTAATAATAATACTAATAACAGGAGCAGTAATAATGATACAGTGTAAAAGTGAATATTCATTGAAAGAGCTGGGACTCCAAGATTGAGGCATCTTATTTCGTTTGTCTCTTATTATCGTATATATGTGTGTATATATAATGAGGGACAGCCGTGGCCCTTTCCTGACCAGGATTTCATTGTTGTGAAAGGACCAGGGGAGCAGACATACACAGGGCACTGCGTCCTTCCTGCTAGATGGCAGCCATAGCATTTATGGTTGTGACCATAAAGTTCAGTTTTGGTCTCTTTACTCCAAAGGACTTTGTTCCAGAAGTTTTGAGGCTGCTCTAGATGCTGTTTGGAATATTGTAAGTGGACTGTTTTGTGGTGTTGGCACAGTAAAGGCTTTTTATCTTGCAACTTGACTGTGTAGCCCATGTTTGTTCAGGTACCTCCTTACTGTACATTTTGAAACGGCAACACCACTTGTTTGCAGAGAAGCCTGTATCTCAGCTGAAGTGGCTTATCATTTTTTCTTGGCAGCTTGACAAATGATCTTGGCAGTTGTGACTGAAGTCTTGGTTGGTCTACCTGACCGTGTCCTGGTAGTAACAGACCCCTTAACTTTCCACTTTTGTATCAGAGTTTGAACACTACTTACTGCTCTGCAGTAGGGATCAGGGTTCATGTTCTGAGTGCCCCCTTGCTGGAATTTGCATATTTTCCCCATTTCAGCTGGGGTTTCACAAGTTTCCTGCCATAGTCCAAAGACATGTATTTTAGGTGAATTGGTATTGCTAAATTGGCCCTAGTGTGTGTTTTTATATGTAGGTGTGTGTGTGTGTGTGTGTGTGTGTATTTGTGTTCAATCTGCAATGTATCAACACCCTATCCAGGTGTTGTTCCTGCCTTGTGCCCAATGATTGCTGGGATAGGCTCCAGCTGCCACATGATCCTGCCCTGGATAAGAAGGGTACTCCTTGTAGTCATCAGCACCTCTTACCAAAAAATTGTTCTTGCAGACCTGGGACCTCATGCATAATGCCGTGCGTAGAATTCACACTATAACATAACGTAACCACAAAAGCCGAAATGTGCTTACGCACGGAAAAGTCCAGATGCAGGAATCTGTGCGTTCGACAACTTCCATGTTCTTCCGCTACATAAATCCCGCTCAGCGTGGAAATAAACGCACGTGCACGCGCTTGCTGTCCCGCCCCAACTCCTCCCAGAATTATGCCTCTTTGAATATGCAAATCAATATAAATAGCCCTTAAGCCCAGCGTTCTGTTAAAAGGCAATGGCAAAAGTACAAGGAAAAATAGAAGAATTTCATCGAATACCAAATGGAGACAAAGAAAAACGTACTATTTGTTGGTTTAAACAGTTATATAAGTAAGAAAAGGAAGTTGATCGAGTGACATAGTGTGTCGGAGAAACTCAAAAGCTCAAGTTCACAAAGTCGCACAGTGCCCGAAATAAAAAAGTTGTCACATATCAAAGTCAGCGTGAAAAGGCGACTCGTAGCCCAACGTCTGAGTGTCATATGAAAGCTTATTAGGATACAGTGAAAAAAAAGCACACAGTGTGAAAAAAGCACGAAATGTCAACTTTAATCTCGAAATTTCCACTTTAATCACGTAGTTTATTTTGTCATTAAAGTAGAACATCATAAAGTTCATCTTAAAATCGTTTAATTTACTACTTTCTCAAATCCCATCATAACTAAAGTAGCACGTTAAATGCTTTGTTTTGTATTTGATCTTATATGTGCTCTATGTGCCTGAATCACTATGTGCTCTTCCTCCAACAGGACAGAGAATCCATTACGTTCGTAATATTACAGCTCTCTGAGTAATTAAAATACTGAGAAGTATACGTGATATCATTTTCATGATGATATGAGTTAAAGCATGTTATTAAACATGGGAACACGGTGGCGCAGTGATTGTTCATGTCTTACAGCAAGATGCTTGCTGCGCCATGCGTGACCTTCAATGAAATGCTTTATTACAGAAGTACTGTCTTTTTCAAACGTAGTAACCCCCAATTCCTGTCCTTACTTTTCTTTCTCCAAATACCCAATCGCCACACAATCAGCTTTGTAATAGATGTTAAGCCATCTGTAAGCTTAGAACGCCAATTCTTCAAAACTTTTGAGGAACATCGAAATATCTTCGTAATGTTTAATTATTCTATCCATCTATCCTTCCAGTGTTGCGCCAGCCACAGCATGAAAACAGTGCGAGGCAGGAACAAATCGTGAATGAAGCTCAAGCTCGCTAGCGCTGCGGCATCATGTAGTTAAAGTTATTTTATCTATATAATATAATCAACATTTTTTGCTGCATTTCATTTTAAAAATGATATCATCATCATATGTAAATACGTGCTTTATAAAGTGGCTCAGGATGTGCAATATTATAACTGTATCATAAGTACAATTACCTCACAGTAACTTGCAAGTACAAACAGTTCTACAAATAGCTCTTGAGCCGCCGTCGTGGATGTGGATCTAAGAAAGGGTAACCACACAGGAACAGTAGCGCTGCTTTGACGCTGGGTGCCGCCAGTCTGCAAAACCTAACGGAGAACTTGAGTACGACAGGGTATAAGGTACTGTGGAAAAGTGCATGACTTTACGCCAAGTGTAGGTTTTATACATCGTGATTTGAACGTGGAAACGTTCTTACGCAACATTTCTGTGCGTATGCACCGTATATACATGAGGCCCCTGGCCACTGATGCTTCACTTCTCCTCCATGAAAACAGTTATTGATCAATACAGACTTGAGCAACAAATTGACTGTATCCATTACAGTGGTGGAAGGTACAAGAAGACAAATACCCAGTTCTGGTTAACTACAAAAAGTTTAACATCCCAGGGCACTACTGTCCCTTGTGAACATTTACATTCTGTATCTATTATTAATACAAAGAGCATCCTTTGAACCAACCAGTTTAAATAAGCTGATGTGCTTAAGAATTTGACTGAATAAATAGTCAGAAACTCAATAAAGTGTTACTTTTTATCTTCATATCATTTTAAAGACAGCATTATTGACAGAACCAATCAAAGTGCTAGACTAATTTGCATTGTAATATGGCCTAAAATAAAATAAATAAATAAAATAAATACTTAATTTGAGTTGTTGACCAATTAGTGCTTCACAATTTATTCAGTTGTTTCTGGTACACAAATCTATCAATAACTTACTGGTAACCTTAACTAATCTAGGCAGGTGGTTCTTAAAACTATCTTGTATTAGAAATAATTGTTAAGCTATTTCTGCTTTATGGAAAATATGAAGATACTTGGAAAAAAATGTTTAAATACCTAATAGTAAGTGGTTAATTTTGACTAAATTTAATTGTGTGATTAAATTAAATTGATTTTTTAATCTAAGAGTAGCTGTATTTTTTATATCTGTGTTGTTGATTTTATTCCAACAATCTGTATTTAGTTTTTGATCTCAGGACCCATCATTTCAGGGTTTTTTTAAATTGCAGATGCCATGTTATTGCTACAACGTTGTGGCCTGAAGTTGCAACACATGACATCATTAAGTCAAAACAAATTTAACATGGTAGTATGCAATCCCAGTTTTTGGATTCATTTCATAACACTTTTCATTGTTTGCACAAGTTTATTTTTTCTTGTTTTTTTTATTTTTTTTTATTTTGACATTTGGTTTTGCTTTGATATATACAGTAATTGATATATTGATTGATTAATTGATATATAACTTTTTCCTTCTGGGTATAGACCCTGCTCATGACTAATGGTTTACTGTTTGTTTTTGCAATCAAATTTTTGTTAATCGTAAAAAAGCCTGTTTGAATACTAGACCTTTTGTCACGGGTTGTTAAGGCTATAACCTTCCATGACAATATATTCCATAAACCCAATGATCCTGTGCTCTGGATATCCACCATCACAACAATTCAAAAACTCCAGTTATAAAACTAAAACAAATGTGGCAGACTCCAGGGGGGTATTTTTCGTACGTGGATTACTCGCTTAGCCGGATGTAATTGTTGACGATTTGGCCTGATCCTGGCTCTGTCGGTTTTTTGAAACTCTTGCTGGAAGTGTTGTCATAGCAACACATTTCAAATCCGCAAACCTGCTCGGAGCAGGCTTGTTCTGCGTAAACAAGGATTACTTTACACACGTGATCAGTGACGGTGCGTGGAAGTCATCCAGTCATGGCTTCGCCGTTCATGAATGAGCGACCAATTGATATTGGTGCGCAAATTATACGAAGAGATTTTCATATAGAGTGGGTTTTGCGCGATTGGCAAGATCCTTTATTGCTCCCGGAGGAAATTCTGTACGAAAGATACCGCTTTAGCCGAGGGGGAATATTGTACCTTAAAGATTTATTAGCTCTGTATATTCGAAGTCAAACTCGGCGAAGTCGGGCTCTCACAACCACACAGACAGTATGCATTGCTTTGAGGTTTCTTGCAAGGGGCACTTTTTTATATACTGTAGGCGATGCGGAACATCTATCGAAAAGTGCAGTTTGCCAGGCAATTCATGAAGTCTGTTTGGCTCTGAAACATTTCCTTCAGGTTTTCATTGTGTTTCCTGGACACCTGCGTGTGCAGACAATAAAAGAGGTGTATCATGCCATTGCAGGTAGGTAATACACAAGCTAAAACACCCACAGTTCCATAAAGAATGCCACAATCAGCCTAACATTCTCTTTACCAAGGATTTCCAAATGTGATTGGGGCACATGGGACTGATCAGAGTGGAGTTTGCTCAAACATTATTTGGAAAATGTACCTCTCCTCCTGATGAATAATCAGACACAGTGTCTTCATCAAATATTTGACCTTCGTCAATATCTCGTTGGTCAGACACAGGTTCAAGGGATATGACATTCCCTGCAACTGACCCAACAAAAAAGAGGGCTATATGGAACATACCTATTGCACACACTGAGGACAAAAATATGCAATGACCATCCTTTACCTGAAATGAAGTGACCACTGCATCCTGCCACATGGTTCTGAGGAGGAGCTTCCCCCTGGAATGCCCTCAAAAACAAGGCGATGGGCATTTTGCTGGAGAGCCAACTCTTCTGCAGGGGTTAGGTCTGGACCGTGTGGACCTCCACCTGTATTTTGCTTGTCTGCCTCCTTATTAGGTTTAAAATTAATGTTCTTTACATTATATATGATTCTTTATGTCAACAATTCTTTAAATAGTTATATACCAATATTTACCGGTTTGAAGTATATTCTTGTACTTCACTTTAACCTGTTCCCATGTTCTCCTTGTGCTCACGTTTGATCTGGAATTATAACATATTAAATAATAATTAATCTGACACATAGGAAATGAAACGCTGCATTCAGTAAGTATAATGCACACTACTTAGCGTTTAATTTGTCGGCCACTTTTTGCCAGCCGTCTTTTCTGGCTTTTTTTGCAGTGTTACCCCTTGTCCATATTAAATCTTGAAATTCTTCATGTCCTTCGAATAAAAGGTCTTACGCCGCGTGTGTGAAAAAAAAATGCGCCCATTCTTTCGTCATTTTGTTACAGCCTATCAAAGACTTGCTGATCATGTTTTCTAGACTCAATATATATGGGCTTTTCACTCAGCGCGGGCGCGCGCATTCATCTCGTATGATTAGATCCAGCTACACTAATCTAATACACAGCTGCATTTGAAAAACCGACTTATCTGGATGAGTTTCACTGGCATTAACTCATCCAAGATGAGGCACCTGATCTCGGATGATTTAAGCGACGTACGAAAAATACCCCCCAGAGCACATATCCCCCCAAACACGACCTGCACTAAGAAACCTGAAAGTGTAGTCCAAAGGCCTAAAAGCAGATACACAGTCAAGCTGATTACATGTGATGACAGAGTTAACAGGCACATTTTTGCTCATAGTTAAATCAAGAATTTGAGGAAAACAAACTTTTTTAAAAGCAATATCAGGAATGAAAATAATGAAAAGAAGAACAAAGTAAAAGTCTCTAAAAATTACAATGTAGCCATTTTTTAAAATGACCACATGGAAAAATGGCAAACAATGTGCAAGCAGTGAATGCAGCAGAGAAAGATCTTTAGAGCCACATGGAGGGAACCATAGAAAATTGGAGTGGCATCAACAGTGTTGGACGGTAGCCGGAAAAGGAGATGACCTCTTGTAAAAGAGCAAGTGTTAGACACTGTTTCACAATGTATATTCCAAAAAGAAATATTTTTTTAGATAAAAAAATGCATTGAGCATATTAAGAAAAATGAAAATAATAACTGTGACAAAGTTAAGTTTGCTATAAACGTTTTAACAATAAATTACTGAGCTGAGTTTACTGCTTAATTTTTGCACAACATCACTACCTGCTGAGGGAATGGGGGAGTACTCCAACTACCCTTAATGTAGAAACACTAGAATCAAAGAAACAAACTCCACAAAAATTCAAAAAAAGAATTATTAGGTAAATGAGAAATGGGGAATTTAAGGCTATTTCAAATATAGAAATATTTTTAAATATCTTAATAATGTGAATCTTAAACTAATGAGCTTTTCTAGATATAGAATAATAAAAAAAGACCAGCTAATTAAACAATTATGTAACACACTGATTGTGAAACTTATTTGAAGTCTCAGTGGTCCTCACACCTGAATTTACTTCTTTCCATCCTAAACAGCTACATTTCACTGTTTTAGATTGCATCAATGTTTCTTAACCAAGTACCAATTAATGAGATGCTAATGACAAAGGAATCAGCAATTCTCCAGTTACGGTGGTCCAATTTACTTTACAACTGTGTGTTCATCATGAATCTGTGTTTTAATAAAATATTTGAGAAAAAGTGGAAGAGAAAAAAAACAGTAAAGGACTGAGAATTGCTAATTTATGTTCCTTTCACTTTTTGGAATGCTGAAATGGTACAGTGGTGTAAGTGCATTGATACCACTTTCAACACATTTTCCCTCCTGACCATGGAGTGGAACTTTTTGAATGATAGACATTATTAACTTGGATGTTTGGGTCTATAATTTTCATACATTCAACACCAATTTTGTGATGATATTCTTGGTTTGTGATTAAATTAGTACTGATTTTGGGCATTTACTCATTATAGATGAGGCTGGTGGGCCTAAGGTGCAAATGACAGATTATTTAAACAAACTGAGGTAGGCCAGTTATGGTGTTTTTTCCAAAACATGTCAAGGTTCTATCACAATACTCCAATTTACATATTTTTCTCACCAATTCAGAATTAATTAGCCATTTTTTGAATGTGAACTTGTCTTTAATGTAAGGTAAGTTATATTAGTAGTTGGTCTGAAATTACAAAGAAATGCAACATACTTTACATAAATCATAAGGAAACATGGCTTATGTGCATTGTCATGTATGTACTTTTTCATTTAGAATCAATACCACACACAAAAGCCATAAGGCACACTCAGAACGATTGTAGGATGTCAGGTGTCTAAGCCTTTTAAGATTGTGGGGATGCGGAGTAACTCTTGAAGCAGCAAGACACTTCTGCTTCATATCTTCAAATACTATGCAGTCACAAACTGCTCAACAAAAACACTAGGTGAGATGTACTGTAGTGCTAAAGTGTCAGGTTGATGCTCATTTCAGGATGCTTCTTTGTCCTCAAATTCAACCTAATTAGTAAGCTTTAGAAGAATGTATACATGTAATTCTGACAGGTTGCTATTTAATACCTAACTGTTAGACAACAAACATTCTACTTTACAGACACATTAATAAATCATTCTTTAAAAAAAATATATGCTGTTGTAAGTTTATTTGAATGTAAAGAGCTCATGGAATAAAAAAAAATCTCTAAATACTGTATGAAAGCAAAGAGGACCATGACACTACCAATCTTACAGTTTTATTATTATTGGGATGCAAATATTTGTAACCCAAGACTTAGAAAGAAGCAAAAAGAAATTAAATTGTAAAGGCTTTGATAGCCATGGCAATAATCCCTTTTCCAACTCTTTTGTAAACCTTGCTCTGTGCACTTGCTACTAATTACCATCAATTAAGCAAGAATCCAGTGGCTAACACTTGTTCAAAATATAGTATCAGTGAAGAAGATCATTTCAGTTTAAGATGCAACTGTCAGTTGCATCCTCATATGTCAATCATTTATTTCAGCCATCCTTAACAAGTCTTTAACACATGGAAGATGCTTGGCACTGAAACCCTTCAAAGTCTCCTATACTGACAAAACATTTCCATACTTTGCACATTTAAGTCTCAAATTTTACTTTTCAGTAACTCATTTCCCTTATTATGCACACCCAAATATTCCTAATCTTCTCAAATATCACTGGTAGAAACTGTGCTATCTTGAGACAATGAAGAGATAAGTAGTGTTTCTAGACTCTGCCAATAAAAGATGACCCCATTTAATATGAAGCAGCATTGTTACCAAATCCTTCTACTCAGAAGTCAGCATAAAGAATAAAATTCTGTCATTAACAAAATAAATGACCAGTTTCTCAATAACAAATAGATAGAGATTTACTCATGCTGTTTTCACTAGTTTCTCCCCACACTCTTATGTCTCAGTGTTATGAGAAAGATAAAACATATGTGAGAAGTGAGAACCTCACACTGGTGAAACAAATCCCCAAAATAAGTTTCTTGTAAGAGTCATGGTCACCTAAGACTTTTTAACCAAAGTAGCAGGTAAAAACTGAACCCCGATATAAAGCTATGCTAATCAAGTAATTAAATAATATCAATATACAAGATGTGGTAATAAATTAAGTATACACAAAATTTACAAGAATCAAAAAAGAAAAGAATTCAAACACTATAATAACTGAAATTGCCACTTCCATCAAATTGTTAAAAGTGTTTCAATAATTTGCAGTATGGTAGATGGAAAATGTTACAAAGGCAAATGTACAATTAATGTACAATTTCATTACTAGAGACAGAAGTGGAAAAGTCCAGGGATACCTTTACTAATGAGTAATAAAGGTACTGAAACAATGGCAATGTTGGTAGTGGCAGACCAATTAACTGTCATCAGGCAAAAAAATAATGGAAGGGCAAATTATAGTAGTACATTCACACATTTTTTGGGAGAACACTGTAAAACACTCCCATTTAAAGAAACCCTTAAACCTCATTGACTTGACTTGTTTATATAGAATCCAAATGTTATGTCCTTCCCTTTCAAGGATGATGGGTATTTCACAGTCATCAATCTTGACACAGAAAAAGGGGATGCCAGCTGCCCAATACAGTGATACTTTCCTTCTTCTGTCAGATGCTTAGCACTGCTGCTTGCTGTTATTGCTGCATCGTGTGTAGTTCCTTGTAACTTGGGCACAAATTTCCATGGAGTTTTGATTTCCATTAATGGTAATGTTAATTCAAGTATATGTGGCATCAATAAACCAATATTTCAAAATACACAAATTGCATGAAGACTTTTTTAACTGTCTCTGGGCCTATGTAATGTGGGTCAAGAACTATACAAGTACTGCATACTCTTGAATTGACTGACTTACCTAGAGAGTGTTCATTCCTAGTGCATCTCCCGGGAGATTCCAAAAGAAATTTTGAACAATTACATTTTTGGTCTGGGTCACTGCTGTCTTGTATTCCTTTTAGCAGAGTGATGGTGAGTAAATGTCCTGCTTTTTTGAACAACATTTTTTCAATGTTCTTTTCACTTACTCTAGCAATATCTTTTAAATATGACATTCTTCTTAAGAATATCTCATTGTCTTAAGAATATAATGTATAATAAAGCAACCATTTTCTGTGTGTTGAAACAAATAAAACCATATAGATTCAATTATTCAAAAGATGAGATACAATGATTTCCATGCATGACTCTGTATGTTTCTCCTTTCTGGAAAACTATGAGTGTTTTACAAGTGCTTCTGATTGCTACAGGTTACATGTCATTAGCACAAGGCATCTGAGAATTAGCCCATATGCATCAGAAACTGGTGCAAAGTATGATTTTATTCAAGTAAAAATCATATACTCTTACAGAGCTTACAGATTATCTAAAATGTTCAAGACTCTCATTGTAAGTAATGTCCTCAGGCATTCATCACCTCTGTCAAATATTATAGGATGACCCCAGCTCAGACCACCACTCTCTGAACACTTTCTTCTTTCATCATTGCATCACTTATCTCCCTGCATCTGTAAAATCATAAATCATAAATCAGTCTGCAATCTGCAAGTGTAGTTTGTATGGGTCCCCAATATAAATACAGTAGTTCCCAATATCTTTCACAACAAACAATGAGCACACCAACAGGCAGGAGGTGTTCAGAGTTTAGTTTGGTTATTTTCCAGGAATTTACTGCAATTCTAAGTAGTGATGGGTGATTCAAAAATCATTTGTTCTTTTTGAACTATTGATTTTTTTAGTGTATTATACTAATCAATTTCTTGGAGATCAAAAGAAGTGCTAGAGTGCTTCCTTAATGTCATCTGCACTTTAGTTTGCAGGAAGATATTTAAAATTTGTGTGCAAGTGCTGCCTGTCCGATTCATGTTTCTTGCTCACTTTCTTTATATTTTTTTGTTTTAAGCTCAAATCTAATCATTGCTGGCAAACAAGAACTCTAACTGATGGTTCTTTCGATCATAATACAAATACAGTACAGTAACAATTTATGTAATTCATTATTGGAATTGTTTTAAACAGATTTATTAAACTATATAGATATATATATATGTATATATATGTATATATAATATTTTTTATATATATATATATATATATATATATATATATATATATATATATATATATATATATATATATATATATATATATATGTACATTCAACAAATTAAATTAGCCACACAGAACTGAACCTTATAAAAAAGTTTTTCCACTTGCCAAGTTGTTTTCAACTTTTTTTTTTTCTTTAGTACAGACTTCTTTTAAGGCTTATTGACTGTAGCAGACATTTATCATTCACTAATTTTTTTCTGATTTCAAACTGAATCATAATCAGGTGAACAAAACTAATTGTCTCATTTTAATTAAGCACTTTCACTATGAGATCTCCATCAAACCAATGTTGAAATAAGGATGGAAAAACAGGATAAAGACCAAAATGCTAAAAGGGAAACAGTGCTAAAACAAAAGTATAACTTACAAACCTGCAGCTGAAAAAAATAAAGAAAGAAAGATGTAGTGTAAAGAGAACCTTGGTGAAGCTGACTGAAGTGCAGCTTATGAGTGTGGTCTTCTGTGACAATAAGACCAAATATCACTGGTACACAAAAGTAATATTTAACAATGAAATATATGGTTAATGGTACTCAGACAGTTGTATTGAGTCGGAGTGATCATAAGTCAGTGCTTGTATTGCTTTATTTATAAGTACCATTATTTATAAGTGTCACACCTCCACCTCAAAATGATTCAGCTCTGGACAACTGCTTATTTTGCCTAAAAGGTAGAGGTGGACCCCTAGCTGAGTGTTGGAAAGAGTCACTTTTTCCTTATTAAGATAGCTAGGCAATAGCAAAAGCATAGCATATCTTGACATATGTCCAACAGTCCATAAAGGTAAGGTAATTAAAGTGGGCCTAACTGGAAACTCTGATTAACTCTTGACTTTTTAAAAATGAAGCTGAGATAGACCACTTGAAGGATATGGACAAATGACCATATTTCAAAGACAAATAAATGCTCTCTACTTCCTTAAAGTTATTCATCTGAACCTAAATAAAAGGCAGTAACAGACCACACAGCATAAGACATCTCCTTGAAGGCTTGGTGGTGTAAAACTGCTTTATCTGCAGCTAGATATATTAGATATTTAATCTTAGGAAATAGCCATATGTTTGTATTCTTATGTCCAATTGTAGCTCTTCAATAATAATAACTGTGTTGTTTAAGTTTATAGCTTTTACAAGCTTTTAATTCCATACAGTGTAAGAAAAAATCAAGAAAGACAGTGTCATGCTATAGCACTTAGTGTCACCTTTTCTCAGACAATAGAAAGCTATTTGTGAAGTTGTTCCATGAAAAAACTCCTACAATTAAAAAAATTAAATATCAAAATTAACTTAGCAAAACCTCTTATACATATATAGGCTGTTTGTTTGAGTTTCCTCTCCTGTGCACTGTGTTTTATACCTCTCTATAAGCGGTTTTCCTATTTCTGGGATTGTGATGTTTATCAATAAAATGTATTATTCCATATTTTAGTCCAACAGAAGGGAATCCCACTCCACAAAGGTAAGGGAACTAAAGTGAGAGTTTAACTGGAAAGTCTGAATTATTTTTGACTTTTTAAAAATGAAGCTGATGATTAATAAGATATCTACACATTTTCCCACCGTTTGATTAAAGATAAGCAAAATCATTCAAGCAGAATGACCATAGAAGGTTTTTATTTAATTATCCATATCAGATATCTCCACCCAGAAACAAGAAAGAAGGAAGTGGATAAAACAAATCCAGACAGTATAAGTATAAGCAGTTTTATCCCTTTTGCAACCAATGGTGGAATGAAGAAAAGGAAAATGTGTTTGAAACATTTGTTGCTGTGTAAACATTTTAAAACAAAGAACTAGACAAAGTTATAAAAAATGTATC
This sequence comes from Erpetoichthys calabaricus, assembly GCF_900747795.2. Lineage (NCBI taxonomy): Eukaryota > Metazoa > Chordata > Cladistia > Polypteriformes > Polypteridae > Erpetoichthys > Erpetoichthys calabaricus. The sequence continues at coordinate 152,247,843 of NC_041398.2, forward strand.
ACATACTGACTTGCTGCTTAATAGATGCTACTCAGTACTTCTGTTGTCTTGTAGCCTGGCCATCAAATATTTTTCAGAAGCTGGCTAGGGGAGTATATGGAGTTCAGAAAGACAAGAAGAGTGTTTATGTCATACCTGCACTAAAATAGACAATACACTGCTCTCCTAACAGGGCTCATTCTGTACTATTATTGCTAAGTTAAATCAAGATAAGAGATTTTTCCCTTGGTACATAGATTTATAAGTCATTATTATCACGTACACAGAGTACCGTCAAATGTGCTATTCAATATGTAACACATTAAAAACCATCCATCATCTTGTCGGTGGCAGATAAAAGAATGTGGTGCAAGTATGTGAAAAGATTGATTTAAGAGGGAATATATGCCCGACAGTTGCAAAATTCATCATAATTTTATTCCATTTTACTACATGATATTTTCAATTTTTTTGAATGTTGTTTTTGTTTTAGTTATATAGCATGTATAGATGTGTACAGTACTTTGCAGTGGTTAATTTCTGCTATACTACATGAAACAATTAGATAATAATTACAAATAAACATAAAACAATAAAATAATGAAGTTTTTATTATAGACACAGTATACTTGTATTTAAGAAACAAAAATATAGCATATAATTGGATCCAAAACAAATAATAATTTTTAAGACTTAATATGGGGATAAAATAATCAGTTTCCACTATTTTTTAACTACAGTTGAAAAGAGTCTTTTGGAGATAATTGGTGTAGTTTTATGGACACTTTGAGATGCCCAAAATTACTGTCAGAGAGACAGAACTGAGAGATGTTGAACACTCAGCTAGAAGTAGTCAAAGGTAGGCAAAATTCAAAAACTGAGAAGTCAAAGGAAAACCAGGCAAACAGAGTCAGAGGGCTGAGCACAAAGTATATGAGTCAAAAACAAAAAAAATCATGAGCGAAACAAACCATTATAACATTATGCCTACTTGAAATAAGGTTACATATCCAATAAGAGAGGGATAAGAAACAATTGTCTTGCAGCCATATTTATATCAACAGTGACCAGTGAGGTCACGTGATGTAAGAAAACTAGACAGTAATCAAAATAACTTTGTCAATTTTTATTTAATTCAAAATAAAAAACAGTAATTAATTACTAGTGCACTCAGACCCTACATAATTCTAAGCCATACATACAAAAATGAGTCAAATCATGACAGGTAGGATATGTACATTGTGAATATATGTAGATATTGTAGTGATACAACACTAAAATAAGAGAAATATAACAGAAAAAAGAGAAAGTGTAACCAAATATTATATGTTTAATGCTTTAGATTTATTTAGAATTTAAGCACATATAAAAGTAGTGTTTCTGTTTATTGCAGTGTATATAGTATGTGGAAGGATAATTCAGTAAACTGAGATTGCGAAATGAGAACCATCTTTCAAATAACACATGCATCATGGAAAATATGATGCTATGACTTAGTGATTGTTGGGCTGGAATCTCTTACTTCAAAATATTATTTTACAATCACTGGTATTTAAAGCCCGGGCACAGCCTGAAGAGGCAACATGGGTCCCCCTTCCCATGGGCTCACCACCTATGGGAGGGGCCAAGGAGGTCAGGTGCAGTGTGAGTTGGGTGGTGGCCGAAGGCAGGGACCTTGGTGGTCCGATCCTCGGCTACAGAAGCTGGCTCTTGGGACGTGGAATGTCACCTCTCTGAAGGGGAAGGAGCCTGAGCTTGTGCACGAGGTTGAGAGGTTCCGGCTAGATATAGTCGGGCTCACCTCAACGCACAGCTTGGACTCTGGAACCAATCTCCTTGAGAGGGGCTGGAGACTCTACCACTCTGGAGTTGCCCCCAGTGAAAGGCTCCAAGCGGGTGTGGGCATACTTATTGCCCCCCGACTTGGAGCCTGTACATTGGGGTTTACCCCGGTGGACGAGAGGGTAGCCTCCCTCCGCCTTCGGGTGGGGAGATGGGTCCTAACTGTTGTTTGTGCGTATGCACTGAACAGCAGTTCGGAGTACCCACCCTTTTTGGAGTCCCTGAAGGGGGTGGTAGAGGGCATACCTTCTGGAGACTCCCTCGTACTGCTGGGAGACTTCAATGCTCACGTGGGCAATGACAGTGAAACCTGGAAGGGCATGATTGGGAGGAATGGCCACCCCGATCTGAACCCAAGTGGTGTTTTGTTATTGGACACGGATTGTACATAACAAACACCATGTTCAAGCATAGGGGTGTTCATATGTGCACTTGGCACCAGGACACCCTAGGCCTCAGTTCGATGATTGACTTTGTGGTCGTGTTGTCGGACTTGCAGCCACATGTCTTGGACACTTGGGTGAAGAGAGGGGCGGAGCTGTCAACTGATCACCACCTGGTGGTGAGTTGGCTTCGATGGTGGGGGAGGATGTCGGTCAGGCCTGGTAGGCCCAAACGTGTTGTGATGGTCTGCTGTGAACATCTGGCAGAGCCCCCTGTCAGAAGTAGCTTCAACTCCCACCTCCGGCAGAACTTCGACCACATCCCGAGGGAGGTGGGGGACATTGAGTTCGAATGGGCCATGTTCCATGCCTCTATTGTTGAGGCGGCTGACTGGAGCTGTGGCCGTAAGGTGGTCATGGTGGCAATCCCCAAACCTGTTGGTGGACACCAGCGGTAAGGGATGCTGTCAAGCTGAAGAAGGAGTCCTACCGGTCCCTTTTGTCCTGTGGGACTCTGGAGGCAGCTAATAGGTACCGGCAGGCCAAGTGAAATGCAGCTTCAGTGGTTCCTGAGGCAAAAACTCGGGCATGGGAGGAGTTTGGGGAGGCCATGGAGAACGACTTTCGGACAGCTTCAAAGAGATTCTGGTCCACCGTCTGGCGTCTCAGGAGGGGGAAGCAGTGCAGTGTCAACACTGTATATGGTGGGGATGGTGCGCTGCTGACCTCGACTCGGGACGTTGTAGGTCAGTGTGGGGAGTACTTCGAAGACCTCCTCAATCCCACTAACATGCCTTCCAATGAGGAAGCAGAGCCTGGGGACTCGGAGCTGGGCTCCCCCATCTCTGGGACTGAGGTCACCGAGGTGGTCAAAAAACTCCTTGGTGGCAGGGCCCCGGGGGTGGATGAGATACGCCCGGAGTTCCTCAAGGCTGTGGATGTTGTAGGGCTGTCTTAGTTGACACGTCTCTGGAACATCGCATGGACATCAGGGACAGTGCCTCTGGATTGGCAGACCGGGGTGGTGGTCCCCCTCTTTAAGAAGGGGGACCGGAGGGTGTGTTCCAACTACAGAGGGATCACACTCCTCAGCCTCCCTGGAAAAGTCTATTCGGGGGTTCTGGAGAGGAGGGTCCGTCGGATAGTCGAACCTCGGATTCAGGAGGAACAGTGTGGTTACGTCCTGGTCGCGGAACAGTGGGCCAGCTCTACACCCTTAGCAGAGTCCTGGAGGGTGCATGGGAGTTCGCCCAACCAGTCTACATGTGTTTTGTGGACTTGGAAAAGGCTTTCAACCATGTCCCTTGGGGAATCCTGTGGGGGGTGCTCCAGGAGTATGGGGTACCGGACCCCCTGATAAGGGCTGTTCGGTCCCTGTACAACCAGTGTCAGAGCTTGGTCTGCATTGCCGGCAGTAAGTCGAACCCGTTTTCAGTGAGAGTTGGACTCCGCCAGGGCTGCCCTTTGTCACCGATTCTGTTCATAACTTTTATGGACAGAATTTCTAGGCGCAGCCAGGGTGTTGAGGGGGTCCGGTTTGGTGGACTCAGGATTGGGTCACTGCTTTTTGCAGATGATGTTGTCCTGTTTGCTTCATCAGGCCGTGATCTTCAGCTCTCTCTGGATCGGTTCGCAGCTGAGTGTGAAGCGGCTGGGATGGGAATCAGCACCTCCAAATCCGAGACCATGGTCCTCAGCCGGAAAAGGGTGGAGTGCCCTCTCAGGGTTGAGAGCGAGATCCTGCCTCAAGTGGAGGAGTTCAAGTATCTGGGGGTCTTGTTCACAAGTGAGGGAAGAATGGAATGGGAGATCGACAGGCGGATCGGTGCGGCATCCACAGTGATGCGGGCTCTGCATTGGTCTGTCGTGGTGAAAAAGGAGTTGAGCCGTAAGGCAAAGCTCTCAATTTACCAGTTGATCTATGTTCCTACCCTCACCTATGGTCATGAGCTATGGGTAGTGACCGAAAGAACGAGATCGCGAATACAAGCAGCTGAAATGAGTTTCCTCTGCAGGGTGTCTGGGCTCTCCCTTAAAGATAGGGAGAGAAGCTCAGTCATCCGGGAGGGGCTCAGCGTAGATCCGCTGCTCCTCCGCATCAAGTGGAGTCAGATGAGGTGGCTCGGGCATCTGATCAGGATTCCTCCTGGACGCCTCCCTGGTGAGGTGTTCCAGGCACGTCCAACCAGGAGGAGGCCCCGGGGAAGACCCAGGACACGCTGGAGGGACTATGTCTCCCGACTGGCCTGGGAATGCCTTGGGATTCTCCCGGAAGAGCTAGAAGAAGTGGCCGAAGAGAGGGAAGTCTGGGCATCTCTGCTCAAGCTGCTGCCCCTGCGACCCGACCTCGGATAAGCGGAAGAGGATGGATGGATGGATAAGACTCTATATAGGCACCTAACCCGACACAGATGGACATGGAGGCACATATAAAAACCAAAGACTTTTTATTTCTCTTCACCTGTGGGGCACATCTTACCCATAATCACCACAGGCACAACACAGTCCCAAAGCACTAACAAAGACACCAAAACACTCTTCCTTTTCACTCTTCCTCCAAGGCAACCTTGTCTTCCTCCACCCGACTCCCTGAGTGGTGGTCGCTGGCTCCTTTTATTGGGTACCCAGATAAACCAGTGTCCAAAGGGGGTGAGCAGCTCCTGCTGCAGCACCCCCTGGCGGCACCTTCGGAACCCAACAGGGCTGCACAGAACTCCAACCCCCATGAAGTCCTGGGGGAGTCCGAGGCACCGCTGCAACTCAGGGAGGCTGCCATCTAACGTCCAGGGGGAGGTACTAGGTTTCCCATCCTTGGCCCCCTGGTACATATGTTGCAGGGGCGTCCCAGCCAGGCATGGGCCCTGGCCATCAGTGACAATAGAAATAGTGAAAAAGAGGGATATGAAAAGGTTAGACATTGCATTTTAGTAATCCTTGAAAAGGATCATTTTCAAATAATTAATGTCATTTATGAACAATAAACCTAAATTAACATTTTCCTGCACGTAATTCTGTTTTTGGAAACTTGAATGAAGCAGATGAAAGAATATGAAGAAACTGAAATTTATGTAATCAATTAATTTATTAACCAGACAGATTTACTGCATTATCTTCAAGTATTTACATACACCTTCATATCTTAGCCTTGTAAAAAACATTTTTGCAACATAAACTGTTCGTTAACATTATATAATCCCATGAGAAGTTTATCACATGACAGTCCATCACATTTCAAGGTCTTTTCTCACTGTTAATTAATATGATTAATTACCTTTTAAATATTATCTCCCTTGTCAGTGATTTTTATTTACTTCAGGGACTGCACAACGCACTTGAAAACAAGTTAAATGTCTTTTACTTTTAAGAAAAAAGTGGGACAAAACAAGGACTTAAAATAAGATGTAACAAAACCAATTGCTACACGCTTCATGCTCTGTTTAATTGATGACCCAAAATGTGAGATATCTTTTGAACTTGCAAATTAAATTATTGTGACATTTTAATTACAACATTTAAGGCTTTGTCAAGTCTTAAGATATTTAAAGATTTCATCTGAATTTTACACTAGGCTTAATTTTAAGAAAATTCAAACATTGTCCAAAGTATTCAAATTTTTTATACTAAAAAATTTCAAAGTTATTTGAATCATGTCATCCACTCAGATTTACAAAATTGTATTCATCTGTTGCATGCTTATGTAGTGTTGCAATCACGAAGTGTTATTAATTGACAGTATATTTGATCAACAGTCACAGAAGTCTTAGAAGTCTTCTATTATTTGTCTGTCTTATTACATATGTGCTATAGGGTTGCAAGGCAGACATAATCCTGAACATGAACACAAACTAATACAAACTCAAAATTAGGTATACTTGGGTGCATTTTACAGAATTTGATCATATACTGTATATAGTCAAAATAAACACGGGACTGGACTGCTCAAAATAAATAAACTAAAGCAATGGGTTAATTGCAATTGGAATTTTACAAATTTAATGTCTTAAATTCAATTAAAAAAATGTTTACAGTAATCAAACACAGGATAAACACAGATGACAGCAGGCTATACTTTATAAAGTAAACAAAATGTTCTGTTGGATAAATACAAAGTGACATGCTCATTTATGGCAGTGATTAATTACATAAAAACTGAAAAATCATAGTTTGCACATTTTCTTTTTGATATGTCGAAAGACACACATTTTTGGTACATTGTCTGAAGGCACACATTACCCATTCTGAAAAGGAAATGTATAAGCTGTGTTTAAGCTTTTTTATATTTGGTGCTTTGAATTCCATTTAAACCCAGTGAAAAGTATTGGAGAAATAGAAAGTTTGTCAATTATGAAGTTGTATTTATGGTTTAGACATGAACGATTATATATAAGTAAAAATATTTAAGAAGGTTTAGGATGCAGATCATAAAAAGTTAGTTATCACCAACCCTAAGGTGACTATAAAAGGTGTTCTGGTGGGGAATGTCTAGGAATATCAGAGAGTTTGTGAGGGAGTTTGTGTTGAACTGACAGCAAGCCTGCATTATTTCCATTGAGCACTACATTTGAAACAGGTAAACCCACAGGGGACGTATATGGTACTGCTGAGGTCAGATGAGGACAGACATTGATGGATACAATGGGGTTGGAGCTTTACAAAGAAAAGAAAAGAAATCTCAGAGCAATAGTTCCTCTATGGGGCTCTAGTGGGCACTACAGAATAAACTCTTTATAGGTAAATGACAGACCTAAAACTGACTCCTGACAGTAATTCTAGGATACTGCTAACACATTACATAGAAGGAAGAATCCATTGTTTTGCACTAATATAGCCATATGAGTAATATAATTCAGGTATATCAGTGTAAATAACAAAGCCACGCACATTTTCACGCCAGCTAAATGCTTGCCGTATTCAACTTCTCTGCTTGGTTTTGCAAACTGGCGGCACCCAGCGTCAAACCAGTGCTTTTGTTTCAGTGTGGTTTCCCTTTCTTTTTTAGCTCCACATCTCTGACGTGGCTTACACTGAAATTAACTGCATATTGTTTATTAGTTTAAGGCATCTAATTGTAATTAGCCTGTAACAATATAATGGTCCACGGAATGGCCAAACTGTTCCAAATACCATAGCTGCTTTAGCGTTGTTCCTCTCAATGCACCACTCAAACTATTCATCTCACTGTATCTGAATGTGGAATCACAGCTCTACAGCAGTTGATCAGAAAGAGAATTATCGGTATACAGCATCAAGGACACGCTTCCTCAGCCATGCGCTATTTGAACTGCTCTCATACGACAAATGCTTCAGAGCCTTTCCTGTACGGACCTCGCAGTTCAGAAACAGTTTCATCCCAAGAACTATAAACGCACTCAATCAGTCCATCAAGTGCTCCTGGTAGAACTGTTTGTACTTATAAGTACAATACCTCACTGTAAACTTGCGATACAGTTATAAAATTGCACAACCTGAGGCACTTTATAAAGAGCATATTTACATATGATGACGATATAATTTTTAAGATGAAATGTTTATTACATTATACGGATAAAATTTTAACATCATTTAAATAATCTATATTGTTAATAATTAAACATATGAGGGCACAGTGTTGCAGCGCTAGCTAGTTCAGGGATTGTTCCTGCCTCGCACTGTATTCTTGCTGGAGCTGGCGTGACACTGGAAGGATAGATGGATAGAATAATTAAACATGTACTACGAACATATTTCAATGTTCCTTAAAAGTTTTGAAGAATCGATATTCTAAGGTTACAGATGGCGTGACATCTATTACAGAGCTGATTGTATAGCAATTGGTTATTTGGAGAAAGAAAACGAAAGACAGGAATTGGAGGTTAGTACGTTTGAAAGAGACAGTACTGCTGCAATAAATTTCATCGAAGGTTGCGCATGGCGCAGCAAGCATCTTGCGGGAGGCAGGAACAATCTCTGGACGAGGCGCCAGTTCGTCACTATCACTGCGCTACTGTGTTCCCATGTTTAATAACATGCTTTAACTCCTATCATCATGAAAATGATATCAAGTATACATCTCAGTATTTTAATTATTCAGAAAGCTGCAATATCACAAATGTAATAGATTCTGAGTCCTGTCGGAGGAAGAGAAAGCCCATTTAAGAAGCACGTAGTGATTCACACACATAGAGCACATAGAAGAACACATACAAAACAAACCATTTAATGTGCTACTTTAGTTATGATGGCATTTGAGAAACTATTAAATTAAACAATTTAAAGATGAAGTTTATGATGTTCTACTTTAATGACAAAATAAACTACGTGATTAAAGTGGAAAGTTCGAAATTAAAGTTGACATTGAGCTTTTTTCTCACTGTGTCTCTGTACCCTAATAAGCTTTCATATGACACTCAGACGGTGGGCTATGACTCACCTTTTCATGGAGACTTTGATATCTGACAGCTTCCTTTTTATTTCGGGCACTGTGCGATTTTGTGATCTTGTAGCTTTTGAGTTTCTCCGACACTGTCACTCGATCAACTTCCTTTTGTTGTTTATACCACTGTTTAAACCAACAAATAGTAAGTTTTTCCTTGCCTCCACTTTGTATTTGCTGAAATTCTTCTTTTTCCTCCATGCTTTTGCCATTGCCTTTTCACTGAACACTGAGCTTAAAGGCTATTTATATTGATTTGCATATTCAGAGAGGCATAATTCAGGGAGGAGTCGGGTTAGGACAGCAGTTATGTACATTACTTTTCACGCTGACCGGGATTTATGGAGGAAGAATGTGGAAGTTGGCGTTCGCACAGATTTATGCATGCACACATTTCCGCTTTTGTCCTTACGCCATATTTTAGTGTGAATTCTACACACAGCGTTATGCATGAGGCCACAGATTATGACTAGCCTTAGAAAGGAATATCAAAAAAAGTACTGTCCTGAGCTCTGTCTGATTATTTTTTTACTTTTTGATCCATAGATTTGCATGAGGCAATATAGAGCAATTAACTTTTGGACCTTGAGAAAGTAGCCAAAATATTCTGGTCTGTATCATAATCTATATATGCAAAATGCAAAGTTGAGTAATTGACTCACTCACTCAACTCACTCATTGACAAAAACACTGTTTGGTTAAAAAGCTGAGATTTGGCAGGATGGCACATCTGGGTATCCACTAAAAATGGCATTTCAATATATTAATTTTTAGGGTAAAACCCCTTACAGTAGAAAAACTAAATACCCCAAAATCTCAAACTATTTGTCTGATTTGATTGAAATTTAGTGACATTATAGAAAAAAGAAAATTAGCCAGTCTCCATGTTTGTGTTTGTTGTTAATTGTCAATAATAATGCTATTTTAAGGCACCGCATCTTTTTTTCCACTCAGTGCTGAACAGTGTGACTGCCAGTTGAACGCTGCCAGCACAGCAGTGCCATTCACCAATAGCATAGACAGACTGAATTAACAGAGGTGTTGTGACTAGGGATAGAGAGAGGATGATATGTGGCATGAGCTCTGAAGAGGAAGAAGAAAGGTTCACATAAGCTGAACTAAGATGTGGTTAGCAAGCACGTTATACACATCGAGTCCAGCTGTCAGTTTGTGATAGATAGATTTTATTTGTCCCAAAGGGGAAATTAAAACTTTATAGAACCTCAAGAACAAATATCTGGTTTGAATAAGAGAGCTGCTGCTGTCCGTCACAGGTTTGTGGTCAGACTTGCTCAGTTTTGCTGCAGATTTACATTTAAAGGCACATTTAAATACAAGAGGAGTTGAATTCCTTGTGCATTGGCCCGCTCCTGTCATCTGCTTCTCTGGCAGATCTTACACACTATCACTCAGGCTATTCATGGAACCACATGGCCTCTATGTTAGATTCCCTTTTATTTTTAGTACTATACCTACATTTACCTCCTTATCACTTGCTGGTCACATTGGTTTTCATATTATTGATATACTGACAAAGTACAATTCTTTCTCAGATCTTGGCGTGCATGCTGAACATGTGGGAGTGAATTGCTGAACAACACCTTGAGCTTAACTTCCCCAAAACAGATTTTCTTTGCATTCTAGATAATTTTCCTCTCTACTGTGCCTTCTCATTAATCTTGGGGGCAACATCTGTGAAGCTCTCCAAGACCAACAGTCATTGTGTCCACATGCTTAAACTGCACTACAAAATATAGCAGTAGCTCCTTTCACAGCATGCTGTCCATAGATTGACAGTACTAAAATTGCCTAACAGCTGTTGTGTGATCATTGCCGAAGGCTTTGACAAATACTAATAGTGCTGCTAAAAACTCTAAAAGACTTTTAGAGAAATTACCATTATATACAATTATATTAAGAGTTTCAGGATTCTACTACCTTCTCATCTGCTTATGTAGTTTTAGAAGTGGAGAATAGTTGAGTGCTGAAAACAATGATTGTATGATTGTGTAATTAACAAAATTACAATCACTGGTAATGCTAAATAATTTATTGTACAGGCCAAAATTAATAATGTTAAAACAGAATGGTTGTTCTTTTTTTAGTTTTTGCAGGAAAAAAATATAGAATGTGACATATTTGGTAGCAAAACATGTCAAGGATATGCACTGATTTTTGTTTTAGAATTTTCATGATAATAATAATACATTATATAAATAATTTTGTTTCTTAATATGTTAGTAAGAACTGCAGTCCCCTCAAGGGTTAATTCCTGCCTGCCACCATCTAAGAAATTCAATGAATAACAGCATTGGGAGTACATGTAATAAAGAACGCAGTGTATAACCTGTTTGGTTTAAAGTGTTTGCCCAATGAAGAATGTTATTACATTAATTTTTTTGACAGTTGATCTGATTTACATTTATATAAATATTTGACTTCTTATTTATGTTTGCTCTCATTATAAGCATGCAAAATAATATACAGGAGGAAGCAGTACAACAGTCTGTAAAGAAATAAATGCAATAATAAGTAGATATATGTTATGGAAGTGTATTAGGGCCACGGTGAAAAAAAAATACGGACACAGTTAAGAAAAAAAAACTAAATGTCGAGATTAAAGTCGACAATGTTGACTTTATTCTCGACATTTCCACTTTATTCTTGCCATTTACGTCGAGATTAAAGTCGACATTTTCACTTTATTCTCGACATTTCCACTTTATTATTGCCATTTATGTCGAGATTAAAGTCAACATTTCCAGTTTATTCTCGTAGTTTATTTTGTCATTAAAGTAAAATGTCGTAAATTAAACTTCATCTTAAAATAAATATTTAATTTACTACATTTTCTCAAACCCCGTCATAAGTTATGTAGCACATTAAGTGCTTTGTGTTAAATGTTCCCTGACCCAGTTATTAATCACTACGTGCTTCTTAAACTGACTTCTTCTTGCATTGAGGAAGCGCAGGCAGCGATCGCCGCACAGAATACATTCACTTCATGATATTTCTGCACTCTGAACATTCAGAATGCTAAGATAAATACTTGATATCATTTTCATTGTGTTAAGCTCGGGGAACGCTTAACACAAAGCATTTCATGCGCTACATAATTTATGATGGGTTTTGGGAAGATCTACTAAATTAAATATTCATTTTAAGATGAAGTTTAGTTTACAATGTTCTACTTTAATGACAAACTACGAGAATAAAGTTAACATGTCGACTTTAATCTCGACGTAAATGGCGAGAATAAAGTGGAAATGTCGAGAATAAAGTCTACATGTCGACTTTAATGTCAACATTTAGTTTTTTTTTTTTCTTCACTGTGTCCGTATTTTTTGTTTTCACTGTGGCCCTAATACGCTTCTGTAATATGTTGTACAGCATTCCTTGAGTTTTGTCTTGAATGTTGTTGTTAAGTAATGTCCTGGTTTACAAGAGACATTTGTAAGCTTTGGTCATCAGTGATTTCAAAAACAGCCAGCCATCACTGCTGATAAAGATTATTGAGAAAGACACAAAAATCTGAAAGAAAATATGTAGCAACTGTTTTATAATATGTAATTTTAATTTTCTTAATACAGAACATTAAAATATCATTCTACTAAACCAAACATATAATAGTAATATAACAGATTCAATCATTCATTTTGACATAAATGTATAGGAAAGAAATTTAAAATTGAAATACAAAGAGAAAAAAAGTAAAATTCATATGGACTAACTCTAAGCCAGCTGCCACTGAGATGGATAAGATTGTTCTACGGTATTGTACGGGAGGCAGGTAGGCATGAGCTGCAGCTGGCACAGTTCATTGTAAGAGATGAGTATGTTCAGTGTTGCTCCAGCATAACCAAAAAAAAAAATTCCTTTTCAGTATGAGAGTCATGTGTACAGTTGCATGCTGTGTGCTACCCTGCTTCACTAGAAGCTATTTTATTTGATAGGGCAATTGTTTCCATGAATGCAACTCTCAATATCACCAATATGAAGAAGCTAATAAATATCATTTAATGATGTTTATTAATATTAATTAATATTTAATGCTAAGTTTCTCTCTCACTCTCTCTCTCTCTCCCCTATTACCCCTTTGTTGGATGGTGTTTGGAGCCAGACTGGTTGAGAAAGCATGCTGATTTTTTTCATTAGGAACTATATATAAAGTAAAATTGAGAAAGACAACATCGCCTTGAAGTTATCACATAAATTAAATTGTATTAAAATAAGCACTTCTAATGTGGTAAATTAAATTGAAAATGCTCATATTACATTTAGTGAATCATGTGACTCCTTTTCCTTTATTTCCAATTAATTGTCCATCCATCCATCCATTATCCAACCCGCTATATCCTAACTACAGTCAGCTGGAGCCAATCCCAGCCAACACAAGGCGCAAGGCAGGAAACAAACCCCGGGCAGGATGCCAGCCCACCGCAGGGTGCGCACACACACACACCAAGCACACACTAGGGACAATTTAGAATCGCCAATGCATCTAACCTGCATGTCTTTGGACTGTGGGAGGAAACCAGAGCACCTGGAAGAAACCCACGCAGACACGGGGAGAACATGCAAACTCCATGTAGGGAGGACCCGGGAAGCAAACCCGCGTCTTCTAACTGCGAGGCAGCAGCGCTATCCACTGCGCCACTGTGCCACCCCCAATTAATTGTGATATATGTTTTTACATAAGATAAACAGTTCAATGAAATATAATTAACTTTTATTTTAGTATACATTTGTTTCAACTCACAATTTATTATTGTGA